>NC_056523.1:90358652-90475804 GCF_019175285.1 Sceloporus undulatus
TAATAATAATAATAATAATAATAATAATAGATCATGGGAAGCCTCACTACAACACCACAATTTCTCCTTTCCTTATAATTTTGTTGATAATGCTACAGCACCTCTCAAACTTTGTGTACTTTTTAAGGCTTGGCATATCTTGATTGAGACCTGGGCCTTAGCCAGATGTAGTTGCCAAGGAGTTGTACCAGAGAGAGCTATAAGCCTGAGCCAAAAAACACAGTAACTACTTCAGCTTGAGGGTCCAAGCTGGCCTGGGTGGGCAATACTAGTCCAAGATCTGCAAAGACTTCACTGCCTTGAAAGATGCTTTGTGCCATAGCTCTGGTAGCTCACGCAGCAAGCTCTACATGGAACTGAGGAGTTTATCACATAGGAGGAATTTCTCTTAATTTCGAATGAAAAAAAAAGTGGGGTCAGAACTCATTCAGCGAATTTACATGAATTCGAATTGCATTTGAACTGACTTCTCATTGCCTGAAAACAGCTTGCCATTGCCCGAAATTGCATGTGATCACCTCTCATGCAATAATGTGAAACCCCATGATTGCGTTCGGACTGACTTCTCATTGCCCGAAATCGCGTGTGGTAGTCTATTCTTTCCAATTTCAGGATTGGAATTTTTTCCAATGTCCAGTGCTGACTGGGTGGTCCTCCCAGCATTCAGAACACTACTTCCCTTCTTTGAGTAGTTCTGTAAATACAGATATCTGGGGGAGGGTGTGTGTGTCTAAAATGTTCTGTTTTGGACTGCAAGTCCCAGAATCCTCTGACCAGAAGACCTAGTGGCCCTACTACCTGGGAATTTTGGGCACTGTAGTCCAAATTATCATTTTCCCAAGTACCATCTTGAATCACTAAACACTTGTTTAAGTAGGTAAAATGCCACCAGCTTTTGAAACACAACACAACACAACACACACACACACACACAACGCAAGAAGGCTACATGAAGAAGCATGTGGAGAAGAACAAAGAAAAGGTAATGAACCATTAGATCACAGACTGTAGGTATGTCCTTTAACTAGAAGCAAAGTTGGTAGGAAATATAACTGCTTCACAAAGACTGTCCCTTGCCTATTCCTGTTTATAGGTGTTTCTGGATTCAGCCCTCAGCTATTGTTAAATTCATTGCACCTCATCTGGACATGAATTTACAGAACAGTACCAGTAGGGAGGTCTTTTTAGCTTACCATGAAATCTGCTTCCTTTGGGCTCTGAGGCTGCCTCCAGATGATTAAGGAGGCCAGTAGAATAGCCAGGAAGAGAAGGAAAAGACAGGCAATGCACCAGGCACTTCCAGACAGCAAACATGACAGTCCTGTTGTGGCCAGCACACTCACGATGCAGACTAGAACAGCTGGACAGAAAAAAGCCTATGAAAGTATGGTGGAGCCAGAATATATACACCTCAGGCAAGACCATCCCTTACAAAAAGCACTTATCAGAAAAGACAAGACCATACTCTCCAACATTTCACAGATTTACACCAGAACACTGGTTGGTAAGTAATATCAAAGTGTAGTTAAGATGGCAAAAGTGATTAATGAGGAACAACACATAAACTAGGAGAAGTTGTAGCAGTTTGTTGAGTCTACTGGAAGGGGCAGGATTCCTTCATCTCCTCTCCTTCTTCCCACTAAGTTAACTGAGTATCAATTACTTTGAATTCAGTAAACTGAAGTAAACTGAGGACAAAAGGAGAAAGTCAGAAAAGAAGAGAGTAACTGGGACATTTTGAAAGCAGATGAAAAACTGGGATGAGAGACGGCAAACCGGACTTGTTCCTGCCAACCTGGGTCAGTTGGAGGCTGTACAGACATTGCAGAAAATTTTGTGAAGTGGTTATTTCTGTTTGCTTCAGGTGAGTCCTGTTCATTCAGCAATAGTTTTACACTAATAGTTTCCCTGTTTGTTTCCCATTTACCAACAATAACTGAATAGCCCAGTCTTACATGATATGAAAGCCTCCAGAGCAGGGGTCGGCAACCTCTGGCCCGCAGGCCGGATGCGGCCCGCTGAGGTCTTTCAGCCGGTCCCTGCACACTCCTGCCGCCACCACCGATTGTGGCTTTTCGAGACTTCGCCGCCATATTGAGAAACAAAATGGTGGCGGCCTCTAGGAGGCCCATTGCGGTGGCCGGGGCCCTGCTACAGGGCTCTGATGGCGGCAGCAGGCCTCTGGGAGGCCTGTTGCCGTCGCTGGGGCCCTCCAACAGGGCTCTGGCGGCAGTGGCAGACCTCTAGGAGGTCTGTTGCCGTTGTTGGGGCCCTCCAACAGGGCTCCAGCAGCAGCAGCAGGCCTCTAGGACTTTTTTGCCAGCCTCTGACAGGGCCTGGGGCCCCGTTAGGGGCCAGCAAAGAGGAGGAGGCCTCCAGTGCTGGCAGCCGCCGCCGGCTTTTTTGCCAGAGGAGGCCTCCAGCGCTGGCGGCCCCCACCAGCTCTTTTGCCAGCCTCTGATGGGGCCGGGGGCCCTGGCAGGGGCTCGCAAAGAGGGAGAGGCCTCCAGCGCTGGCGGCCCCCGACAGCTCTTTTGCCAGCCTCTGATGGGGCCTGGGGCCCTGGCAGGGGCCGGCAAAGAGGGGGAGGCCTCCAGTGCTGCCCCCACCCCCAGAGGGTGGAAACTCCGCCCCGGCATGCGGCCCCGCCCCTGTAGGGTGGAAGCTCCACTCCCCCGGCTTCAGCCCCCCCAGTTGTCTGACGGACAGCAACCTGGCCCCCGGCTCAAAAAGGTTGCCTACCCCTGCTCCAGAGGTTTTGACTGACAACTCCCACCACAAAAAACAGTTGGTTAAAAACACTGGGCTGGTGAAGGCCAGCATAAGAGACAGACTAAAATGAGGTTGCTGATCTAATACTCACTGGTTATAAATAAAGTATAGGATACTAGGTTTGAGGAATACTGGGATGGGATCATAGGAGGATGAAGAAGGAGTTCTGCCCAGAGAATTTTGCCAGAATTCTTCATTTCTGACAGGTCTGGAGAACTGGGATCAGGTTGGTATCTGAAAAGCATATTCATTTACTGTAAAAACCATAAGCTGGTACTGTTTTATTTCCATCAAAGTTGCTTGTTGGGAGTTGCATTCCTAGCAGATTACACAAGCAGCCCTGGATGTCCATCACTCAAGAGAAGCCTAACTTGGAAAAGTTACTCTTATGGCCATAATTGTAGTCCAAAAGAGTAACTTTTCCAAGTTAGGCTTCTGAGTGAAGCTGATAACTAGATGGCAAAAAGAATGATGAGAGAAAGCAGAGATGATTAAATAGATTAAAGCTGTAATTGTATACGTACTTATCAAGGATATGATACAGTATTTATTTCTGAGTTTAGGGATATAATTTAAAAGTTTTTAAATAAATAAGTTTAACTGATTAAGTAATTTAGCCCTTGTTGTCATTAATAGCATTAATTTAAATTCTAAGTGGGCTTAATTCTTAGATCTTCTCGATCCGAGATCCACAGTGCATATGCTGCTGCAAAAATATCAGCAATTCCATATACCTTTGCTGTTTCCTTAGTTCTACAGCATATTTATAAATGATGCAAGTGCAATAGAGGAGACTGATATGTTATGTGGAGGAAATATTTGCAGGGTAATTTAAGTTTCCTAAGGCTTCAGCCTTGGATAAAAAACCAAAAATATTTAAATATCAAAAAATGTCAAAGCCATGTCTGTTAGGGTCTAGCTTTAAATTAGCAGAGTAGCATAAATGTCTACTTGCCTAACAATGTTTCTCTAAGAACTGAGATTAACTCCAAAAACAACACAAATAGTAGCTTGCAGTTCAAACAAAAATTTACTACACTGGTACCCCGGGATACGAATGCGCCGCGTTACGAAATTTCCGGGTTACGAAAAAAATCCATTAAAAAAAACTGTTCCGGGTTACGAAGGTTATTTCGGGTTACGAAAAAAATTTTGGTGCTTTTCGGCGCTTTTTTGCACCAAATCGCGGCTTTCGCTATTAGCGCCTATGGGGCTTCGGCTTGCGAATGCTTTTCGGGTTACGAATGGCGCCGCGGAACGAATTAAATTCGTAACCCGGGGGAGCCCTGTAATGGTTTTAATCTATATTTACATAGAAGCTATATACTAATCTAGCTAGTGAATAGTTCTGGTTTCACCCTCTCTCAGAAGAAAGTTGAAAGAGGAGAAAGATGGAAGACTAACAGTTCAGTTGAAGATCTTGAGAGAGGGAGATCTGTTAATCCCAAATCTAAATCACATGGTTAGTTTGAAAGAGAAAAGAGACTTTGCATGCAGGAAATCCCTATTTATCTAAAGAGGGGGAAAGAGAACGCAAAATTTTTCCAACAATATTATGTCAAGGCAATATATTTTCTTTATGGATATAGGCACTCCCCCTGCCCCACCCCATCGGTGAGAAATACAACATGAACAGTTTCATTACCTGAGGAGAAGAATACAGATGGCTACTAGAGTGTAGGCCAACAGGGTTCCAATGGACATCATGTCAATCAAGGCCTTCAAGTCAAAAAGAAAAGCCATCACAGCTGTAGAGACAGAAAGGAGGCCTATTGCAAATGCAAGTAAACAAATATTTTTCTATTATCTCCTACTTTCTAATTTTATCTTATCTACTACAGTATATTGAAATTCAAAAACTTATCACACAACACTATTATTCTGCTATTACACTATGCCTGGAGTTTATTGCACTACAGTATGGCTCTCCCAGTGCTATACCACTGTTGGCTCATTAGGAAATTTATTCTTTTGCTACTGGAGACACTCTGGAAATGATTGCCACTCTCTGCCCCATCCTCCTATGGTTTAGTAACCACTTTGAGTGAGAATGTCTCATTCTGCTTCGTTGTGATATTGGAAGCATAGTGAGTGTGGTGAGGGTGTGGTTTCAGTGTTAGTCCCTTGGAGATGCCCTGGGGGTTTCCAGCAGGGAGATGCCAGACTACTTCTATTGGTTGGGATGGGATGATACTAGGATTCTCAGGAGTTCCCAAGGGAACCATTGTGCATTTGTTCTCCATTCGCTAACAGGATTTCTAGAATCATAGAATCGTAGAGCTGGAAGAGATCACAAGGGCCATCCAGTCCAACCCCAGGCCATGCAGGAATTCTCAATCAAAGCACCCCTGACAGATGGCCATCCATCCTCTGTTTAAAGACCCCCAAGGAGGGAGACTCCACTACACTGTGAGGATGTGTGTTCCACTGTCAAATAGCCCTTACTGTCAGGAAGTTCCTCCTAATGTTGAGGTGGAATCTCTTTTGCACCCACTGTTCCAGGTCCTGTTCTCTAGAGCAGCAGAAAACAAGCTTGCTTCCTCCTCAATATGACATCCCTTCAAATATTTAAACAGGGCTATCATATCACCTCTTAACCTTCTCTACATTATTTTAAATTATATATGTATTTAAAATAAGACAGTTCAATAATATAAGGGTTAATGTGCAAACCATTAAGTTCAGCAAAAGGTAAATAAAGAGTAAATATATAAAAGTTGAAAGGGTAATATTCAAAAGTAGAAATGTACGCATGTTGGTTTGCGGGAGAAAGCACAGAAAAAATGGTAGAAATAGCATGGTGTGCACATCATCCTTCTGATCTGGATAAGGAATTATAATTGCACCATTGTGCAATTATGTTGTTGTTTTTAAAAAACACTAATCATGGAGCAGGAGTTGGAGCAAACAAGATGTTTGTAAATGGTATTGTTGCATTTCAAGTATCAGAAAGCAAACACAGTGCAGGGATATGCACTGCCATTCTGCTATCCTTCCAAGTATGGGAGAAGTAATTTTCATTTGAATGGTCCAAAGACAACAGACTAGTGTGATAAGCACCTCTGTATTTCAGGATGTTGTTTGTTGTTGTTTTTTAAAAAGTATTATAAGCAAAAAGCACTATATACAGGCTGAATATTTCTTTTCTGAAATGCTTGGGACCAGAGGTGTTTCAGATTTTGAATTTTTTTGGTTTGGAATATTTGCATATACATAATCTTGGAGATGGGACCCAAGTTAATACGTGAAATTCATTTATGTTTCATATACACCTAATACAAATAACCTGAAAGTAAATTTATACAATATTTTTAGTGATTTTTATACATTGAACCACTTCTGGAGTATCGGTGCTTGAAACATTTTGGATTTTGAATGCTAGCTCAACTGGTAATGCTAATTTAAAAAAAAAAATTAAGAAAACCTTTCCAGTCACTGGCATCAAACGCTTTACATCTTGCCTGGAGGCATTACTGTACTACATATCAATGGCTACATGTGTCTGGATATCAGTTGCTGTGGCATAAGAGCAGACTTAAGTCTTAGCAGGTTTTCAGAAGCATCTACTCGGCCACTGTGAGAAACAGGGTTCTCAAGAAATAAGTTTGTGTCTTTCTTATGTTCCATTAAAAATGGAACTAGGTTCATCATCCAAGTCTTAGGACCTTATCACACGAGCACTTACCACTGTCAAAACATTGCCCAAACGTTGCAGAAGCAATGGAGGTGGGATCATCTGTCATGTTTCTCCTGTGTAATTGAGGCTTCCCACTTCTCTCCTGGCACTGAAATGTTCATGAGAAAGCCTCCGAGAAGCCATTTTTAAAAATAACTGGATCTTCCGTTATAAAAAATGGCTTCTCTGAGGCTTCCCCATTAACGCTTCAGCGACAGAAGGAAAGCGGGAAGCCTCAATTACGTAGGAGAAGTCTGACAGACGATCCCACCTCCGGTGCTTTTGCAACGTTTGGAAAATGTTTTGGCAGTGGCGAGTGCCTCGTGTGATAAGGTTCTTAGTCCATTGTCTACTGGCCTAATGTGTGTTCAACATTAGGTCTTTTTACAAACTTACCTGCTACTGCTCCAGACACAAGAGTTGCAACCATAGGGCTTTGTCGACTGCTCACTTTGGCCAAAGGTTGGAAGAGGAGTCCATCTCTGGCCATGGCAAATAAAATCCGTGGCATTGGGAACATAGAGCCCAATAAGCTACAGAGGAAGAAAGAGAAAGATCAATAAGCATAGAGAAAAATCTCTCAACATTTTCCTAGTTTTAAAACAGAAATAACTGTTTAATTCAGCTTTTTTCCAGTCTGCCCCTTAAGATGGGATGGACTGCAGCTCTCATCATAACTATCAACAAACGGCCATGTTGATGGGAATTATAGAGGTTGTAGCCCAACACAACTGCACAGAAGAAGGTTGAGGATGGCTGCTTTGAATAAGTTGCTACTTTGAAAATGACAAACTTCTTTAGACCTTGAACACTAAGGTGAGATGACAACCTTAGAGGAGAATTAAACACAAGGGCCACTACACGCATGGACCAAATGGACTGCACAGCATTTTCTGGGTAGGAAGCAGTAAGGATGGGTGGTATGTTGCCTTCACACTCTGCTTATGGACACATCCTAGAGGCATCTAGATGATTACTACTGGGGGGAGTGAAAGGACACTAGATGGACACCTAGATGGACACATATACCTCTTCCTGCAAGACTACTTACCTGGTGGTCAGAGCACAGAGTGACCCCACAGCTACAGCATACTTGGCCATGCTCCATCCAATGTATTCAAAAGCTGTTGGCAAAGGACTCATCATGTCCAAAAGGTGATAGGGCATCATCAAGGTCAAGGCAGCTGAAACACCAAAGTAGGCCAGGAAGCAGATGAGCAGAGAGAGGACAATTCCAACTGGGATAGATTTTTGGGGATTCTTCACTTCTTCTCCTGGTACAAAGAAGACATGAATACCCACATTATTATTCTGAAATATGCATTTTGTTTTTTGGATCAGAGCATATTTGTCCTCCTATCACACTAGCAATGGAGCAACAATGTGGTACTTTGGGTCCATCCAAAAGAATGCCTCAGGATTTCCTTTACAGCAACAAACACATAAGTATGGAGCCCTGGTGGCGTAGTGGTTAAATGCCTGTACTGCAACCATTCACTCAAAACCACAAGGTTGCAAGTTCAAGACCAGCAAAATGGGCCCAAGCTCGACTCAGGCTTGCATCCTTCCGAGGTCGCTAAAATGAGTACCCAGACTGTTGGGGGCAAAGTAGCTTACTTGCTAATTAGCTTACTTGCTGTTCACTGCTATGATCTTTGGAATAGCGGTATATAAATAAAACAAATTATTATTATTATTATTATTAATTATTATTTTTCTGCTCTTTCTCTCAGGAAGAGAAGTGAGCACAGGACACTTTTAAAAACAACTAGCTCTCTCTACAAGGCAACATCAGCATTCCTTTTTCTTTATGAGCTGTCAGAGGTGGTAATCAAAAATGTATCCTTGTCCCTTCTCTTTCTTACCTGTAGTGGCAATGCAGTCAAACCCAACAAAACCATAGAAGCACGTAGCAGCTCCAGCCAGGGTTCCACTGAAGCCAAAGGGCATGAACCCTCCAGCCCCAAACTCCAAAGTGCCATTGACAGCCACAGATTGATTGCTTTGAAGGAAAGTGACATAAAGTAAGTCAGTATGAGAAGGATCTGACTGCATGCTGTTCTAAGTTAACTACCATATGGGATGGATAAGAGAAATTAGTAGTGGACACCAGCCTGAACGAACAGGAATCAAGGGAGGGACCGGGGGGGGGGGGGGGGGGGGGAGGAAGGAAGGAAGGAAGGAAGCGCTTTCTGAATTTATTTTTCACATTAGTGGATTTTGGATGGGAGATAATAGACATGCCTATATAGGCATTTATTTAAGCAAAAATTTGCTTCTTTGCCCTTCATTTATTACAATCAGCTCTCTGTATCCACAGATTGTTTATCCATGGATTCAAGCACTCATTGTTTGAAAATATTTTAATATATATATAAATTTCCAAAAGCAAACCTTGGCGGGATACAAACCGCCGCTTTGCGGCGGTCCCCCGCCGGCGCCATGCTCACGTGGGCCGCAGCAGCCAAACCGCGCGGCTCCCGTGCGGAGCAAAAAAGAAGCTCCATTTCGGACTTCTTTCCGCGGCGCACTGATGACGTCGAGGTGCCGCTGGTGCATTCGTGACGTCATAGGCGCCGCGACATGTCTGGACGCTATGCGTCCAGTACGTAAAGATGGCGGCGCCCATGTGGAAGGGGCGCCGCCATCTTGTACGTATTGTATACGTACTAGGGTTAGGGGGGTGCGGAAGCACGGCCCCTTCCTAACCCTAGTACGTATACAATACGTACTATATGGCAGTTTGTATCCCGCCCTTGATTTAAGCCATTATATGGAATGAATGCTGCAACTCTGAAGCTTCATATTGATTGCTGCTTCCCTCTTGCCGCTTGCATACACACACAGAAGGAGCCTCCAAGTTTTACCTTCAGCCTACCTAAGGGTCATGTCAAAATCCATAATTCTGGCCCAAAACTTGCCCTCGACTTATACATGAGGTCAACTTATAGTCGAATATATACAGTATATATTGTATTTCAATCTATGTTTTACCCAACTTCGAGCTTGGGAAGAGGTGGGTAATAAATTTTAAAATGTTGTTTTTGTTGTTGTTATTCCCTGCCCTAGGGTCTCTCTTTCATCATTATCCATCACTTAGAAAATGAATCCTATATTTTACATAGCCACATACATCAATATACAGTATCTGTAAATTTCAAGGTCAGTGGAACCTTCCTGTTTGGCAACAGATTTCACTGAGGTAGGGCAGTCTGGCATCATGAAGATGCTGTCCCTTTGGAAAAGGGGAGATTCTGTGGTGGATTTCACCAGCATGACCATTCCTTGCAAAATCATAACAAAATATCATAAATAAAAATTAATTATAGGCCATTTGGGCTGCACTTTGTTGAAAGTTAACAAGAAAGGCATGGCTTTAGTAGCTTGGGAATGGCATTCACTTTTCTTATAGCTGATTAAATCTGTAGAAAGATAACTATACAAAGATTATGGATGGAAAATCAATTATTTGTACACTGCAAATTTGTTGCAGATAATTTGTTGACTAGCCTGGATACTACTGTAGCTGTTCTCTTACCTAGTTCTGTTGGTAGTATTTCTTAAATCAGTCTCATTCATTCTCCAGTTTTTCAGGTCTCCTTTGATGAATCCACTGATTATTATGAATAGGAGAACAAGTATATTAATAGCTGTGAATATTTTATTGACTGTGGTGGATTCTTTTACCCCAATGGAGAGGAGGCCTATGGAGACAGGAACATGAGAAGTAAGACTTCATGGCTGAAAGTATCAATTCATTCATGAAAATATCTATCATTTTTCTGCCCACTGTGGCTCTCAAAGTGACATATGATAAAATAGATTTAGGACACTCCCTTAAAAAAGATTAAAAACTGTTTTAAAGGCTAAGTCTAAAACTACTGTAGTTTTATACCAAAGTCTTTTCAATATTATTTTGACTACCCAACAGAAGCTCAAAAATGGTGGCACCAACTTGACCTCCTCTAAGAGAAAGTGCCACAACTGAGTGAAACTCTGAAGCTGCATGGACTGCAGTTGACTCAGTTTGAAACTGTAAGATAAGAACAGTTGCTGGGGACAGATGCTTGAGAAACTGCCCTTTGCAAAGCAGAGCATGTGTAATTGCTTATACTGCATGGAAATGAAACACAAGACTCTTTCAGTATCATCTTAAGAAGCATATGTTATCACCATACAACACCTTTTGTTTTGCTGGTTATTGTTACTCCCATGTCCACTTATTCCATTCTTACAAGGTTGTTTGTAGTGATGACTTCCAAAGTTTAAAAACAAACAAACAGGGATGTGGTTTGCTGAGGTGGTCTGAAGGGCACTTTTCCTCCCCTGTTTTTTTTAATTCTTATAGTGCAAAAGTATGATTTTTCTGCTGCACTGTAGCACTATAAATAGAGAGCAAAATTCCAGAGGTGCAGACAAGATTCAGGAAAGGAAGAGGCACCAGAGACCACATTGTAAATGTAAAATGGTTAATGGAGTACACCAAAGAATTCTGGAGGGGGGGGAGTGACCATATATTTTATAGACTATAGCAGCATTTGACTATATAGATCATGAAATGCTATGGAATACACTCAAGGACATGGGGATGCCCCTACATTTGATAATCCTGATGAGAAATCTGTATCAAGGACAGGAGGTCACTGTCAGAACTGAATTTGGAGAAACAGAGTGGTTCCCAATAGTTAAAGGGCTCAGGCAACGCTGCATCCTATCACCCTGATTGTTCAATGTATATGCTGAAAACTTCATAAGAAAAGCAGAATTAGACTCAGGAGGAGGAGGAGTGAACATAGGAGGAAGGAATATCAAAAACCTAAGGGGGATGGACTAGATTACTATTGTGGCATCTGCCAGCTCTAAGGAGTTTATCACATGGGGGAACTGGAAGTATAAACTGTGATTAACCCATGATTAACCCGCAATTGCGCTAATGGTTTTTACATGATTTCATGTGCAAAGCACTATTGTCCCGTGAATAACCCATTAACCCCCACTTGTGCACAATTGCGCAAATGGTTTTCACACGATGTTGAGAAAAAACATGATTAAAATGCCATTATCCCGTGACTAACCAAGCAAGAAACAACAGTAACTTAGTCACAGGATTTTCCTGTGAATGACTTTTTGCTGTTTCTTGCCTGGTTATTCCCTGGTTCTTCATGGGATAATGGCATTTGTGTTAATGTCATTTTAAGCATGTTTTAATGTCAATTGCTCAATTTTCACGGGTTAATCATTGTTTAAATTCCCATCCCCCCATGTGACAAACTCCTAAGATTCTTTGATTCCTACATCTGATCTAAAACATGTATAAGGAAGTAGGGATGTGACAAAAGCTCATTGCTATTCATTAAATATTAGGGTTGTTTTTGTTGTTGTTTTGTCCATGCTCAGCTCTGTTGGATGAGTGTGGCTGTTAGTCCATCTTGCTCTGTAACTCAGCAGCCTCTTGAGATCCACTGGTTCACCAGGGGCAGGCCCTTCAGTGAGAAAATTGATGTTCAAGATGGTTGGTTTATTTAGGTAATAAAAGTAGCATTGCTTCAGTCATTAATTTAATTGTATGAGTCCCAGTCAAGGCAATTTGAATTATTCCTCTCATCTGTAAGGAGGAGAGGGAATTTCATTGTAAAGTTAAACACAGGCAATCCTCCCTTATTTGATACTGCAAATAGAGTTTTATGGCTCATACCACTAATTCCAAGAAGCGTTAGGGAGGAAAAGCCCTCTTTCTTCTGGAATTTGTCAGGAATGGTTCGCTTGTCTGTGAGGGGTGACCATGTTTAAATATCTTGTTCTCCACAGAGGAGCTAGAAGAAGAATAACATTTCCCTCTTATAAGGAAGTTGCCAAAGAAGGTAGGGCTGTTTTCTCAGCAGGTGAAGCTGCTGAGAAAGGAGTTTCAGAAGGTGGGGACTGTACTTTCTTTATTGATGTGGTTTTAAATTACCTTTAATTCAATTGTATTTTAACATTATAACTTGTTTAACTGTTTGTTGTTTTGTTTTTGGTAGTTTTATCTTGCCTTTTGAAGTTAATCTTGTGAGCCACATTGAATCTCAGCATGGAAAAGAAGGGAGGATATGGATCGCATAAAATAAACAAATAAACTGTTTTGTTGCCAGCTCTGGCTCCTAAAACATGAAAACCATTTTACTTTCAATATGAAAAGCTTGGACATTTTGATGACCAAAAGCTGTGTGCCAATCAATTTAGGAGTGCAACAAAAATAGGGTAATAATTTTAAAGAAAACCCAAAAATTGTAGGGAGAATCATATCTAGGTCTCTCCATAAAGACAAAGATGAATGTCCTACAAACATACCTGCTAGGATGATAATGAGACAAACAGCAAAGATATCAGGGTGTTCAGCCAGTCCTGGAGAACTCATGGCCATATGCTTGCTGAAAAAGGTTTCCATTTGTTTCCCTAAGAGCTGATCAAAAGTAGCACTCCAGGCTCTGGCTACACTGGAAGTACCTGCAGACAATCAGTTAGTAAACAAAATGACCTTGTAAAATGACAGGTAAAATCCATCCGATTTTAAGAATGAGGGATATTCAGAACTTGGAAAAGTTGCCATGCTGCCTGGGAGATCCAGCTGGCAGTTGAAGTCCAAAAATGTGTCTTTTCCAAATTCTGGGAATATTCTAGAGCTATGTCATGAACATGTATTTAGCTTTTTACAAGGTTTAAAGGCCTTCTAATGTGAACTTTTGTGGAACAGCAATATTTCCAAGGTGTCCTTCATGGATTCTGGACCAGGTAAAGTCAGACCATTGGTCCATCAAACCCAGGATGTCCCTTGCCTTCAGCCCTCCTCACTTTTAAATGTGTCCCTGAGGGTCTTCCCAAATTGGAATTTGGACCACAAGCCCCCCTCCCCAAAATGTTCCTGGAACCTGGAATTTTCTAAATGCAAAGCATATGCTCTGCCACTAAAAGAATTAGCAAAACCTGGGGATCCTCCAGTGGAATCCATGCAAGGAGCGAGCGACATGTCTAAAGATGCTCAAAAGCTGGTCTGTATATTAATAGAAAACACCATTACACTATAGCCTATGTGTGCTCTTAAAGTAGAGTTGCCATATGACCCAGATAGTTGGATTATACACAGAGAAGATTTTCATACCTGGCTGCATGGCTGCTAAAACATGCTCCAAACGTCTCTAAAAGGGGAAGGAAGTGCCTGTGTCTGAAAGCCAGACACATTTCTTGAATCGCCATGGAAACATGGCTCCCTCAAGCATCCCTGAATCATTTCACAGGGAGCAGATTTCCTATGAATGCAAACTTTGCGTTCAGAGAAATTCTGCTTCCCAGGAATGATTCAGGGATGCTAAGAGGGAGCCATGTTTCCATGGCGATGGAATTGGCCCAGGAAATACTTCAAAAGTTATCAATTCAGAAACCTCTGAAGTTTCAAAGAAGCCCCACAAAAAGGGCCATAAGAGAACACATAGGCCAAGAAGTGTCAGGCTTTTCTACTAATGCACAAATTACATTTTCATCATCTTATGACATATCTTCATGGATTACTCGGTGACATACTTGCTATATTTTTAGCTTGTGTGAATCTACCAAATTAAAAAAAATAATTTAAAAAACCCAGCAAAATAAAGCAGAGGTAGAACATTTCCCCCAGTTCTGCCTGCCTGCTTGGTTGCTCTTTGTTTGGCCCAAACCTCTGGTATCAGCAAAACCACATGATGACATCAAAATTCAAAATGGTCAAGGTATATTTGTACCAATGATGTAAGAAAGCAGCAGGTTCCACCCAGTGATGAATGCCCACAGCTCTCCAACTGTTATGTAACTGTAGAGATAAGCTGATCCAGTCAGAGGCACTCGCACTCCAAATTCAGCATAACACAATCCTGCCAAGATGGATACTAGGGCAGCAATAAAAAAGGAAATGATGATACTAGGGCCAGAGGTGGTCTTGGCTACTTCTCCTGCTAGGACATAAACCCCAGCCCCCAGTGTACTGCCCACACCCAAAGCCACTAAATCCGTGGTGGAAAGGCAGCGGCGCAAGTTCGATTCTCTGCAGCCAGTGCTTGTTACTACTTTCCTACGGGAAACCATCTGAAAGAGGGAGAGCACATCATGCCAGGCTGACATCTGAAAGAGAAAGATGCCAGAGAGTGTATCAACACTAATGCAGAAACAATATAATCCATCTGACAATTTAAAGCAGCTTTCCCCAAACAAGTGTCTTTTTGATGCATTGGACTACAACATCCATTGTTGCTATAGAGTGCAGCATGTCTTGCTGGAGATGCAAATTGCAATACAACATGGTTGGAGGGCCACTGGTAAGAGAAGGATGTTCTAAAGTCACATAAGTAGCAAACAGGATAGAGATCCAGCAAGCATATTCTTATAGAATCATGGAGCTGGGAAAGGCCATCCAGTCCAGCCCCTTGCCATGCTAGAAGATATAATCAAAACACTCCCAACAAATGGCCATTCAGCCTCTATGTAAAGACCACCAAAGAAGGAGATTCCGCCACTTTCAGAGATACGGTGTTCCATTCTCGAACAGCTCTTAGCAAAAAAATTTTCCTAATGTTTAGGTGGAATCTCTTTTCCTGTTTGAATCTGCCAGCACAAAAAGCAGTGGTAGAAAGCTGCTCCTTTTTGAGCTGGCACTACACTGGCTTTTCTGCCACTGTGGTGGCTTTTCGATGCTCCTGCGGCAAGCGACATCTAAGTACTACACCGGCGGAGTGCCAAAAAGCTGCCCCCTGTGTGGATGGGTGGGCAGCTTCACGGCGGGGGGGCATACATCGTCTAAACAACACGCCCCCAAATCACTGGGAAGCCGCCACAAAGGAGCCATCTGTTTCACCTGTCAGTCTCTGGAGCAGCAGAAACAAGTTTGTTCCATCTTCACTATGACAACCGTTCAAATATTTAAATATGGTTGTCTTGTCATCTCTCAACCTTCTCTTCTCCATGCTAAGTCACCCATCATAGAGCATGGTTTCCAGACTTTTCACCATTTTGGTCACTGTCTTCTGGACATGCTCCAGCTTGTCAATATCCTTCTTAAATTGTGGTGCTCAGAACTGGACACAGTATTCCAGGTGAGGTCTGACCAAAGCAGAATAATCTGAAATCTAACCATCTTTAATTTCTGAAACACTATCATCAGAGACACAGCACAGCAGTGTTCAGTTGAGGCTGCTTTCCCATAATGCTCAATAGCTAAAATACAGTTCAAAAGTAAAGAAAAATTGGTTTGGATTTGTGATATGTGGAGGTACTGCATTGTTCACAAACTACCATATACATGCATTAAAGGTAAAGGTTTTCCCTTGACAAGTTTGTCTAGTTGTTTCTGACTTTAGGGAGCGGTGCTCATCTCCATTACTAAACCGAGGGAGCCAACATTGTCTGAAGACAACTCCATGGTCATGTGGCCAGCATGGCTACATGAAACACTGTTACCTTCAAACTGAAGTGGTACCTATTTATCTACTTGCACTTTTACATGCTTTCAATCTGCTGGGTTGGAAAAGCTGGGACTAGTGACAGGAACACTCTCTGTCACTCTGTGTTTGGGCCTCAAACTGCCAAACTCCCAGTCTTGCAATCATCAGAGTCAGAATCTTAACCACTGAGTCACCACATATTACATGCATTAGGTAAGTGAAAGATGACACGTTATGATGGAAAGGGGAAGAAGGCTACCTATAAAACTGTGGTGACATCAGCTCTGCTTGTTTCTAGTCTGATTTTCATCTGTGAAGCAGCACTACTCTGTAGGGTAGTCATTCCCAACAAAGTACTGCCTAAATAAGAATAGATAACAAAATCCCTACAACTGCAAGGATAGTCTTACCTAATCCTCTGTCATCCTGTCTTTCAGTTGCTTTCAAAATGTCCCAACCTCTTTCTCTTCCTCCCACTTTCCCCAGTTGTCCCCATCTTATTTCCCTTGGTGCAAACTGATTTCAAAGTACAAAAGTAGTTTGCACTCAGTTAGCCCAACAGGGAGAAGAGAAGAGGAGGGGAAGAATCTTGCCCTTTCCAATAAACTCAGGTGAAAGCAAAATGCTGTATCTTCTTCTAGCTAGTGGCGGGTTACACACCGCCAAAAAATACGTATTCCATACGTATTAGGGTTAGGAAGGGGCGATGCTTCAGCACCCCCCTAACCCTAGTACGTATGGAATACGTACAATATGGCAGTGCCCCTTCCACACGGGGGCCGCCATATTGACGTAATGGACGCTCTGCGTCCGCACGTGGCGCACCAAAAGTGACGCCGCAAGTGCGCCCTTTGGCACTTGCGGCGCCTCTTCCAGGGCCCGAGAAGGAGCGCGATTTCCGCGCTCCTTCTCTGCAGCGTCCGGGAGCCATGCCATTTAAAGGCTGCATCTCCCGGATGCTGCAAGCGGCGGCGGAGCCAGACCGCCGCTTTTCGACGGTCTATAACCCATCTGTGTGTTCTTCCTCATCAATAGCTTTGCTTCTTGACCACACCTGATATTGCTTGGCCACACATGTCTCAGTTTTCATCCCCAACCAGCACACTCAGCCATTCTAAAAGGAAAGATGGGTACTGCCTTCCAACATACTGGGAAAGAAGTATGTGGTAGGGTAAGACTACATATGCAAAGTTCATTACATCCAATGGTACTAATTCTTGATAAGCAGGTTCACAATAGTATCAAAATATTTCTGTTCTCCTTGATATCCCTGGCTATGGGTTTCCATTTGAAACTCTGTCTGCAACCCTTTGACCTGTAGCAGACTCCTTGAAACATGCTAGGTTTCTCATGCTAGGCTTCACAGCTGTAAAGAAGGTGTCACATTCCTTTCTTGTTCTTGCTACTTCTTGAACCTCTCTGCCATCTTGGGTCTCATAGGCAAAGGCTGTCTTCTTTGGATGTGCACTACTACTACTGCCAACACACATCTCTGATCCTAAATTGAAATTCCTGAGGCTGTGTAGATATATTATAATCACACTATCTAAGGATTAGAAATCCACATACAATATGATATGGAAGGGAAATGATGACAACCCAACTGAGAAAGTTAGAAAAGTATTAAAGCACTAAGGAATTACAATTAGAAATGGCCAGGACAGTTGACTAGACCTGATAATTTGGGTTTGGGTCCATGAACAGGTTATTTTAAGTGGAGATCTGATTCACTGACCTGGAGAAATCAAATACTGTCAGTGGTGGAGTCACATGTGCCCTTGGAAATTAGTGAATCAGGTAATACTCCTACTAGTTTTATATATCTCCATTCCCCTCTATTTTTCCACTTTTATATACATACTAGTGCATGCTTATTAAGGATTATTGATAGAACACTTTTCATTATTGCATCATAGTGGTTTTTAAATTTAACATAAAATCAATAAAAGCTAGAATATGAAACCATTATAGAATAAAAGCTAGAATATGACCATTATTGAACACCACAGAATTAAAGCAGTTTAACACCACTTTAACTGCCATGACTTTAGTCTACAGAATCCTGGGATTTGTAGTTTGGTGAGGCACCAGAGCTCTGACAGACTTGGTGGAATACCTCAACAAACTACAAATCCCAGGATTCTGTTGACTAGAGTAATGGCAAAGTGGTGTCAAACTGCTTTAATGTTGCAGTGTGTGTCCCTGATCCATTTTATATTGCTGTATCAGTTGGCTGGGAATACCCACATTCTATTCTGTCAGTGGTTTCTATTTTAACTTGGAAAAGCTCCAAGTTAATTTAAAATTAATTCCTGAATTAACACATGCAGTTGCCTATAAATTTCAGCTTATGCTGGTTTTTGCTTTGGAGGATATTATTATTCAGAGACAGGTGTCTTTTGAAAACCTGCAAGGCAAACATGAACTTTGTCTCTGAAAACAAGATGACAAGAAAACATTTTCACTCTAGCTTGTAATACAAATAATAATGAACAGGCAATAGGATTATTAATTTATTCTCAGCATTCCCCTGATTAAAGTCTGATCTTTGACTATGCACTGCACAGCTTGATAATTTTTTTTGAGAAAAATGACTATAATTCCCAGAATTCTAACCATCATGTTTTGGATAGCGTGTGTGTGTGTGTGTGTGTGTGTGTGTGTGTGTATTGTAATGACAACTCTTAACTGGCCATATTGGCTGAGGAGTGGGGAGATTCCTGGGACTTGTATTTTAAAAAGTAACTATTCTGAATTCTGCTTATTGGTGCTCACTTTGGGTCTCAACAGGAGCTCCTGCTCCTGCCTTTGCCCTTCATCTATTTTCTACATCCCCCATTTTAATTCTTCGTATTTGTTGCCCTTTAAAGTTACTTTTTGCACATTTGCCACACTTTGGCAAAATGCCCTGCAGCAAAATTGAACTTCAAGTGTGACTTGCCTCCTGCTCCCTCCATCCCTGCCTACAAAATGATCTACTTACTTTTGTATTCTTTCAAGGAAATTGTGCCAGCTCCACACAGAAAGTAATGAAGAGAATGGAGTCAGATATAGAGCCAGTGGGTATTTTGCTTCCCTCTAATTTAAATATATTTCATAAGCTGTGTGTAGCCCATCCCTCTGTTCCTCTGCCCACCTACCTCTGCCTTTCCCTAGCCACTTTTGTTCATGGGAAAAGCTATGCAGAAATTTTTTCTCCCCCCTCCCCCAAATCTTACCCACAGAACACAAATGCTAAGCAGCTCAGTGCCTTATTGGAAAGCTTGAATTAACATTTCAGAATTGCCTGGGCTGGCAGTACATAAGGGCTCCCATCTCTTTTGCTCATAGTCCTCCTGTCCTCCTCCTTTTCTTTCTGTCTATATTCCCTAGGCATCAAAAGTATCAAATCTTTAAGAAAGTGAATAGTAGCATTTGGCAGGACAAACAAACACAAAGAAGGAACGGGAAGGGGATGCAGGAGGACACAAATGAATGTGGAGAGTCAGGCACCAGTGGAGTTCTAGAGCACCAGAGTACAAAGATGGAAAAGTTGATAGACTACATGGCAGGGTGTGGTGAGCCATGCTGTGTGACTGGGAAAGAAAACCCACCATGCACATCTGAGGGGTTATTCAGATGTTTTTGTTATCACAACTATGTGAATAATCTCATTACACATTCTGTTTTTGTTGTTTTGGAACTGGAATTGGAATTAGAATTGTTTTGGAATTTTGGAATTGGAACCACATCTCTGCACATCTCAACGAGTTCTGTTGTTCACACATGTCAGCAGTACAAATAAAGATGGAGTCGATGATGTGGATGTATTTAAAACATGTTCAAGGCATGCAGAGTTTTATCCTGGTTTATCCTGGATCTATTCACATCAGTTATTCACATAGCCAACAATGTGAATCTTTTAAAATAACTCAGGAAAACTCCTAAGATTGATTATCCCACATTAAGTGGGGGGTTTTGGCCATTGCCCCCCAAACTTAATTAGATTTATTCGAAATGCATGTGAACAGCAAAGATTCAATCCACATTCTACCAGGATTATTTTCACTATCTGAATAACCTCCAAGAATGAGTGATATCAATGGAGCCTTCTCAGAGAGCATGCAGGTCATTTTAGTATGAATGAGTCACAAAATTCAACTGGAATGCTCATGGCATACAAACATACACACACTGATTGAAAAGTCCCACATTTTTTCCTTCTTTTTCTGATTTTTTACTTGGTTAAAATAAACTGACCTGTGCAGCTGGTATGAAAAGGCTCTGATTCTACTGGGAGGAGCTCACAGAAAAAATCCTAGAATAAACAAAATGTGTATGAATCTCCAAAATAACATCAGAATGAACAGGGACAAAAATTGGGACTTTCTGGTCTTTTTAATCAGTCTGGATGCACCCATAGACACACATTTTAAAAAATTATAATAAACCAAGCAACTAAACCATTGACAATTTGCTGCCCAATATTTGTACATTTCTTTAACTGTAATGCAGACATTTTTTTTTTAAATTCTCACTACAAGGAAATTATGTTGGCAAACCCATTGCATATGTGCCCACTCTGGCACATGAAGCCATCGGAGTGAATACACAACCATGGAGGCCAGGGGTGGGGAGGCACACATGGCCAGCCCAGCTCCTTGCTGCAGCCTGGAGGGGCAGTGGATGGTCCTTCTGCTTGGAAGCCCCACCCCCTGAACCCAAAATAATAATAATAATAATAATAATAATAATAATAATACAATTTATTTATATTCTGCTTTTTTGCAAGGAATCAAAGCTCTTCCTCTTCCACCCAGAAGCCCCACACTTTTGCAGGGAACTCGACCACTTGGCTAACAGCATTTTAGCTTCCAGTGTGAAAGTTTACCCCAGATCCAGGTGGCCTCTCAGGTGAGCGGCACCTTGAGGTTGTTGTGTGCCTTCAAGTCTTTTCTGACTTAGTGGGACCCTATCCTGGGGTTTCCTTGGCAAGGTTTATTCAGAGAAGCTTTTTCCATTGCCGTTTTCTCTGAGGCTGAGAGAATGTGACCTACCCAGGATTGTTTTTGTTGTGTGCCTTCAAACCTTTTCTGACTTAGGAGGACCCTATCCTGTGGTTTCCTTGGCAAGGTTTCTTCAGAGAGGCTTTTGCCATTGCCTTTTTTCCTGAGGTTGAGAGAGTGTCATTTGCCCAAGGTTTCCTGATGGACTTCTGTGGCTTGATGGGGAATTGAACCCTGATCTCCCAGAGGACTAGTCCAACACTCAAACCGCTATACCACACAGGTGTCCTAAACACAACAAACCTGTTACAGGATTTTCTTAGCAAGATTTGTTCAGAGGGGGTTGCCATTGACATCCCCTGAGGCTGAGAGAGTGTGACTTGCCTAAAGTCATCCAGTGCATTATTTCCTGAGCAGGGAATTGAACCCTGGTCTCCTGAGTCATAGTCCAACATTCAAACCACTACACCATGCTGGCTCTTGTTGGCCATATAGCAAAATATAGTAACATCAAAAATCCACAAAATAGTGATGGTCTGCCACTGGTGTTAGAGCTGCATCTGCACTTCAGAAATAATCCAGTTTGGCACTGCTTTAATTGCTATGGCATCCTGGGATTTATAGGTTGGTGAGATATTTAGCCAGAGAGCTCTGGTGCCACAATAAATGACAATTCCCAGGATTCCCTAGCACTGAGTCAGGGCAGTTAAAGTGGTCTCAGACTGGATTATTTACGCAAGGTATTTTGAACCTTTGACTTTAGCTGTGGTTCTGCCCCTGGAAGTCCCACCCCCAGAAATCCCACCCTGGAAGTCTTACCCCAGGAAGTCCCGCCCCTGGCATGTGGTGACACCTGGTGCAGAAATGCCACTGAGTTTGGGCACTTGGTCTCTAAAAGGTTCACTGTCACTGTTATAGGGTGTTGCAGGGTACATTTCTGCATGTCTGGAAGAGCTTTTGGGAGCACAGAATTCTCACTATAAAGAAATTATAGGGTATTGCAGAATAAAAAAATTCTACATGTCTAGAAGAGTTTTGGGGACCACACAATTAAATATATTTTATCAATACCTTTGAAGTATGCTTTGTTTGGAAGAAAATACTTACAAAGATGAACCCTAGATCTTGGAAAGTGAAGTGAAAGCATGTGCTTCATTGACTAGAGCAAAGTCTTTGACGGTATAGATCACAAAAAGCTATGGAATGCTCTCACAGAAATTATAGACAAGATGCTGCTATTCAACCTGTATCCAGAAAATAGTGCAGGCTTAGAGGAAGGAAGAGTGATGATCACAAGAATGAACATTAGCAACCGATGATCTACAGTGGACACAATACTATTAGCAGAAACAAAGGCCCTCTCCAGACGGGCCCCTTTCGGCACGTCCATGACATGCTAGGGTTGCCTTGGGGCGGTGCATGCACATGCCCCGCAACCCTAGCACGTTGTGCATGCGCTACCCTTACGCAGCGCCTTACACACGGCGCGCGTAACCGTTACATTGCAGCTGCGCAGCTTCCATACAGCTGCGACATATTTGTGCAGTCTTTGGCGCTTTGCGGCACAGCAAAAAGGAGCTGCTTTTTTTACTTCCTTTTCTGCTGTGTGGCTGCACCGCACAATTTGTATGCTATGGCACAGCTGTGCAGCAGAGAGAGGCGCTGAGTAGGTACCTCTTCTGGGCGGTCTGTACCCTGCCAAACAAAGACCTAGAGCAACTACTGAAGAAGGTCAAGGAAAGCTCCATGACAGGCTTAATGTTGAACATTTAAAAAAAGAAAAATAATGACAACAAAAGATCTACAAGAATTCATCCTAGATAATGAGAAAATCAAAATAGTCAGAGTTCCCATATCTTGGATCAAGCATAGATCAGAACGGAGACTGTAGTCAAGAAATCAAAAGAAGATTAGGAACTGGAAGAACTAGACAAAATCCTAAAGTGTAAAAATATACAGTTGAACACTAAAGCTATAATTGTCTAAGCCATTGACTTCCCCATTATCATGTATGTATGTGGGAGCATAACAGTGAAGAAAGCCAACAGAAGGCAAATAAAATCTTTTGAGATGTGATGCCAGAGAAGAGTGCTAAAGATACTGTGGACAGTCAAGAAGTCAAATAAAGCCAGATCTCTGCCTGGAAGCCAAGATGATTCTTTGTTATGTGCAGTAGCAAACCCAAAATGACTTTTCCCACCTAAATTAAGCTTCTAAGAAGAAGAATACAAACTGGAAATTGACTTTCACATTAAAGGCCTTTGAGCTTTATTCATTTCTGATATTAAAAACAAATGCCTAGGCTTAAAATGTGTTCAGAGCAAAGCTTGAATGCCACAGTCTATACTGGCTGGGGGGATTTGGGGAACTGCAGTAAAAAAAAAAGGAACTTTTCCAAGCCTTGGCTAAGCAACACCCTGTTCTTTAATTCTCATATGATGGTTCCACTTGACCTGGATAGACTTAACACATGCAAAGTCTCGTTCTGGTTTAGGATGTCTGTCTCCCCATATGATTGGTAAATATGATTAGTAAATATGAATGCAGTTATGACTTATGGATCAGAAAAGTACTTTGCCCCTAACATTGTGCTTTTTCAAGCCCTCAGATTTTTAAATCACATTCTGGTGAATAATAGCTACTATTCATGGGTTGAAAATCTGTGTTTGGTGGTCAACTTATGTTATAAAGCTGTTAATAAGGCATGGCTTTGGGGCAAATATTTTGTTTTGTTTTCCTTCAAGGAGATGGAGGGGGCAGTCTGATTTGTGTACAATTATTCACAAAGCATTGATTGTCTTCTACATTCATCTCACATGAACTATGTTTTTCCCAACACAGCAGATTATGTCAACAAGTATGAGTGTCGCTCCAGCCAACTTCATTATAATAAAAAACACAACTGGCAACAAAAGAGAGGAGGGAGAGAAGATGTTGGAGAATGGCTTATGAAGTTAAAGACACACATAATACAGAAGCAGTGTAACTGCATAGTGAAATGTGCCTTCAAGTCAAGAGGGAGTAACGGTGGACCTTCAGATGTTGTTGGACTATAACTCTCATCAGCGTTAACCAGCATAGCCGGGGAATTATAGTTCAGCAGCCTCTCAAGGGTGTTTTCTATCCTCTACTTCAGAATCTAGAATACCTGTTGTGTGCCTTGAAGTCATTTCCTACTTATGGCCACCCTAAGGTGAAGCTATCATGGGGCTTACTTGGCAAGATTTGTTCAGAGGAGGTTTGCCATTGCCTTCTCCTGAGGCTGAGAGAGTGTCACTTGCCCAAGGTCACCCAGTGAGTTTCATGGCCGAGCTGGGAACTGAGCCTTGGTCTCCAAAGTCCTAGTCCAATGCTCAAACTACTACACCATGCTGGCTGCCAGAATACTACTGAGTGAATTTTATATGTGTTGGACCTTACCTATCACACTCACTTTATTGCTATTGTCACCACTTGTGCAGCCCTCCCCTCACAGCTGAGGGAGGAACCACCAGTGGTATCAACCAATGGGGCAGGTTTATTATTTGTTTATTTCATTTCATTTCTGTGCTGCATTTCTCACAGAAAGGGAACCAAGGCAGCCTAGATTAGCCAGGGTCAAGAATGACCTATAAGCATTTGAGTTTCTGCTTCACTAAAGACATAGTTTCCTGTAAAAACAACGCTCACGGCATGATCACAGAGCAAGGTATTGCCTCCATGTAGTTTTCAAAGTAGTTTTAACTTGGGGGCCATTCACACTACCATATACCCCAATTTTGAACCTGATTTAAAAGTGGGTTGTTTCCACTGGCACTGGGTTTCCTGTTTCCCCAGATAGCTGTCTTCTCTTACCCAGGCCTGGAGGCAGCAAGGAAGGAGGCAGCGGGGAGGGATTGAGAAGAGCTCTCTTCCTAGCTCCTTCTCTCCCCCTCCCTCCCTCCCTCCCCCCCCGGTGCTGAAGCGGGGCCAGAGCAAGGAGGCCCCAGGCCTCCTTGCTCTGGAAGAGAGCTGGCAGGAAGAGGAGAAAAGAGGAGCGCCGGCACACTCTCTGGGCAAGTCACACTCTCTCAGCTGGAGGGAGGAGGAGGCAGAGGAGGGAGCCAGTGGGGGAGGGAAGGATGAGGAGAGGGAAATTGATTGCTGCTGGTTCAAGGCACACTCTCTGGCCAAGTACACTCTCTCAGCCAGAGGGAGGAGGAGGAGGAGGAGGCAGGTGAGAGTCCAGAACTGGTGTGTGTAGGCTCCCTGCCGGTGAGGCTGTCAAGGACGGGTAACAGCCGGGGATCTAGAGAGGGAGCTGAGGGAATTATCTCCCTGGAGCTTGTAGCATTCGCATAATCTGTCAAAATGACACAATATGCATACATTCCTGCTATATGTATTTTTTTTAAAGGAGAGGGGAAAGCACTCATGCCATTGGCAAATGGCTGTATGGCACATCACCACTGCAAAAGCAGAAGCCATTATGCAAATCATTTGACTGACAACAAGAAGGAGGCAAATGTGAACATCAGCGGGGTAAATTTCACCAGGGAGGTTCAATCAGGGTAAAGCAGTGGGCACAGCTTTCCGGACAGATTCAGCATGGGGATTACTGGATCTGCCCGGATCTATCCAGGATAAATGCACCAGTGTGAAAGGGGCCTTGAAAAGGAAAGGGAGGTGGAATCTATCAGTACTTTATTTTAGCATGAGCCTTTGTGGATTTCAGTGCACTTCCTCCACATATTTGTGTGTCTTCAAATGTCCAGTAAGTCACTATCCCTAGTGCTATCCATAGCTTTCTAGTTAATGCATGCTTGTTCATGTGACTGCTCACACAGAGGGAAAAGAATGACTTGTTATAGTTAAAAGGTGATATAAAAATATTTAAAGAATTTGTTAAAAAATGTCTCAGTCCTTAAAAGTTTGCATCTTTAGCATAGTCTACTTCCTCTATGCAAAGAGATAAAATAAATTGCATAATTGATAGATTTGCAAAGCAACTGCTTGCAATGGCAAGTTGCTGCTGAACCATTCAACCGTTTTTGTGATTTTTTTAAAAAAAAAGAAAAGAAAAATGTGTTCCCACGGCCAAAACCGGGATATGGCAACCCTAGTCCTATAGTTCCTGCAGTTTTGTGACTCCTTTTTTGTGGATGGGGATGTACACTTGGCCCTCCATGTTCTTGGGCGTTAGGGTCGCAAGACCCTCGCAGATGTGGAAAAATCATGACTAACTCCCTCTGCCCCTTGCATGAAAACCAGTTAAAGGGAGCAATGAGTGGGGGAAGAGGAGCAGGCATGCACACTTTTTCCCCCTGCCCTCTCGTCCCTTTAACTGGCTCCCACTCCTTTCCCAGGCAGATCAGTGCCTGGGATGAGGGCTGGGGGGGGGGCAATCTGTCCATCTCAGCCTCTTTCCTGGGGGGATGGTTGCCTGGCCAAGGCAGGCTGTCATCCTGCTGGGAAAGGGGATGAGAGGGATGGATCCTTTCCACCTCCCAGCCCTTTCCCCAGGCAACAATCCAACTGAGAAAGGGGAGGGATTGGCGCACTCACTCTTCCCGGCTTCTCCTTCCTGGGCTTCCCCCCCCCCCTCGGGAAAAGCCCAGGAGGAAGGAGGAGGAGGAGTGTATATACACAGCAGCCTTGATCTCATGAATAATCAAAAACACAAGTGTCAAAGCCACAAATGTGGAGGGCCAAGTGTATATTGATAGTTTCCAATCTGTTGCCCATCTCTTTGTTTTCCATATCTGTTGACATATGTTGGTTAGCACTAGAATTTATTCTGTCAATGTGGATTGCAGAAGCTGATTATTTGGGTTGGGTTTTTTTTTTTTTTTTTTTTGCCATTTCTCTTATTGCAGCTTCCACTTCGTTTTTTAGAATTTGAGGTTCATCCTCATATGGGTCTTCATTCCATCATTCATTTTATCATCTCTTTCATATAACTCTTCTGCGTACTGCATCCAACGTCTTTTTTATTCCTTCCTGATCTTGAATTATGTTATTTTTATTGTCATAAAGCATCTCAGTCCTTGGTTTGAACTTTCTTTTGATTTCCCAAATTTTGTTGAAGAGGTCTCCAGTTCTTCCTTTTTTGTTGTTGTCTTCTCTTTCTCTGCACTGGTCATTGCAGTATCTTTATCTCACTGCACTAGCCATTGTACTGTTGCACTCATAGTTCCTGGTTTGTTCCTATCTCCCTTTTATTTTTCTTCTCTTCTTTCCTTTACAGCTTGTAGCATTTTCTCTGTCATCCATGTTTAATTTTCTCTTTCTATTTGTCTATTGAAAGTGTATGTCTGCATACTTTTATTATGTTCGTGGCTTCAGTTCACAGTTCTGGTTTTCAATCTATTGTTTCTGACAGAGAAGAGAAGAGAAAATCACCTTAATGTGAATTGCAGCCTTTTTTCACTTGCCAGTATATACAAAAGTTTTGAAAACATATGTATGCTATCATTTACTAAATGCTTACTAGTCCTGGAAAAAAATATGCAAAAGAAAAAAAAAACATTGCCAGAAAGCAACACAGAGACCAAAACAGCTTACAGAATGTATAATTTATAAATATAATAAAAACAGATACAATTGAAACCACATATGGCTATACTTCTGTCTTGTAGTAGGTAGACTATTTGTAATAAAATATTGTCTTACTCTCTGAATGTGTACTGCATCTGAAGGAGATTATTTATATTCATGAAAGCTCATGCAAAATAAAAAGTCTTAAATGTGCTGTCACATTTTCTTTTTTCTTCCTCCTCTTTAGAATCCATGTAAGTGCATGCAATTTTTTCAGTTCATTGAAAGTGTATTCACTTTGTAAGTGACAATTAGGATGGGTTTGCAGAATGGATCCTGAAGGACAGACACAAACATCACAGTTAAAGCAGCCTCAGATGCTCCCAAACAATATCAGTTATTTCTTCTCTTTCATCTTCCTCCTCTTCAGAAAACTTCAGTCAGTTGCTGTTCCCTTTTGAACCCACAGGCTGCAGAGTTGCAAATGGAATAAATAAAAATAAACATTGAGCAACAGAAAAGCTAATGAGAGCTTTAAAAAAACACCCAGGTAACCATAAAAGAAACCAATATTCAAACAAAACCCATGTTTGGCTTAAAATCATCCGGATGCAAAAGAATCAAAGGTCCTGCAGCGCCTGAGCAGAATGACTGAGAACAAGAGGGGTTAGTTGTTTCATTCAACAAAGGAGGACAAGACACTGCAAAATGTAGGGCATTTAAGAAAAATGGAGGACACAACAAAAGTTAAAAATACTAGTATAAACATTAATTCATTTTGTATGGTTTATTTACAGCTATATTATATATAAGCTCATCCCTCCCCATTCATGGACTTGGTCCATGATTCGAATATTCACATTTTTCTGGATTTGTGGGGGGGATATCTGGAATGGATCGCCCATGAATCAGGCGGGATGACTGTAGTGTATTTTATTATGTATTCAGTCATATTTCTCTGATGAACTTATCTTTGTTAAAATGCCTTGTTGGCATGCAATATACTTATAGAACTCTGAACAAGACAATAAGAAGAGACAAATAGTGCTTAAATGGTACTTTACTAGCAACAAATCCTTGACTGAATCTACATTTCAATTATTACTTGCATTTCTATATTGTGCTGAAATTAAGGGGGAAACCCTTTCAACATTTTCATTGTTTCCTCAAGCAGCCTAGCACATTTGCTGTCCTTTTCCCCACTGAGAAGCAAATGTGCCTTGAGTTCTGGGGGAAAGTCTTTTCTGAGCTGCTCCTAAGAAAATAGAACTTTGGAATGATCCATCGTATTCCCTTATTTGCAGTGAGGACAGGCTGCCAGGTACACCATTTCCTTTCACTATTTTGGTTGCCCTCCTCTGGATTTGCTCCAGCTTGTCAATATCCTTTTTGAATTGTGGTACCCAGAACTGGACACAGTATTCCAGGTCAGGCCTAACCAAAGCAGAATAGAGTGGTACTATTACATCCTTTGATCTAGACATTATACTTCTGTTGATGCAGCCTATAATCAACAGCCAGGAGTGCTTGGTACCAACTTCGGTTGATATGCCAAATATATCCCTACCTGGACCAAAAGGATCTTGAAGCAGTGGTACATACACTGGTAATCTCTCGCCTTGATTTCTGTAATGGGGCTACTCTTGTACCGAGTTCGGAAGCTTCAATTAGTACAAAACGCGGCAGCCAGATTGGTCACTGGTTCTTCGAAATATGACTATATAACACCTATTTTGGAAGATCTTCATTGGCTACCTATTAGCTTCTGGGCGCAATACAAGGTATTGGTTATTACCTATAAATCCCTGTATGGCTTGGGCCCAAGTTACTTAAAGGAATGCCTCTCCCTGTATAATCTGCCCGCACTCTCAGAACTTCTGGGGAAAATCTGTTGGAAGTACATCCAACCAGACTGGTTTCAACTTCTCAAAGAACCTTTACTTCAGTAGCTCCTAAACTATGGAAAAACCTCCTGAAAGAGATCCGTCTTATTACCACCTTGGAGGGTTTCAAGAGGGCAGTTAAGACGGATCTCTTCTGGCAACCCTATCCGCCCAATCTTCTGTAAAGACATCATTCACTCTTCTATTCAGAATCAGAATATTATATCTTATAATTGTTTGACTGTACTGTTTTTAACTGTTTTAATGCTTGAAAATTACATGTTTTATTCTTGTATCTTATTGTTATTATTGGGTTGTAATCCCACCTCGATCCACCTGGGAGAGGCAGGAAAATATAAATCATCATCATCATCATCATCACCACCACCACCACCACATTGGCTTTTTTACCTGCTAAACTTGTGACTTACTAGGAAGTTCCTAGTAGAATCTCCCAAACTGGGATGCTCACAATGGAAATGGTACACTAAAGCACATCCATCCTATTAAGGGAGAAATGGCAGAAAAGAAGTGCTAGTTGCAATAGTGAGGAGGGCAGAGAAACTCCAGAAGGGAAGCAACTGGGCAGCAGCAGTAGTGGGGTGGTGGGGGTGACATTGGAAGACGATCTCTCAGAGGCAATGGTAGCAACACTTTAACTTTTGTTAGTACTGTACAGAAAGTGGCACTGGTAAACCACTTCAGAATTCCTTTTACCTTGAAAACCCTATGTCAAAGGTTTTTACAATAAGAAGAGACAAATAGTTTGGGGTAGTTTGACAAATAGTCTGATCTACTATTAGTGTAAGGGGCCTACACCAGCTGTTACCAGTTAACATGCCCTTTTAAATTTCATAGTTTGCATGTACAATAAAGTTGCATGTACAATAAAGTTGATTTTGTCGCTGATTACGTAAGGCAAATACTTGAAAAACACCTGCTTGGGTATTGACTTGGAAATGGCTTTTGTTTTGGCCTGTTAGCTTGAAGATCTTTGCTACATCATACCTTCCAACACTGCAGAGATGAAAACCAGGTCATATATGGCCAAGCAACATCTGAGTGTAGTCAAGACGGCAAAAATTATTAACAAGGAGGAACAAACAAGCTAAGAGAGGCTATAGCGGTTTGCTTTTGCCCAAGACTATTGGGACATCCTTTTCTCTTTCCCCACTGTTGTAATTGACTGCAAACTACTGTTAATTTTTCAGTAACTGGAGTAAGCTGAAAACAAAGGAGAAAAGTGGGAAGAAGAAAGAGAAACTGGGACATTTTAAACCAGCTGAAAAAAAGATAAATCTAGCAGCAATTTTAGGCTGCATCAATAAAAGTATAGTGTCCAGATCAAGAGAAGTAATAGTGCCACTGTACTCTGCTTTGGTCAGGCCCCACCAGGAATATTGTGTCCAGTTCTGGGCCCCACAATTCAAAAAGGACACTGAGAAACTGGAGTGTGTCCAAAGGAGGGTGACTAAAATGGTGAAGGGTCTGGAAAACATGTCCTATGAGGAAAGACTTAGGGAGCTGGGGATGTTTAGCCTGAAGAAGAGAAGATTAAGAGGTGATATGATAGCCCTGTTTAAATATTTGAAGGGGTGTCACACTGAGGAGGGAACAAGCTTGTTTTCTGCTGCTCCAGAGAACAGGACCAGGAACAATGGATCCAAGCTGCAGGAAAAGAGATTCCACCTCAACATTAGGAGGAACTTCCTGACAGTAAGGGCTGTTCAACAGTTGAACACACTCCTTCTTTGGAGTGTAGTGGAGTCTCCTTCCTTGGAGGTCTTTAAGCAGAGGCTGGATGGCCATTTGTCGGGGATGCTTTGATTTGGATTTCCTGCATGGCAGGGGCTTGGACTGGATGGCCCTTGTGGTCTCTTCCAACTCTACGATTCTATGATTCTATGTAGTGTCTGCACATACACCTATTTTCCTTCCCACCCCTGCCCCAATCCCATAATTGCTAATACATATCCCCAACTCAAAATAAGACTTGCTACCTGTGTTACAAAATAGATAGGCTCCTAAGAAATGGGAAATAAAGCAAGCATCAATGAAAGAAAGGGAAAATAATCAGACATTTAAAGAAATTTCTCAGAATAATAATGAAGGTGGGTATGAGGATTGCTAGAATATTCTTTTTCAGACTTTGGTTGATGATGGAGTTAGTAACTCATGTTGATGAATGAGATTTCATCATCCTTTTACCTGTGTCAGTGCTGACATCTAACTGGTTTAACAAAAGTCAAACTTAAAGTGCCTATCCAAGGCTTAAGCTGCTGTTGTTATTATAAGAATGAAATAGTTGCCTCAGGCCCTGAGAGTGTGTATCCAAGTTTGCAGAGCCCAGAAAACAAAAGCAGAAACAAACCACACATGGCACAGCAACAAAATTAAAAGTTCTCTCTTTCTCCTTTCCTCCCCCCTTCCCTTTAGCTGGTAAAAGCTTCTTGGGAAAATTATTAAGTGATGATTGTATCTCACTGAGTAGGGAGGAAGAGAAGCCATTCCGACTGAACTAGTTTTTTCTTTATTTTTAGAAAAAAAGTACCGGTAAATATTTATGCGAACTATATATGACTTGAGAATTATATTTTATGAAGACTGTTCTTGACAGGAGTACTCCTTTGGTCCTTTAATAGCTATTTCATTTGTGACTTTATTAGGGGCAGGATTAATATGATCAAATTCAAAGAGGGTCTCAGGAAAATACTCTAGTGGGCCCCCTTCTTTGCCATTTGCAATGCAATTTGCCACTTGTCTACACTAGCAAAGATAATCTAGGTCCTAATCAGAGTATTTTGCCCCCAGCTGCCCCAGATTCAGCCTATTAGTACCACACATGCTGGTAATAAAGTGATCTGAAGCCAAATTGATGTCCACACATGTCCCCAGTGTGAATGTGAATCAGCACCGTTTTGTTGTCCCCTTCTCTTCAGGGCTGCCACCAGCCATGACATGTACCTCCCCAGTAGAGGCCCGTTGGCAACATTGCTTGTTCTGAGGTCAAAATGATCAGTGATGTGATCAGCAATGAGGGTGTATCCCAACTGCTCCTCTCCCCCAAATCCAGACCAATCCAAATGTCCACATGTCAAATAATTTGGTTTTCCAGAAACTCTAGAGCAACCTGCAAGTTTTTGTAATGTGGATTAAAACACTAAAGAAGCAGTTTCACTCTGGAAATGGTCATACATATTAACAAGGCAGATACAGGATGAGTATGGTAGGCATTCTGGTGGTGTAGATAAGCCCTTAGTTATACCTTCATGTTGGGGAAAGGAACTAACTGGAAGCCATCAGTTACTTCCAAGCTCTGTTTTCATATCAATATGTGAAAACAAACTGGTGGTTGGACACAGCCTCTTTATTCTTTGTCATATGGCAGACAGGCATGGCAGTGATGGGCAGTGGTACCAGTAATCAATGCTGTATCAGGCTGCTGGCTCCAGTCACCATTTTAGTTTTCCACAGTGATCCCGACTGTTGTTATATGAGAGCAGAGCTGAGAAGTAACTAGTGACGTCCAATTAATTCCTTTCTCCAGTAATGAAGATACAGTTGGCTCTCCATATCCACAGATTCTGTATTCATGGATTCAACCATCCACAACTTGAAAATATTTTTAAAAAATAAATCCAAACAACAAACCTTGATTTTGCCATTTTATATAATGGGCACCATTTTACTATGTCATTGTATATCATGGGACTTGAGCATCCACAGATTTTAGTATCCATGGGGAGTTCTGGAACCCAAACCCAGAGGATTCCAAGGGCCCACTGTATAACTAAATTGTTTTAGAATTATAACTTGATATGGGTATCTTCTTCAGTCTTTTGGTGGTAATGCCATAACATTTGTGTTACTTTCACAATGGCAAGGCTGTGATTTCATTCAGTGGTGGAGGAAAACATCACTTAGTTCAAATGTGGACTCCTATGATGCCTTGTGCTGCTTCTTCCTGCTGTGTTAAGGTAAGAATAAGCTAGCCGGGAGGAGAAAATCTTCTGTACAACAAACCAACACCTTGTAGCATTCACATATACTGTATAATTAGAAAGCAACTCAAAGTATCTATGCCAGTTATTTTTGAGAAATTTGTTGGTATAGATTTGTTTTTAAAAAACATCACAATCTTTTTAATTTCAGAAAATGGCTGACTTACCCATGAATATGAACCTTCATATACAGTCATGATAACCCTGGGCAGCATATACAGTAATCACAAATTTCCAGGAAAAAGGGAAGAAACCAACATTGCTGTAATAACTGTAATGAACTACTTTCTTTGGCTTCAAACAAAAATGGTAACTGATTAACATTGTTCAATTGAGTGTTGAACCCAGGGTTTGTATGCATGGGCCCCAAGGCTTGTGTCCCCCCTGCCTCACATCATTGGCCTGTCCCACATGGATCCTGACCAAAAGGGGCCTTAGTGTGGGGCAAAATGTCTGGCTCTTTGCAGTCAAATTTCTTGAAAATGTCATGGTGACAGCTGGTACACCACGCAGTGCACCACATGGTGCAACCCTTACCTGCTACCAACACTGTGTCTTTCCTGAAGGTCCCCATGATGATGTCCTTAGTAATGACACCAGATGGAGACACCTGGCCACATGGGTGGAGCCAGGCACCCCATTTCCACCCTTACAGGCTGCAACAGTGGCGGCGGGTAAGGGGCACGGGGTGGAAGCAGCTCCATGGCATGGTGGTGGGTAAGGATGTAAACCCTCACCCATTGCCATGCCAGTTCAGGGATTGATCTGAGTTGGAACAAGAAGCTTCGCCCATGGTATCCTACTTGTCTGTTCATGCCCCCAGATTTGGGAAGATCAGGGACTGAATCCACACTTGTCCATGAAAACCCATTGGGTGATCCTTGGCCAAGTCACACTCTCTTGGCCTCAGAGGAAGGCAATGGCAACCTCTGCTGCTCTGAACAAATCTTGCTAAGAAAATCTCATAATAGGGTTGTCATAAATTGTGGAATATGCTGCCTTGGGGTGTTTGCTTTGGGGGTCTTTAAAACAGAGGCTGGATGGCCATTTGATGGTGAGAGTTCCTGCATGGCAGGGGGTTAGACTAGATGGCCCTTGAGGTCCCTTCCAACTCTAGGATCCTCTGAAAAGTAGTGCCCCCCCCCCCCCTTTTTAAGCTCCCCCCCGCCCCCGCCCTCCCCCCCCCCGCCCTGCTCTGCAGCCCCCTCCCACCCGGGGAGGGACCCAGGACCAGCCAGGATTGGAGGGCTCTGGAGCCGATGACGTTGCTGCTGCTGGTGCTCTAGAGACTGAGAGAGGGGCGAGGCAGCCTGAGCAGCTGCTGCATTGCCTCCAGGTCAGTGCCGGCTCCTTTGCTGCACAGCCAACGCCAACCTATAGCTCCGGGCCTCTTGGAAGGTAAGTTGGGATCCGCAGATGGGGACCGACTGAAGGACTGAGGGGAGGGGAGGATGTCGCCTCCTTTCCTCAAGAGGCTGGGCTTCTCTTGCAAAATGAGGGTGGGGGTGGTACTTTAGTTGTTCCCTTTCTATTGAATCGCTTGCTTTGCAAGGCAGGGGAGTCTAAGGATAAGCCAGAAGTTTGAGGAGTCCCCCTGGGCCCTTCTTCCCTTTTCAGGGGCATTCCTAGACTAGAGTCTGCAGGAAGAAGCCATTGGGGCTGCGCCCACACTGGAGAAATAACCCCAGTTTGGCACCGCTTTAACTGCCCTGGCTCAAGGCTGTGGAATTCTGGGAGTTGGAGTTGGTGGTGGGGCCCAGAACTCCATAGCTTTGAGCCTGGTTATTTCTCCAGTGTGGGTGCAGCCCGGGTCTGTCTGTCCTAGGAGCCGGTGGTGGGGGTGGTCCTGGCCGAGAGTCAAGGGTCCTCGGGGCTTGCAAGGGGAGGGTTGCCCACTGGCTGCTGCCCCAAAGGTGCTCCCTCCGGAGGAGGAGGAGGAGTCTAAAGAGGGCCTAAGACCACTATTAACAGAGAGAGTCTCTGGGGATTTTTAGCTGTGTGAGTCCAGAGGGGGAGAGAGGAGGGTTCAGGAGTTCCTCCATCCCCCCAATATTGTTAGCCTACCCCCACCCCCCGCCTTTACCCAAGCAAAAGGCCAAAATAAGGTTTTGAAAAGACAATTGGTAGGGCATTTTTCTCCACAGTGTTACCACATTCCCATTTGGAGGGGGCAGTTTTCTCTCTCTGGCTTTCTAGAATGCAGCCCTTTGGGGGATATTTTGTGTTTTGTGAATGTGTAACTATGTTGTTGTTGTTGTTGTTGTTGTTTTATAAAAACAAAGCCTCGTTGAGTCTGAAACTGGGGGGAAAGATCGGATATTATTATTATTATTATGCCTGAACTTAAGAGGGCATGCTTGCTTCCAAGCTTCCTACAGGATCCCTGTTTTAAATGTAAAGTTGCTGTTTTGTTGTTTTCAAGTCCTTTCCAACCTACGGCAACCCTAAAGCAAACCTATTTTGGGATTTTCTTGGCAAGATTTGTTCAGAGGAGGTTTGCCTTCTCCTGAGGCTGAGAGAGTGTGATTTGGCCAAGGTCGCCCAGTAGGTTTACATGGCTGAGATGAGAATCAAACCCTTGTCTCCAAAGTCCCAGTCCCAGTGCAGTGCTGAAACCACTATGCCATGTGCTTCTGCTATAAAGGCTGAATTCAGAATGAACTTCCCCTGCGTTTCCTAGCCTTGCCAGGCAGGGCCAGTGCCAAGCACACTGAAATGACTGGGGCCTTTTCAGGGAGAGACTGTTCCTTTTCTGGTTGAGGACCTTAAGTTTTGCTAAATTTGATTCCATCCGCTCAAGAGCAAAGAGAATATTGTAGATTGTATGCACTAAAAAGTCACAAGCTGTGCTTCCAAAGAGAGAAAGAATCATGTGAACAAACTGGCATTTCAAATATTTTGCTTAGCCTTGATTTCAAGGCTTGAGTACAACTTACCCACTTGATTCACTAGGAAGCGAAACACTCATGAAGACAGTGGAGCTTATTTTCAAGTAAATAGGTACAGGAATGATTGGGGAGGAAAATGCTTATATTTTCTGCATGCGACTAATTGGGTGCTTCAGAAAAAGACACTGATATTTGTATGACTTTGTGTGACATCTGTTGCCTTATGTCTATCCAGCCTTGTTAATGCCTTAGGCAGTTCCTTAGACTGGGTGGCGTCTGCATGCGCCATACTGTTCCAGGATTGACTATGAGGCTGCTGCAGGCCAGCATCTATTTACTTGGAAGTAATCCTCAGCTAGCTCAGTGGTACTTACTTCTGAGGAGGCGTACACAAGATCACACACTGGCTTGTAAAAATTGATAATAAAAACTTTCTGAGGCTGCAGATTTCCACGTTTGAGCTGAATCACTGCCTTCATAGCACATCTCCTAAAGTGCTTAAAAATAACTCTCAGTTTATGCTCTGCCAGACTATGCTAGTTTGAGTCCAAGCAGCTGGATTCTATATTTTAAGATGATCATCTCTGGTCTGGCCAAGGAAGGATTGAGAACAGGAGTAAACTATCCTGCTGTGCCCAAATTGTTCCTTGGCAATCATCACAAGGGGGCAAAGTCAAGGCAGGTCTCAGGAAGATTTGAAGAAGAGAGTAGGCAAGCTAACCTGTCATTTCTGGGCTATTTGCCCATCATCCTTTCAATTCAGGATCTGGAAGCAACCCCATTATATTCATTCTGGGGAATAATTTATCAGGATCCTTCCAGAATTGCCCTCTTAGCTCCTCCAAAATAATTGAGACCAGATATTCACTAATGGGAACCACTTCCTCATGTTCCTGTAAAAATCGCAGAGATCTGTCCAAATCTTGGGTGGGAGTTGTCAAGATTGTTACCTGGATTGCAATGAGAGACAGCAGTTTGCAGTTTTAAGGGACAGTTATTGTGCTTATCTGTGTGAATGGAATTCCCTCCACAATGCAGTTATGTGCTGTAGAGCCTACTTCTCCTTTGCTGCCCATTGTGCTTGGTTTCATCACCTTTGCTTCCAGTGTTTGCCTCTGGGTGACTGAAGGTTGTAAATTCTTTTGTCCCTTTGTTCTTCAAAAGCTATGGTCATGGACAAAATGTAGATTCTGGTTCCTTTATCAGCGAAGGGATAAACTATAGAGCCTCGGGAATCTAGCATTGCCTAAAATTGGGAGTCGGATGTTTGTTAATCCAGTCCTGCTAGGAACAAAGAATTGTTAAATTCAGTAACTACAAGAGCATCTATGGAGGACTGAGATGGACTAAAGTCTGTAGACCTTGTCCCTAGTTCAGTTTTATCTATTTGACTGCATAATTGAACCCAGATTAATAATACTTTTATGGCCTCTGCTTTTGGTAAGTACAATATTTTCTAGACCGTGAACCATGTACTCATTCAGTTGGCCTTTTTTCTCTGAATGTGGGTGCTGAGATGACATACATCTTCTCCCCGCCGCCACAAAAAAAAACCCATTTCAAACCAAGGCCAAAGGGAGCTTTCAATATGGGACACTCATATGCCATGTACAAAACCTGAGATCATCAAAATGCAAGTTCTTGGTGGGGTTGGGACAGGAAGCAAAGCAGCCAGCATGTACATCACACTGAGTATCACTTCCTCACCAAGTGGTGACATTCTGGTCAAAGCATTGGAGCCACACTCTCTCATGATCAGTGTGCAAGCCCTGTTAAACCTATGCCATCTACAAGATACAAGGCTTCTTTCTTCCTCACTAGCACTGCTGGGTATAGTACAGTTGGCCTTCCACATCCACCGATTCTGAAAATATTGGGGGGGGGGGATTCCAAAAAGCAAACCTTGATTTTGCCATTTTATATAAGGGACATCATTTTACTACACCATTGCATATAATGGGCCATGACCATACATGGATTTTGGTATCCATGTGGGGTTCTGGAGCCAACAAGCAGCAGATACCAAGGGCCCACTATACAAAAGACCCTGACCATGTGCTTCATTAGTCTAGATTAGGGATGGGCAGTTTATGACCTTCACACAGTATTAGACTCAAGCACACATCATCCCTTGCCATTGACTAGGGTTGATGGGAGGGGCAATTCAGTAACATTTGGAGAACCACACATTGCCAGAGTAACAGAGACCTTTCTAGTAAGCAACAGAGGTCCTAGAGTTAAAGCTTTTGCTGTGCATCCTTTGTACTTCCTTTTCTCTCACCTGTCTTCTGCTTATCAAGTCTCAAGTCCTTAGCATTCCAGAGATGCTGCTCCTCAGATTTACTTTTCTACAATAGATTACAAGTGTATGCGTGTGTTTTGCATGTGTATCTTATTGTACAGTGTGCCCGTGCCATACGCGGGCTTGCCTTACGCAGATTTGAGCTTACATGTATGGCAAGCCATGATGGACAAAATGTGTGCCGCCATAGAAAATAAAGGGATTTAATTTTATGTGTTTTTTCCCAAACATGAGGGAGGGGGTCTGTAACGGATCCCCTATGTATAGGAAGGGGCCACTGTATATGTTCTGTTAATAAAAAAATTTCCTTCAGTATATTTCAGGGGAAATTTCCTGTCTTCAACATGGCAGAGCCAAAGAGGAACAAGGGAGAATGGCATCAGGCACTGGTGGGTTATTATGACCACCAGAACCATAAGAAGGCAGTTATGAAAGATGAGCAGAGGACTTCTATGAAGCCTTCTTCCCTAAAACTTCTCTTTATAGTCAAAATGCTTTACTCTAGAATATCCAACTTGTCTGTACTGCACTCCCTTATTATTTTTCTCTTTTAGCACATAGGTTATTGCAAGTTTTTTTTGTATTAGGCAACCCATAAAGGGAGACTCTTCTTTGAGACACCATCTGTTATACAATGGGTGGACAAAATACAACCCTGGAGTGACATGTTTTTTTGTTTCTTGTGCCCTCCCCCCAACATCTCAGAATCTCCAGACCAGTCATAGAATCATAGAGTTGGAAGAGATCACAAGGGCCATCCAGTCCAACCCCCTGCCATGCAGGAAATCTAAATCAAAGCATCCCCAACAGATGGCCATCCAGCCTCTGTTTAAAGACCTCTAAGGAAGGAGACTCTAGGACTGAGAAGCCTCCATCTATCTCAGTTGGCCTTTTAGATAGGTGGCACGGCTCCACTATACTGTTTAACATTAAAAAAAAAATCACAATTTTGAATACTAGTCACTTTGGATTATTTTTTGTTTGTTTGTCCTTCTTTCAGCCTACCACAATTGCTCATCTTCGTTTTCTGTCTATCATTCCCAGACTTAGAGTGGCAAACTTTGTTGGGCATTGGATTCCCAAATGTCCCAGACAGCACAGCCATGTAGTTTAGGGACCCAAGTTTGGGAACCACTGCTACTTTATGTAAATGACACTCATAACTGCAATTCAATTCATGAACTTGCCAGTCCTCATAGGTGGGTATCCTTGGTCTTGTGCTTCTAGAGTTCGTGTGGCTCTTCACTACTCATAGCTTCTGGAGTTGCAGAAGTTTGGTAGTGGGAGATGGGAAACATCAGAGTATTTCCTGATGTAATTGTGGCCATACAAAGAGGCATCCATGGATGAGCTGCATCAGCACAAGTCCATTCATGGAATACAGCTAAACACATATGAGACACTAACACTATGGTTGGGGATTGCATTTCCCATCAGCCCTTGCTAGAGTAGCCAGGAGTGCCTTGCAACAGCTGGGAGGCCACCCCATCACTGCACTACAAGTTGGAATGATTACTCATTACTTTATATTTGTTTGGGATCTGTGACCACTTCTGGACCACTTGGTGTGTAAAAATATGGTACTTTTTTGCATGGGTATGAGTAGAAATGTTTATGGGTATGAGTAGAAATGTTCTGACTGATAGAGATGCAGTCCTTAGAAAGGTGTGGTCCTTTTTGTCTCTCTAGCTATTCTGTGTAGCCTCATCGCTGAAGACTGAAGGGTTAGTTTCTAGTTGGATTTCAGCCCAACAGACAAACCGCAGTGCAGTGATGATGAGCTGCCTGCAAGGCAATGCTGTACATTTTCATTGGCTGGAAAGGCTTCCTCATTAGACATCTGGACTGTTCTTGCAGTCTTTACTATGTGGATCTTCCCTCCTTTCTTCTTCTTGAATACCAGCCTCCAGTGTCCAAGAGCTCTGAAGGGAAAACAGTCAGCCCTATGAAGTGAGAAGAAGATATTTGTCTTTACTTAAGAAGCAGATGCTGCCCTTCTTCCCTTAGTTTTGAATTTTTGTGTATCAGTCCTTTGATTTGATTTGCTTTTAAGTGCAAATGTATTTCAATAGCAAGATGGATTTTAAAAAAATAATCTCAGTAGATGTGTTTTACATTGACTGTGCTGATTCTAGAAGCTATAATCCAAACATTAACTTTTGTTTTCAAATTTTGGTTCAAACCTGTATTTTTCCTTCCTCAAAAATTAGGTTATACCATATGGGACATTTATTTAAAAATACTTCAGGACAAACAGATCTAACATTTTCTGCTCAAAATCTAAAATCTTAAGATTGACTAGTAAATGTCAACAAATGTTGATGTTTTATTGTAATGGACTGAAATTATTATACTAGTGTCTGTAGGGCAGCATGGAATTTCATTAATATTCCCAAGATATATTCATTTAATTATCCCATCTCTCCTTGTTATGGGAAGGAAATGCTTTGGAAGCATTTAGCATTTATTCCAAAGTGTGGGAGAAATGAGTGCATCAGATAATAAAACCCAGGTGTCAGTTTCTAACCTGTACACACCAATTCATCAATCCTGGACTAGTGTTTTTGTTAGATGGCTAGTCTTGTGTGTCAAATTTCACTGGACACTTATGGGTGTAGGGCGTAAGGCAGGAAAACTGAATCCACTTCAGGACCCTTCTTTTTTAAAAATCTGGGCTTCTTTCTTGGTGCTTTATCCTGACCCTGGAGGGCTGTTTTTTGAAGATCATGTCTCTATGTTTCTGTAAGAAAGCTGGAGACAGCTTCTCCTGAGTATACCTCAGGCGACTTTCTCAACACTGAGGCGGCATAGTAGGCTTTTGTTGATGGGGGTATAGCCCCCTTGCAAATTAAGCATTGAGGTACATTTTTAAACTTGAGGCTTTTAGAGCAATAAATAAAGGATAACTTTGTTAATTTTATTTAATTTCTCTTTGACAGCATTCTTCACCTCTTCAGTTAATACCTGTCCAGAAGCCATGTCAAGCAAAGGAAAGGTAAGATGCTTTTCTGCCCCTGCAGTTGCTACTATTCCAGGCATTTGCTCATTTAATACAAGAATCTGGTAACTTAATGAAGGAAAACGTTATCATGCTTACTATGCATCCTGCTTTCATCTGTTTTTCCCTTCTGATGCAAGTCCCCCCCCCCCAACAGCTGTAGCCTTCCCCCCTTCCTTTCCTTTCCTTCCTTGCCTTTTCTTTTTTTTCCCCTTTCCTTTCCTTTTCTTTTAATTTTCTTTCTTTTCTTTTTTTTGAAATAACTTCCCAAGCTGAGTTTACATTCTTACCTCCTGCAGGAATCATTTGGTCTAAATACAGAACAGATGTATATTAGAGAGACTAGAATGAGGCCTTTATTGCGTGGAATCTAAAGACTGAAATGAACAGATGAAAAGGGAGGAGTAGAAGGGGAAAAGCAAAGAGAGAAGCTCTGTTTTTTTCTGTTCTTATAGCAGATGTGTTTCATCTTTCCAGAAGCTTTCATAGCAAATATAGCAGGATATTCAGGATAGAGTTGGAGCCTTGTTCTATGACCATCTGACTTCTCCCTTGAAAGCCTAGGTTAGTCTCCCTCTACCTGGTGCCTTGCAGTTTTGTTGCACTAAAATCCCCATCATCCCCACTCTGGCTTGGATGATGGGAATTGTAGTATTGGCCATTTGCAGATTTCCACATGGGGAAGACTGGCTTACATTTTCTGGGCCAAAGAATCTTCCATAACACTCTGTCTTGTTCCCTTAAGTCTCATCCCATTTTGCTGGGCACAAGAATCCAAGTGCATTAGAAAGGTATCCTTTGTGTTGCCATCACTTTTAAAGTGTGTGTGATTTTCTTTTCTTCCAAAATTGGGTTTTTGGGGGAGATAGTTCAGAAGCTCTGATAAGTTTTTTGTGGACTTTGTTTAAATAATGTTTGGTTGTTACTGGGGTATTAAACAGTGGAGTGCTAAGGCAAGGAATGGGAGAGGGACATGGGGAAGGAGGACAGGGAGGGACAGCTGTAGCATGGAGAACAGAGTTTCATATTCAGACCTGCTGTGCTAGAAATATTTGCTCACTTTTGTAGGCTTGAATGTAGGCTATGCAGCTGGATACAGTCATTTCCTGCTGGTTTTATATAAATGATTGGTATCCTGCCTTATTTCCACTAATGGGACTCAAAGACGGTTTCCATTTTTGGATCATCATCAGAGGGTTTTCATGAAAATAGTTCTAGCTGCTGCTTTTCTCCTCTATATTTTTCCCCTGTTGTGATGTAAGGTACCTTTAAGACACAGCTCTTAGTGATATCAGCTGTAGTCTATATATACTATTAAGAGGGTTGGCGAGGGATTGATTGTTCTCTCTTCCTCATCTCACTCTCCTGGGGCTGGCTGTGCTCAGTAGCTCATGGGTGAATAAACTTACTGCTCTTACTTGAAGACTGGACTCTGTGTGGATTCATGTAAGATTGGATTCCAACAGCAGACATCACACCTGTAGTAATCTTCATCAGTGCCTGGTGGCCATGCCTTCCTCAGAATGTCTCACCTGATAGGTTTAAATTGAAGCTGTATTTCATCATTATAGAATGAACCCATGAGAAAGGGAACATGCTAGCCTTGTCCTCTTTAATGTTATTCTCCTCACATGAAAATTGACTTTTTTAAAGAAAGAAAGTTCATCCCTCCTTTGAGATACTTTACACAAACAGGAATACTTATTTTCCAGAATTCTGGGTCAGAGGAAGGCGAGATCGATGCTTAATATCTATCTCTCCTTCCTGTCCCCCTCCTAACCAAAAGAACCTGAGGGTCATTCCAACCGTGCCACAAACCCTGTCTCTGCTCCTGTGCAATGCCAGGTCCATTAACAACAAAAGCCACATCGTCCATGATCTGCTTGCAGATAGCAATTGTGACCTGGCTTGCATTACTGAAACCTGGCTTGGGCCTGAGGGGGATGCTGTGTGGGCTCAGGCCCTCCCGGCCGGGTTTTCAGTGAAGGACCAGCCCAGGTTAGGTGGGCGGGGGGGGGGTGTTGCCTTGGTACATAAGAACACCTTGTCTCTCACCAGGAACCACATCCGTCAAACTTCCCTCATTGAGTGTATTTACTTGACCCTGAAGGCCAGGGACAATCTAGGGATTTTGTTGGTGTACCGGCCACCCTGTGCGCTAACAGACTCCCTTAACGAGCTGACACAGTTGGTCTCGGAGCTGATGCTGGAAACACCCAGGCTACTTATCCTGGGTGACTTCAACATCCCCTTCCTGGCCAACTATATTCCACCCGGTGCGGCTCGGGAATTCATGGCAGCCATGGGCCTGTCCCAATTGGTCTTGAGTCCGACGCATTCTGCGGGTAATACACTCGATCTGGTCTTTTGTACGGATGCGGAAAATCCGTGGGCAGAAATAACTAATATTTCCGCCCTGCCATGGACGGATCATTTCCTGGTGGAGGCGAAAATCAAGGCTTCTACCCAGATCCCCCCCGGGGGTGGTGGACCTATTAAAATGGTCCACCCTCGAAGGCTGATGGAACCCAAAAGGTTCCAGGAAGCCTTAGAGGGGCACATGGTTGGAAATGATGGCGACTCTGTTGACGCCCTGACTGGTATCTGGGATACCGGTCTTTCTAGGGCTAAACACAGTACTGCTCCCAAGCGCCCTCTCAGGCCTGCTTCCAAACGAAAGCCCTGGTACACGGAAGATCTCCGGGCGAGGAAGCGGGTCCTGTGACGGCTAGAGCATCGCTGGCGGAAACACCTACGCTTAGTCGACAAGGCTCTCCTAGACCGCCTTTTGGAGGACTACGGAGAGGCGATACGAGCAGCCAAAAATTCGTTCTATGGTGCTCGTGTTGCGTCCGCGGAGTCGCATCCAGCAGAGTTGTTCAGGGTGGTCAGGGAGCTAACTCAGCTCCCTCCTGCCCCGAACCAGATCCTTGAACCTTCTAAGGCCTGCTGTGACCAATTTAACAACTTCTTCGCGGATAAAACCTCTCGGATAAGCGAAGGTCTTAACGCCGGCATTAGGGCAGAACCTAGAGTAGAGGTATCCAGAGCCTCCGTGGACTCTATTAAACTGGATCAGTTTGAGTCCGTTAGTACCGATGATGTGGACAAGATCCTTGGAAGTGTTCGGAAGACAACCTGCTCTCTCAATCCCTGTCCCTCATGGCTAGCGGCTCAGAGGGGACCGGTGGTAACTACATTGTTACACCGGATCATAAATACATCCTTGAGGGACGGGCAATTTCCATCAAGCTTAAAATTGGCCATAGTACAGTCGGTCCTTCTTATACACGGATTTTTTATACATGGATTTAAGCATACACGGTTTGAAAATGTTCCAAAAAAGTATAAATTTACCTTGATGATCCATTTTTTATTAGGGACACCATTTTGCTATGTCATTATATTTAATGGGACTTGAGCATACACGGATTTTGTTATACACGGGGGATCTTGGAACCAAACCCCAGCGTATAACAAGGATCCACTGTAAAACCGTTGCTTAAAAAGCCCTGCCTCGACCCCCTGATGCATAATAATTATCGGCCAGTTTCGCTATTGCCATTTTTGGGAATGGTGATCGAGAGGGTGGTTGCAATCCAGCTTCAATCGATCTTGGATGAAACGGATTATCTGGACCCATTTCAAACCGGCTTTCGGGCGGGCTACAGGGTTGAGACTGCCATGGTCGCCTTGGTCGATGATTTCCGTCTGGGCATTGACAGGGGAAGCGTGTCCCTGTTGGTGCTCTTGGACATCTCAGCGGCTTTCGATACCATAGACCATAGTATCCTTCTGGAGCGCCTAGCGGAGGTGGGAATCGGGGGCACTGCACTCCAGTGGTTCCGATCCTACCTCTCTGGGAGGTTCCAGATGGTGCAGCTGGGAGACGTGTGCTCCGATAAGAGGGCCCTTACTGGGGTCCCTCAAGGAGCCATTCTGTCTCCCATACTTTTCAACATTTACATGAAACCGCTGGGAGAGATCATCCGGAGACATGGGGCGCGGGGTTATCAGTACGCTGATAACACCCAAATAGTCTTCTCTATGTCTCCGACTGATGCAGTGACTGGGGATGGCATCTCTCCTCTCGTGGCCTGTCTGGAGTCGGTAATGGGCTGGATGAGGGAAAACAGACTCAGCCTGAATCCAGAGAAAACGGAGGTGCTCGTGATAGGTTCTCCTGGCCCGGGGATGGCGGTGGTTCCACCTGTCCTGAATGGGATCACGCTTCCTGTGAAGGACTCGGTACGCAATCTGGGGGTGCTCCTTGATTCGTCACTCCACCTTACATCACAGGTGGATGCGACGGTCAGGAGCACCAGTTATCAGCTTCGGCTGATACGCCAGCTGCATCCCTACCTGGGCCAGAGGGACCTTGAAACGGTAGTACATGCTCTGGTAACCTCTTGTTTGGATTTCTGCAATGTGCTCTACATGGGGCAACCCTTGTACCATACCCGGAAGCTACAATTAGTGCAGAATATGGCAGCCAGACTGGTTACTGGCATACCCAGAGCCAGTCATATAACACCAGTGCTTAAAGATCTGCACTGGCTGCCTATTTGCTTCCAGGCGCAATACAAGGTGTTGGTTATTACCTATAAAGCCCTAAATGGCTTGGGCCCAGGATACCTCGAGGACCACCTCTCTCCATACAATCCGCCCCGCACTCTCAGAACATCTGGGCAGCAGCTATTGAGGGTTTCAGGGGCCAGACTAGCCTCTACTTCTAAGAGGACTTTCACCATCTCGGCCCCTACCCTTTGGAATTCCCTGCCCATTGAGCTCCGCTCGGCCACCTCCCTGGCCCAGTTCAAAAAGGGGCTGAAGACCTTTTTATTTAAACTAGCATTCCCTGATGCAAGCCCTGACTAACTTCTCCCTCCCTCCACGTCAGCAGTGGCAAGCTGGCTGGAATGTTTTTAATGTATTTTGTTTTTATGTATATGGTAATCTATGTATTTTATGAATGTTGTACACCGCCCTGGTTTCATAGAAGGGCGGTATATAAATAAAATTTTTATTATTATTATTTATGTAGGGAGCTTATATGGTGAGGGAAAGACTTCTGCACTACTTGAAACATTTGGTGAGGACAGAAGGGATGTGGAGAGGGTGGTAGAGGAATTAGCATGCTTTCCTCTTTATGGGTATATTTTCATAATTGATATAATGATTGAATAAGATTTGTGATGTTGTGTCATTCCAGATACATTGATAAGGGAAAGATGTGGTAGACCCTCTTGGTTTTGACAACTAGCAACACTATGGCTGCAGCTGCACTACAGAAATAATGCACTTTTGACACCACTTTAACTGCCATGAATCAATGCTATGGAATCCTGGGGTCTGTAGTTTGTTGTGGCACCACTGCTCTCTGACAGAGAATAACTTCCAAAATGGCTCACAAAACTACAAATCCCAGAATTCCATAGCATTGAGCCATGGCAGTTGAAGTGGCTTCCAAAGTGACCCGAAACAGCTTTATTTTGGCCTGTTTGTATGGGCCCAAAATTTCTTAAAAAGAAAATTGGGAAGAGAAAATCCATCTGCTGTTTTTCAGATAAAGTATTCTGTTCCTCTAAAAATTCTGAAATTGTTCTCCCTCCCCCAAAGATATATTAGCTATCCCTCTCCAGCCCCTTGAATTTCCATGAAAATCTTTATGGGGAATTGTGGGCCCAGCTTCAGCTCATTTTGCGCTCATTGTTGAATGAGGAACTAGGCAATTGAGATACAACCTCACCCTCAGTACTTATTTAGGTTTTATATGAAACCAGTTTGAATTTGGGGTCCCTTTTAAACATATTTTGGACTTTTTTGGGGGGGGAAATCTAGAATAAGGAGGAGGGATGGTGACCGGTCTGAAACAAAATCTTACATCAAACATTACCTTAGACATGTGAGAGCTGCTTTTCTGGGCATGGCCCCTGTATGGCTGAGATAATGAATAAATGACCTGGTCACAGGAATGAATGTCTCTGTTCTGTGATGAGGTTACACACAGTAAGGTCAATTAAATGTTACTCTAGCAACATGACTCCTGCTTCCAGAACACCCAAACCTGTATGATTCGGGTAACATTTGATAGAGTTCCCAAGTCTAGAATCATGTGCCAACTTGGTCTGTTTGAAACCAGACTGAACTGCATGCTGTTTTAAAGCAAACTGACTCTTCATGACTATATACAGGGATATGCTGACACAGGATCTTGATCTGGCTAGTGTGTAGTCCTTTTTTGTATTGTTATTACTCTTTTTTTTTTTTGTTACCATTCCCATTTTCCAAACTCTCAGCAGTTTTTGGTTCTGAACCTAAACTGTAGATAAGCACTCAACATTTTTCTGATCTGAGGATGTTAATATAAAATAGTGCCTGTGTTTCTGACTTTCCTTCTTTTAATTTTATCTGAAGGACATGGGCATTTAATGGTATATGGGGGGGGGGGGCGAGGGGGGTACTCCAGGTGGCATTCTCCTAGTAATGTGCCTCCTGGAAAAGTTGGCAGTTGATGAGTTTACACACATTGGGGTCAACTAAACGTTACTCTAGCAACATGCAAAGTAATGAGCACTTTTCACATTGAGCAATTGGTTTTGAATGTGTAATGTAATTCACTATAATAGCTTATTAAATTAGTTTAATGTTTATGATGTATATTTATGTCCTGGCTTTCCTCCAAAGAGTATAAGATAGTGTACATGGCTCCCCTCTTCCCCACTTTATCTTCAGAAGAATTTTGAGAGCGATTGACTGACCAAAGGTCATGTGGTGAGTTTCATGGTTTAGTAGGGACCTGAGTACCTATGGATGGCTCAAGCACCATTCCAACTTTGCCACCTCAGAAGTACTGTATATGCTCATGTATAAGTCTAGAAATTTTAATCCATATTGCCCCCTAAAACCTGAGTCAACTTATACATGAATCAATGTAAGTACTGTAACTCTTATTGAAAAGGAACCTTCCACTGGTGAAAGGTAAGAGTGTAATCTGTCCTGGAAGCACTGACCTCCCTCTACTCTCTTATCCATCCAGCCTTTAGTGTGAGCCCAAACAGTTATGCTTGCTGGGATTTTGTAAATTGTTTGGCATCATTTTCCTTTGCTTTGCCTTTACATCCTTTGTTACGTGCCCCTAAGTTTTACCCTTGACTTATCCACAGGTCATATCAAAAGCCATAATTTTGGTCTCAAAATCTGCCCTCGACATATACATGAGGTCAACATATAGTTGAGTATATACAGTATTGTGTATTCCTCTGTGAGGAAGTGGAACTATGTTACTGACCTGAGTGGGGACATCATTTGATTTTTCTTTCTGAGGCACCCTGGATGTCTCTACATGAGAAGTCATTGCTCGGCTGTATAAATTCTCTCTTGGGGCTGGCATGCTTCCAGATGTGATACCTACACCTGTGGATAAGTCAAGGGAAGGCCTGTACTACAATGGAGAGGTGTTGCTATCAGAACCAGATGAATGAAACAACTTGGTCTAATATAGGCAGGGAAGACCAGAAAGACACTTTTTTGATGCTGTGGTTCTGATAGTACCAAAAGGGTATGGGTGGGGCCACTTACAAACTTGAGGCTGAATATTGCTTACTTCTCTTCTAAAGGCATACGAATGTGTAGGTGTATACCCAAGAAAGATGCTTTAAAAAGTTAATAAAGGAATAGCACTTCTGGTATTCTTGAAGCATGTAATCCAAGAGGGTGCTTTCCCCCACTTCTAGTATAATACCAATAATAATATTGCCTCTTCTTCCAGATGATTACTACTAAACGATATCTGAGCACACAGCTGTGCATACAAGCCTTATCATGACATAATGCATAAATTATTTACTAGTGCCTGCTGCAGCCCTCTGGTCTGGTTGAAAACCACCTTGAGCTTTAACAGTATTAGTGGCTTATTAGTATTAGAACTGTAGGGGAAAGGGTTATCTGTCAGATTTGAAGAGTGATCAGAATAACCACTGCAAAGCATGTTGTATAGAAATGCAGTTGCAGTGTAACACTGGCAAATAATGTGATGTCAGCATAAACAAAACTGAGAGACAAAGAGGTTGATAAAATAGAGGGCAAGAAAGGCCATATTGCTTGCAAGTATAGGATGGGTTTATGCATGCATGCCCTCACTCAGAACATTTCCAGATTTGGTATTCTTTGCCATGATACAAAAGCAAAATATTTTCAATAGAAGTTATCACACATATTAGGGTCTTCAGAGTTATGGGAAGAAAAGAAATTACTCTTATGTGCTCCGGGTTGGGCTGCCTTTGAGGAGAGTTTGGACAATGCAGTTAGCTTAGAATGAGGCAGCTACTAGATAAATATGACAGTATCTGAATCAGATTAACATCTCTGCTAGGCCACTTGCATTGATTTTTAGCCTCTTTTTAGGACCAGTTGAAAGTGCTGGCTTTTCTCTTTAAAGCCCTTAATAAGTTAGTGTCAGAATACTTAAAGGGTATTCCTTGTATACATCTTGTACCTCTACAAGTTACCCTTCCAAATAACTAACACAGATGCCTTTTCAGTCCTTGTTAGGAAATGTCCTCCCCAGAAAGATGACTAGCCTATACTTTGCTACAATTTAACTGCCAGGGAGTTACCATTTTTATTTTCCCAATCTTTTACGTCTTTTATCAGTAGCATTTGTGCAGCTTGCATTTTGCCCATCTAATTATTAAATTATAAATATTTAAACTAAATGATAATTACAGAATTTTTACTGTAGATTACATTGAGAACATTATTAGATAATGGTAGACTAATATTTATAATACTAAGGAATAGTGATACGTTTCTGTGTGTGAGAGAGTGGGGGAAAGAGAGGGAATTACCTTTAATTGTCTTATATGGGTACTATAGTGAACTTGATTGTCAGAGGGTTTCCTGATCTTGCTCAGATTTCTGTTCTGAGGCAAATTAATCATCCTGCCAAGACTATATTTCATTTTTAATTTCTAAGAAATCACAAAGGTTAACCTGAAGTGAATAAGCTCATTGTTTGCTGCATAACTCATCAAATGAAAGACAAACCATAGTTTTTCATTATGAAAATGGATGAGTTTGTAGCTCCTGCAGATTCTTCCCACAGGTAAGTGGAGGATATTAGACTCTTCCACCTCTAGTTTGCAGCAAACTGTCATTTGCTATTTTAGTGGGATGGTGGAACAAAATAATACTGTAACCATAATTTGTCTTCCAACCACATTCCAGGTCACAGTCAAATATGAAGGGATTTGGGGAAAGGGACAGTCAAAGATAAAGTAAATCTTAGATTAATTCAGGGCGTTTGGCTCACAAATCTTGCTCTGCTTTAGAATAGATCACACCTAGTCCAGTTTCTAGATGCATCTGTCACTGTGTAGGTGTCCTGTGAACGTTGAAATGGTTGAGAATGTGGCATCACTCAAAATGATGCAAAACCTGTTTCTCAGGGATGAAAGTAGAATGAGACCACACACTAGATAGCACTGGGCAAATAATTTCTTTTATCTCTCTTTCTGAGAACGCTCCCTAGCCTAAGCTTAATCATGAATGCAGCAAGGAGTTACTGGAACTCAGGAACTGTGTGCTAGTTCCTTCCTACCCACTCTCATCTCTGGACTGGTGTCATGTATCATAGCCTGTCCCAGAGAAAGACCTGTTTGTAATATTAGCTGACAAGCTGCAAATGTGCACCCCACTACTTCATCTGCTTGCAACCTAGAAGCATCTTGCTCTGCAAGAGAACTCTCTACAGGCCACAAAACACAAAGGATCCCCCTTTGCTGTCTGGCACTTCCATTAACACAGGGACCCTGATAAATATTTCAGGGAGCTTTTCGCGGAAATCCCCTGGATCTGGTGTCAGTATAGTTCTCAAACAGCTGTTGCTACAGCTGCTGCTGGAGGAGAGTTCTTGTCACTGAGAGTCTTTCCTGTAGCCAGGATCATAGGCGTGGCTGTTGCTGGTGCTTCACTCTCTTGCCAAAGATGGAAGCAAAAGATATATGTAGAAGAGTTTAAAGGAAGCGACCTTTCAAAAGTAACCATTTCAAAAAGGATGGTTAATAAATAAAAGGTTATGGACTGTGGATCAAACAGAGATGTGGGTAATATTCTCATTTTCATTTGTCTAGTACTGAGAATACTCATTTCACATGCTCTGTGTTTGACTTTTCTGTCTGTAGAAATGAGACTAATAGTATTCCATCCTTATTTAGTGGTCAAAATGTTGAGGGGTGAGTAATTTACAGTGGTGTAATGATGGGGATAGTAAACTACAGCACTCTGAATGGCAGTGTGCAAGAGAGTACTGGATTCATTCAGTAGGCATGTATGTTCATGTATGGTTGCCAGCCAAAACCTTTGAGAAGAGGGTTTTTTGTACTATGACTTTGCATATTGCACTATTCATTTTAAAGGCCTCTTTATGTGGAGGTTTTTAAAAGAATTTGGTGTGTATTCAAATGATCATCTCAATTCTGTATTCCAATTCTATGCCACCTGCATTGCATATATAGGCCCCATATGGTCCTGTGCAAGGAAAACTGGCTGGATAATAAATAAATAAATAAATAAATAAATAAATAAATAAATAAATAAATAAGGGTGAGAAAATAATTGAATTTCTAAATACAGTGGCCCCTAGTATGTGCTGGATTTTGGTTCCTGGATCCCCTGTGGCTACCTTAATCTGTAGATGCTCAAGTCCCTTTATATACTGTAAAGTGGGGTTTCAAAATGGTGTCCCTTATATAAAATGGCAAAATTAAACTTTGCTTTTTAAAAGTTTTAAAAATATTTTCAAGCCGTGGATGGTTGAATCTGTGGATGAAGAATCTGTGGCTATAGAGGGCCAGCTGTATAACTGAAAACATCATTTAAAATTGATTAAGTTTACCCACTTCACAATTGTTGTTGTGTGCCTTCAAGTCATTTCTGATTTATGGTGACCCTAAGACAAACCTGGGGGTTTACTTGGCAAGATTTGTTCTGATGGCATTTGCCTATGCTTTTCTCTGAGGCTGAGAGAGTGTGACTTAACCAAGGACACCCAATGGGTTTCCATGGCTGAATGGAGATTTGGACCCTGGTTTCCAGAGTCCTAGTTCATCACTGAAACCGCTACACCACGCTGGCTCCCACTTCACAATGTCTGTGTCCAAATACCGTTTGTGATCATAAATTTGTATATTTGGAAGCTTGTGATCCAGTTTACACATTGAAACATGGTCTTGAAAAATGCTTGAATTGGAAAAATGCTTGAAAAAATATTGATGCTTGAATTTGAAAAATGTGCAATACTCTGAAACTATAGTTTGTTCCCATATTGTTCTTCAAAGTAAATGTCTTGCAGATTTTTTCCCTTCCCACTTTGCATGGTCTTCTAATTGGAAGTGGAGAATTGTATTGTGGATATGTGTTATTAACATTCATTGTACTTATCCGCATACAGTGGAGTTAGAATACAGACAAACAGAACTGGATGCTAAACTTGCAAGTTAAATAAAAGGGCTAACTTCATGTCCAAGAAAAGGAATCTGTCAGCACTAGACTGATCATTGCTAAGAACTGAATAAAGACTGTCTCTGTGGCAGGTGTATGAAAAAAAATGACAAAGAGGGCATTCTGTATTCAAGTTGTAGAATCAGCCAATTCCAATCCTCTGTGCAAAAACACATGTGCACTGGGGAGTCTTATCTAGAATAAGACTAGAAAGCTGGGCCAAATCTAACAAAATGAAATTCAACATAGAGAAATGTAAGGTACTGCACTTAGGGCAGAAAAATGAAATGCACAGATATAGGATGGGGACACCTGGCTGAATGAAACTACATGTGAAAGGGATCTGGGAGTCCAAGTAGACCACAAGTTGAACATGAGTCAACAGTGCGATGGGCAGCTAAAAGGCCAATGCAATTTTAGGCTGCATCAATAAAAGTATAGTGTCTAGATCAGAGAAAGTAATAGTGCCCTGTATTCTGCTCTGGTCAGGCCCCACCTGGAATATTGTGTCCAGATCTGGGCACCACAATTCGAAAAGGACATTGAGAAACTGGAGCGTGTCCAAAGGAGGGCGACTAAAATGGTGAAAGGTCTGGAAACCTTGCCCTATGAGGAACGACTCAGGGAGCTGGGTATATTTAGCCTGGAGAAGAGAAGGTTAAGAGATGATATGATAGCCCTGTTTAAATATTTGAAAGGATGTCATATTGAGGAAGGAGCAAGCTTGTTTTCTGCTGCTCCAAGACTAGGACCCAGAACAATGGATGCAAGCTACAGCAAAAGAGATTCCACCTCAACATTAGGAAGAACTTCCTGACAGTAAGGGCTGTTCGACAGTGGAACACACTCCCTCGGAGTGTAGTGGAGTCTCCTTCCTTGGAGGTCTTTAAGCAGAGGCTAGATGGCCATCTATTGGGGATGCTTTGATTGGATTTCCTGCATGGCAGGCGGTTGGACTGGATGACCCTTGTGGTCTCTTCCAACTCTATGATTCTATGATTCTATGTTTAAAAGTGCGTGAAGGTGTAATATCAAAACTCTCAAGACATGAAAATGGCTGTTGAAGTCGTGCAGATTCTGTTTCATGAGGATTTATTTGTTCCAGTGGTTTCCTAGACAGCCAATTCATAGTGTAAACAATGTGTTGATGATGCACATTTTTTTACCACATCTCTGTCCTTGAAGTAGGAGTATACCTGTTAATAGAGATATCCTCCACAACAAAGTTGTGAGAGTGCCTCTTAGAATCATAGAATAATAGAGTTGGAAGAGACCGCAAGGGCCATCCAGTCTAACCCCCTGCCATGCAGGAAATCCAAATCAAAGCATCCCCCGACAGATGGCCATCTTGTTCCACCCCCACCCTAAGTATCTGCAGCAGTGAGAAGTGTTGCATGCACATAACACAAACACTGCTGGATGATGTTTATGAAAGCATTTATGATGAGAGTTACAATCCTGTGCAATTGTGGTTTAGTGTCTTGCTTTAATTTAGAGCAGGGATGGTGGGGGACCATTGTCTCTCTGGATGGTTTGGACTTCAGCTCCCAGAAGCCCCAGCTATCATGGCCAATGGCAGGCAATTGTGAGAATCATAGTCCAAAACATTTCCACCTCTGAGACTGTTTTGTGAGGCTTTTCTGTTTTGCTTAACGTTCTTGGGAAAATATTAAGGCTTCTCTCTAACACACTAAATAGGGAAAGATTATCCCTCTAGATTTTTGGGTTATAGTTCCTATACTTCCTTACCAGTCTCATTTCTGGTCTGAGCTTCTAGGACAGTGGTTCCCAACCTTCCTAATGCCGCGACCCTTTAATACAGTTTCTCATGTTGTGTTGACCCCCAACCATAACATTATCATTGCTACATGCAAATATGTGTTTTCCAGTGGTCTTAAGTGACCCCTGTGAAAGGGTCATTCGACCCCCAAAGGGGTCCCAACCCACAGGTTGGGAACCACTGTTCTAGGAGCTGAAGTCAATATTATTTGGTGAGCCAAAAGTTCCTCATCCCTGTGCTAGACTTTCCTGTGTAGGAAGCATTTTATTTTGAGGAGCATTCAGATAGTACATCTTCATTTGCCACCTAGCTTAACTTTTTACTTTGGTTAATGTGATATGAGTAGCAAGTACCACTTTCATTGGTATAAAAATATGATGAGGTGCCTTAAAGAATTGTATGTCCTTTTATTTGAGTGTCCATCTCCAGAAGTCACTTTATGCAAGAAGTCATACAGTTCTCATGTAAATAGCTGAACATGTAAGATTTACACAAAGGGATTATGCTGTTTTTGATGTGGAAGCAACTCAGGTTAGAAGTGGGGAAGTGAGGGTATAAATGAAGTGAACTTCACTTCTGGTGGCTGGTCTAGAAAGTGGGTATGGTGGAAAAAATCAATGTGATACCAAAGATTATGCCTTGCATTTGAACCAGGGATAGCAAACTTCAAGTTTCCAGCTTAAGAGATCTGATTCTGCCAGTTACCTACTGCTGCACTCATATTTCATGGCATATTCACTTTGCACAGATTTTTTAAAATATGTGCCCCCTGAAACTCTGGGCTTTGTGTGGACGATGCTCTTCTTAGTTACCTGTGATTTTTACACAGTTACAGTTCTCAAGGTGTATTTTGCTTAGGAAAAGATTGCCCCCACTTGCCCTTTGCTGGAGCAGTAGAGCACATGTGTGGAAGATGTTGGGGAAATGACATCCAGTGTTCTCACATCTTGTTATATGAGAGCATTCTACTACCCTTCTCTGGAAAGAGGGGACTGGATACTTGTAAAGTGACTCATCAGAACTCACTTGAATATCAGTACAGAAAATGTTGTAAATGTAGGAAATGTCTGTGAACTGAGTGCAGAAAGTAATGTGGAAGGAGAGGGAGTTGTGTGTCAGAGGCTGGGTTCCTTGTGTGGAGGTACTTCAGGAGGAAAAAATGTGAAGGCAGGGCACTGGCACTATGAGGCAACTTGGAAGTATGAATTGAAGGCAGCCATCCTAGGCAGGCTGGCTCCTCTATTTATAACTTCAAGGGCTCTGGTCCTCTGTCAGGAAGCCAGGATGACTCATAGATTTGGGGGAAGGGCAAAGAGGAAAGGGAATGAATGTTAATTATACATGAGAGATTTCAAGAAGGGCCTGTCAAATTAACATGTTCAGATCCCTGAGGTTTCAAAAAAAATCATAGCTATGCTTTCCCTATGGCCAGTTTGTACCAGCAGTGGCTCTTATGCCATTGCAGGAGTGAACTGATTCAGCAGTGTGAATAGCTGCTTTAAAGTTCATATTAAAACCCAGAGTAGATTCACAGCCCCACTGAAATGGAGAGAGGGCACCAATCATCATCCTCATCACCACCATCACCATCATCAAGCTTTATTTATATAGCGCTATATCTAACTACCATTAGGTCACATACTGTCTAATCATCTTGTACATGCTTGTACAGAAAACGAAGCATAACATAGAGTTGCATGGAGGGCTGCAATTCCTATGAATGCTGTGTGTGAAAGAACCACTGCAGTTGTGGAAGCCTCAGCTGTATTTTTCAGGAGAGGAACACAACTGTTCTGGGGCTACAGGTCCCATATTTTATTGTTTGCTATGGCTAGGGGCTTTCTGGGAGTTGATGTTCCAAACACATAGAGGGCTAAATGTTCAACACCTATAATTTTTTAGGCAACAGAGTTCATGCCCCCACTTTGCTCCATTTCCAGCCATACATGTGGCTGGTCACAGCTGGTGATGTGGCAAGGAAAGTAATTGTGTGTACTTAGCCCTTAATAATGCTGTAGAAAATATTCTTCACACTACACAATGTGATTCCTCTCAAATTGCCATAGCAACATCCTATGAATCCTAGGGCTTGTAGTTTGGTCAGAGGCACAAGAGGAGTTATCTGGCTGAGGATTCTAAAGGCCCCTCCTTAAACTGCAAATCCCAGGATTCCGTAGAACGCAACCATTGCATAGAATTGTAGCACAATAATTGTGTAATGTGAAAGGTTCCCTAAAAGAGATCTAGTGGGATAGCAGTGAGAGATTATGTATGGTTGGATGACACTTGTGAGATACAGATTTTTTTTCTAAGTACCAAAGTACCAAATCAAATTAATCAGGACAAAACAAGTGAAGCAGCAATTTCCAATTTATTAATTACAATCTTGCAAGAAGTGGTGTCTCAGGCAAGTAGGCACACCGTCTGAGGTTTTACACAGTATTTATAAGACATTTTCTGTTAAAATATTTCTGTCTCATTTTTTTTATTGGCCAGATCTAGACATGTGATCAATTTTAAGACCACCTTTTCATGTATGTAAAAACTCCACCCATAACACATCTCACCATACATCTCATGATCATTTAAATTAGTCATTATAGATTCATAGGTATGTTCTAATATTCATAACCCCCATTAGGCATGCGCAAAAGGGGATATCTCTTGACTTTTAGTAACCCAACCAAAAAAATAGTGTTCTTGACATTTAATGAGGATGGAGCTCTCTTATCAGTTGGCTCCAAAAACTGTTTTGCCTCCTTCTTTGTAAAGTTGTCCTAGACTTCCAGGTGCAGTCTTTGATGCATCTTTTGTCTAGTTTAATTCCTATTTTAATGCAAGTCTACTTCATTATTTATTTATTTATTTATTTAAACAGAACACTTAGCCATTTTGATAATTTTAACAGAGACAAAAAATACTATTTAAAATAACTAAGTCCAGCATATTTTATAAGTGTATTTTATTATCAAAGATATAACCCCCCCTTTATTCTTATAAAACAATATATTTAATATTTAATAAATAACAGTGTTATAAAAAGCTTATCTAAAAACTCTTTCTTTTACTAACATATATTTTTATAAAATTCCCTTTCAGTTAAAGGACCTCAGCTGACCTTATCTCAATCCTTTTAGAATAGATATATTGATTATAATAGTATACATGTATATATGTGGTTTCATATTATCTATATATATAATCTAATTATAGCATACGATTATATAGTCTTACCTGATTTCTACTCTATTCATGTGTTTCCAACTCTTATTAAATCTTATGTGTTTGATTCAAATCCATTTCTCTCAACACTGCAAACATGATGTTCATTCCTGAAACAAATTGTTCTGTCTTTACTGAGCTGCTCTACATTTTAGAGTTGAGGATGGGTTGTGTGGCATTGATGGTCTTGGCAGCTGGTGAGAGAGCAGCTCAGTGATCTTTGCTTTCAGTTCCACCTGATAGAATGTCTATGGCAGTACTCCTGCCAGTGACTTGAATTGCAACTTTAGGCATGACATTGAGCCAGTCTCTATATCTGTCTTTCTTCCAATTAGTAAAAAGAGAATATGAAAATAGATGTCACCCAGATCTAATCCAGATTCAAAGATTCAAGATCTGGAAGGAAATAGCACAGTTCCAAAATGCCAGCCTAGGTCAGGCTGTTGCATCTAAAGACTGTTTTTACCTTTCCAATAAATCTATAAATCTATACTGTTGTCACAAAAACTGACTGATGTGGCAATGCAACCTAAACTTGTATAATGGTTGATGGTGCTGAAATCCCTTAGGAGAAGGTATTACATTTGTATGGTGTAACTACAGAGAATGCCCCTCTGCATACCTTCATCACCTTGATGGACTCGATGGAAGATAACACCCTGATGTATCTCTCCCGTTTTCTTTGTTCTTAGGCTGGAAGATACAGGGGTTCGGTGAAGGATTTTCCAAACTTTGATGCCAACCAAGATGCTGAGGCATTGTATAATGCAATGAAGGGATTTGGTATGTGTTGCCTCCTCTCTGGACATGGGCTGAAACATGTTGCATCATTAACATGATTCTGGCTATTTACATTTTTCCAGCTGTTGTTTATGAAAAAACAAAGAAAGGATTATTGCTATTCTGCATAGAAGGATCTCATTGCTGCAGTCCTGGTTAATTACCTTTCTTTCTGTACCAGAACAAAGGAGACAAGAATAGTGGGAGGAAAGGGTAGGTTGTAGAGACTGGCTCTTTTCCACGAATGTATTTGCTTCTAACTGGATTTGGGTTGGGTTCCTGAAGTTATTGTCCTGTCTTTGATTAACGTATAGTAGGAATTTACTGTACTTGAATGGGAGACTGTCAATGAATACTACGTTTCTGAGCTGAAAAGAGTCAGACTGCATGATCGATGCAATGCTGAATTGAAGTTCACACTGCATTTGCCACAATTAAAGCTGTCGGTAGCAATTTAATCCTGTTGATGTTCACATTACTATTTATATCAGTTTAAAATTGAGCTGACATTTCAGTCGTTCTCAGGGGTTTTTAACTGCCAATCAAATGATAGCCACCTTTGTCATATTGATGGCGCAAGTATTTAAACTATTGTGTACTGTGGCCATCCAATAGCAAAGATGTGCATGAGCTGTCAAATTTTTTTTAACAAAAAAAAAAGTACACCGTCAAATGACGTTCCAAGGAGAACCCCCTCCCGGGCTTTGGTGAGCTCTGAGAATCAGCCATCAGTGCAGATAAGGGGACACTGGCAGAAGAGGAAAAAAGCTGGACTGCTCTTTAAAGAGACCACTTTCCAAAGCGTGGGGAATTTGAATCCACTTCATTTCTGGAGCTGCTTTTAGTGCAGAGAGAGAAAAACATTGGTGCTTGGCTGGCAGGGAGAGAGCAAAGGGGTAGGCATGATGCACCCCCTGTACATTAACCCATCCCTTCTTGTGCTCTGAATTGAATCGGCAGCAACTTTCCATTTGCGTCTGGTAAAAAAAAAGACCAGTTCTTTTGAGAAGACATAGGCTGTTCTTGTAGTGATTGTTTTTGGTTGTTAGTTTACTGCAAACACTTGTGATTATGTTGGTTTTTACAATAAATATTTTCTTTTAGTTTTGTTTTGTTTTAAAATTCTCAACAGACAAGACAAGAACTTCAGGTGATTTCTTTTTTGCGGGTGATGTAAGATGACCCAGGGCCTTTTCACACTACACAGTTACAGGACTATGATTCCACTCAACTGTCATATCAACATCCTATAGAATCCTGGGGTTTGTAGTTTAGTCAGAGGCACTAGTGGAGTCCTCTGTTTGTGTGTTCCTCTCCCCTTCCTATAGGATGGAACCATGGTGGTGAAAGTGGAATAACTGCACTGTAATAGTGTGAAAGGGTCCCAGGGGAAAGTGCTGGGCCATTAAACTACTCTCCAGAACTGGAAAAATAGGTTTTCTGATTCCGCTTGTGACAGTAAGAGACAAGAAAATCTGATCCCACTCTACAGTGAGATTTTCTATCTTCCCCCCCCCCCCCCCGTGACAGGACTAGGTAGCTCATTCTTCTTTGGAATTCACTTTGGGATTAAATCGTGTTCCTGTTAATTTCATTTAGCATCTGAAATAGAAATTTAATACAAGTATTTGAAAACAGATCCTGTTATGAGCATTAAACACAACTTTTTCCCCTGCAGGCAGTGACAAAGATACCATAATTGATCTCTTAACATCCAGAAGCAACAAACAAAGAATTGAGATCTGCCACGCATACAAGGCCCTCTATGGAAAGGTAAAGATAGAGCTGTTCCATTGCTTTGTGGTGCAAGTAGATTACCACAGGCAAATTGATCTTCAACTGTAAAATGCACAAGAGTGCCTTTTGGGTGGAGGAATTATTGGGGTGAAGAGATACTAGGAACAGGTTGGATGAGATACATATATTCTAAAATCTCTGTGTTCAAAGGAAGCAAGCAGTAGAATGTGGCATGAAAGACATATGCTAGGCAGGGGCGGCTGGTAGCTCTGAAGTCTAAATTTTGAAGGAGATATCTAAGGTACTGAACCCTGGGCTCCAAAATGGCAGAGAAATATAGTCTAAATTTTAGTCTAAAACTTGGAGATGATTTACCACCCACTGGGCACAGAAACCACTGGCCACTCCTGCAATTCCATCTCTGAACCCAATAGTTCCATCTCTGTTTAATGAGTTAAGAACTGCAGGTTCTTTTCCTCTTGATATCCTGAATCCTTCTTACTAAACATAGACATAAGTGGCAGGATAAGAGTGGCACACATGATTTTATTTTTCCTGTTCATCATGCATATGGGACTTGGAATCTTTCATCCATTCCTAAGATATATTAGTGTTCAGATACCTGTTATAGTTACAACAGGTTGTACAGTACAATGTAACCTTGATCAATAACATCCACACTGCGGAATCAAAGCAGTTTCACACCATTTTAACTACCATGATTCTGTCCTGGTGAGGCACTAGATCACTTTGACAGAGCAGGCTGAATACCTTGCCAAACTACAAATCTCAGTATTCTGTAGGATAGAGTCATGGCAATGGAAGTGGTGTGCAATTGCTTTAATCCTGCCGTGTGGATACATCTCAAGAAGGATATATTTCTCAGTCCTCCACAGATCTGAGTTCCAGGTGACCAGGGGTGAGTGCTTGTAGGGAAGTCAGTTAAGTTGGCGGGAACTCTGCTGAATATATCATTGGTTCAAAGTTCTTATGAATTTCGTCATGAGTGACCTCACAAAGTGATCCAAGAAAGTAGTATTACATTTTCTCTTCCATCTTCACCTGCCATTTTATTAGGACCTGATTGCAGACCTGAAGTATGAACTAACTGGGAAATTTGAACGACTGATTGTGGGTCTGATGAGGCCTTTGGAATACTTTGATGCCAAGGAAATCAAAGATGCTCTAAAGGTAAAAGGCTGTTGTTTGTCATTGTTTCAGAAACACCTGACAGCACCAGCATTCAATTTACTATTTCCACCATTCTGAGAACTCTTAGCTCATCCCATGAAAATCTGCAGAAACAGCCATTGGAGTCCCTCATCTCATTTTCTTAGATTTCGTAGTGCTTCATTTCATATTTACTTTCCTTACTCATAGGGCATTGGGACTGATGAGAAGTGCCTGATTGAGATCCTAGCATCACGGACCAATCAACAGATTCGTGCTCTGGTGGAAGCCTACAAAGATGGTGATTACAGAGGGCAAGGGATTTGTCCTTTCTTTGAGTCTTGAGCTGGTTCTAGCTACTACTGAGAGATGCATGTTAAAAATGGCAGTTCTGTATCCCCAAACATAAGGAACCTTTGACTCTCCTGTTGTTTTGGACATCAGCTCCCATAATTCCTTACCATTCAGCCCTGCTGGCTTGGGTTGATGGATGTTTTCAGTCCAGACATCTGAAATAGCAAGAGTTTCTCCTCACTGATATAAACAGTTAATCTAATTCTACTAAGACCAACAGGACTTTCTCTTGAACAAAAATGAATAGAACCACCCTTTATGGCTTACTGATGGGTTTGCGTAATTATTCTCAAATATAGGGGATCTTAGATTCTTTCCAGATTATAATGTCAGCCCTGTTTATTTTAATAAAAGGATCTATACCCTGCCCTTCAATCAAAATTCTAAAGGTTTTTTTACAAAAAAAGTTTTAAAAAATCAAACATGTTAAAGACATGCAAAAATATATAAATTCTATGAAAGCTCTATAAACTTTTATGCTCAGTTTTCTGAATGATAATGAGCAAAATTTTACTTAGTCCCTGAATCTACTTGTACAGTTTAATCATAGAATTATAGAGTTAGAAAAGACACCAAAGATCATCTAGTCCAATACCAGTGCAGGGATCCATTGTTAAAGAATTGCTGACAGACAAATGTCCAACCCTTGTTTAAAACATCACAGTGAAGGAGAGTTCACTAGTTTCCAAAGTAACCTGCTCTGCTGTTGAACAGCTCTTACTGTAGGGTCATTTTTCTGTAAAGTTTCCTTAGAATATCTTATTTTTTAAAAACTTGGGGGTCATGCAGACCGGCTCCAGCCCCAGTCACCCACCGACCAGCACAGGATTGTAGCAACTGCATGATCCAGTCCCAGTTTGGGCTGCTGATGTGGTCCCAAACGAGATGGCGGCAAAGAGTACACTTTCCCTGCTCCATTGTGGCTGTTTTTTTTCCAGCCAGGTGTACTCTCCATTCAGCTTCTGGCTGCTTTGGGTGCATGCGTTTTCTGTTTCAGGCCTTGGATCCATTTGGTTGGGTCCTGCCTTCTAGAGCAGGGGTGGGCAAAGTGTGGCCCATGGAGGCATTTTTGGCCCTGCCCTAGGCTAATTTAGGCCCAGGAGAGGTCTTTTTTTTCCTTTTTGTAATTAGAATTGAACAGGAATTGATTACTGCTCACTTCCTATTATTAAAAAAGACATCCAATGAGCCTAAGTTAGCCTCCAAAATGGTACCATAAGTGATACTTCCCCTGTCTCTTTTCCTTGTTCCACAGCATATGAAAGGAACCTGGAGGAAGATGTTATTGCTGACACGGCAGGACACTTCAAAAAGATGATCATTGTTCTTCTTCAGGTATGATATCTGTGCTTCCCTTCAGTTCCCCCCCTTTTATTGTTGTTGTTGTTGTTGTTGTTGTTATGCTGAACAAGACTAATTTATTGCCATTACTGCAGGCCACCCGAGAAGAAGATGATGTTGTGAGTGAAGAGTTAGTGGAACAAGATGCCAAGGTAGGTACAATGGACATGGTACTTTGGTCTACCAATGATGAGTCAGAAAGTACCATGAATTAGGGAAAGTGGTTGGAGTTGGGAGTTTGGCCACTGTCTTGTCAAGGTGAAGCTTGCAAGTTCTGGTCAGGTTTCTTCACAACCTATGCACCAGCAGTATAGACACCTTAACAAATCTCCTAGGAAAATATCCCCTATTATTAAAAAAAGGGCAAGTTTGCATGATTTCCCTCTGACACATTTCTGCTTCTGATGTATGTGCTCAAGGTTTTCATGCTTCTCTATGTCAGTTGGAGAACTCCATTCATTGCCTAATGTCAGAAATGAGCAAGTCTGTATTTCTAGCCTTGGGGAAAAGAATACAGTCTTGACCATCCTGGTGGGACGGATTTGAGCTGGCCTTCTCCAGGTGATTTCTGAGAGGCTGAAACAAGCACAGAAATGCAAACTGGAGTCTCTAGAAATGTATTATTGGGGTCTGGGATATACTTGTTTAGATATAATTTCAAATAGTAGGAAATGACAAAAGGAACATTTGGTTCATCACACTTTAATTGGTTTCTCTTCCGCTGTGCATAGTGATTTACTGTTTGTGAATCTGAAATAAAGTAGGAAGCCAAGCTGCAATTGAATTTAAACTATTAAACTGCAAATCCTGAAACAATGTTGCTTTTGTTTGCATGATTCTGTAGCCTTTTAAATTTCTTTTATTGCAACACATTGTGATCAGTATGTATGAGGTATTTGTGGAGGGCCTGTTTCAAAATAAATAATTTTATGGCAATTAATTTGGGAAGGTAGTTAACGTACATGCACAAACAAATATCTCTAACAACGTGAGCCACAGAATGGCATTTCCTATATATCTGATAAAAACCAGACCATGCTGGCTTGGGAGAGAAGAATTAAGACTGTGATTTCTTGAATATGTTTCTGAAGTCTTCAACAGTTCAGAATAGGCTTGAATTATGGTTACATACTGAGTCTTATAAGACTGAATAAGCTCTAGTTATGAGACTGAATAGTCCTAATAACAGTAAGACCCAGGGATAAAATACTGTTATTACTGGGAGAATTCAAAGATATAGCTATGTTAGTCTGTAGAATCAGTATATAGAGAGAACTTGTAGCACCTTTGAGACTAACTGAAAGAAAAAAGTTGACAGCATGAGCTTTTGTAGACCAGTCTACTTCCTCAAATGGTCATTATATCAGTCTGATGCATTTTATTTATTTGTTTTGCATACTCATTAATATAGGTTGAGTTGTATGAATTTGTTCTAAAACAAATTTCTGTAGAATTTTATGACAAGATGTTCTGGAAGGACATGTAGTCTTAGTAGTTGATTCTTTCTGTCATTTGCTATGTGGCTCCCCCTCCCTTGCCCTTTCTCCCTGAATGGGGAGCAGCACATCATAGGCCTTTGACTCCATCAACCCTCCAGGAGGTACCAAGCCAAAAGATGCAAGTAAAACAGTATATTTGCTTCAGTGCTGAACAATAAACTTAAGTTCCTTCAGCACTTAGATAGACCAACAAGCTTTATGTAGGTTGTTAGGGGACCAGTTGGTGACTGTAGGGTAAGCTGGTTCAGCACCTCTCCTGGTCTCTTCTCCCTCTCCCTGGCATGGCACTCCTGATACCCTCTCACACTTCAGCTTTTAAGCTCTCTCTCTCTCTGTATTCTTTCCAAAAGGACCTGTTGGAAGCTGGGGAGCTGAAATGGGGCACAGATGAGGCCCAGTTCATCTACATTCTTGGAAATCGAAGCAAACAGCATCTTCGGCTGGGTGAGTTTGAGCTTGCATTCAAAGAGATTATATGGTTCTCAAACTGCGAGTTGAGCTTCCTGTTAGAAAAGCTTTATGTTTCTTTCTGGAATGATTACTGATAAGGCTTTAATGATGCACAGGAAAAGTACATGCCATCTAGCGGCAGGCTTCACAGTGTTAAGACGTTGTACAACAGAGATTAATGTGCTGTTCTCTGGAACCTGGTCACCATGCCACATAGGTTCTGAGAATACTCCTCTGTTGGGTGAAAATCCTACCTGTGATTTTGTACTATATTTTTCTTCTTTTTCTACAAAGTATAGACATTGCAACTTCTGTCTCAAAGAGCATAGAATGGGAAATTGGATTTTTTGTCTCTGTTCCACATTCAGTTTATGATTTTTTGCTAGTTCATTTCACTTCACCCTGTAAAAAGGAGACCCATATGCTCTGTGATTAATAACTATCCTTGCTGCTTGTCAGAAAGTATTTGAGAAGTCTGTTTATGCTTACTAACTTTAAATGAAGAGTATGGTGTTAATGGAGTTCCAGATTATTGTTAATAATTTTTGTTGTGTGTTGCAAGTAGTTTCTGACTTAGAATGACCCTAAAGTGACCATATTGTGTGGTTTTCATGGCAAGATTTGTTCGGAAGGGGTTTGCCCTTGCCATCCTCTGAGCCTGAGAGAGTGACTTGCCCAAGGCACACAGTGGGTTTCCATTTCAACCTTGATCTCCCAGAATTCTAATCCAGCACTTAAACCACTATGCTCTGCTAATTCTCATAATATAATACATTAACAATGTTGTAGTGCTGTTAATACTGGTAGTGTTTCATAGAATAACAAATAAAGTTAGTTCCTGCACTGCAGATCTTAGTCTGAATTTCAGCAGTGAGTGAAAACAAACAAGGCTACAAACAAGGCCTTTTTATGGAGAGAATTAATGTCAAGGAGCAACAGTGAGGATGACCAACCCAGTGAGGATGACCAGATGTCCTCCTTTTCCAGGACATGTTCTACATTTTAGCCTTCTGTCCAGAAGGAATTTCAAAATGTTGTCCATTTTGAGCATGGCAAAGAAACGTGAATTTATATGGATATTGACATTTTTTGCTTTTATTTTGTGAAGTCCTACTTTTTCTTGAACGTCCTACATTTTGTGGTGACTTGTCCTCCTTTATGGTTATCACTTCTGGTCACTGCACTCAGTGAGTTTCCATAGCCAAGCAGGGAACTGAACCTGGCCTCCAGAGTTGTAGGCAATGCTCAAACCACTACAACATATTGGCTCTCTCAGTTCCTTTAGGGGTTCTTTATATAAAATACAGTACTGCAGAAGGATTGAACATTCCCTTCAAATTGCTTTGTGCTAATTAAATAGAGTAGCATCAATCATTTGTTGCTTGGGGTAGAAAGCAGCGTGCTTTCGGGGCTATAATGATTCAAAGGCATTTATATGTTGAATTGTTCTTCTGTTGTGCTTTCTTCTCAGTCTTTGATGAATACCTGAAGATAGCAGGCAAACCCATTGAGGCAAGCATCCGGGGAGAGCTGTCTGGGGACCTTGAGAAACTGATGCTAGCTGTAGGTGAGAGTTGTGATTTAGCGCATATGATCCTGAAAGTGACACAGCACCAATAAGGAGCCCAGGCCCTGGAAGTGTTACTTTATATTTAAGATATATTAAGCCATAAATGTTACACTTTCTGAGCAGCATGTTGGTTTGCTCACATTGCACAGCTCATAAATAAACAGTAACAGGGGACATTATAATGGGATGTTTGCTCTCTCTACTCAAGCTTTCTACCCAAGCTCCTAGAAGATCCTAGTTGGGGCTACAACTGATAACTGTCACTACCACCTGGCTGCTGAAACATGACTGGCATTTCTTTCTTTAAACTAAAATGCAAGAACAGTGAGTAGCCATGACTTGTTATAACATGCATCAAACTAGTCATGATTAAAGGTAAACTGGAGGCGTCAGGAATAACTTTAAAAGCTTTTATACTTTTTAATGCATAGAGGGTAACAATGTTACAGGCAAGATCCTACATTGTCACATATAGCATAGGAGTTCTGCTTATGAGACTCTACAATGGCTACCCCAGGATTCACCATAGTACCCTCCCATGAGGATTCGTTAGCTGGTGCATGGAGTGGGAAGGACTGGAAAAGTTTTTGCCTATGTTCCTATAGCAAAAAACAGGTTGAGGACATCTTCTGCCAAGATCTGCTGGGGTCATCCAGTTACCTCCACCAGCATTGGAATGGTTCTTGGGGTGGCTGTCCCCCAAGAACCATTTCCCGTATATCAGAGATATTGTAAATCCTGGCAGGACTTTGGTTGTTGTTGAGGAAAGAAGAGGACACCAGTCTCTACGACGAATGAAAAATATATGGGCAAGCATAAGGTGGAATTTTATGTGCAAAATTTTATGTGAAGGAATGATGACCATAATGTGGTACATTGAAGCTCTTGAAGGGCCTGCATGGATCCCTTCTATCCCCATAGAAAGCAGGTTTCTCAGGATGCCCCTTCATTGCCCAATCCACCAGTGTGCAAAACTTCCTTCAAAAGATGGTACTTTATATACAGGTTGTATGCATCCTGTGTAGACATGGTGGCTGTGAGTGCCTTTAAAACACACCACACAACAGTGTGTGTGTGTGTGTGCGTGCGTGTTTGAAGGAGTTAGAATTCTGAGGGGAAAGATGGGGGAGAGATTCACATATGTTAATAGAAAGCTCTTTGCCTTAGAATCCTTTCACACCATTATATTATAGTGCTATGTTTCCACTTTAACTGCCATGACTCCCTTCTGTGGAATCTTAGAAGCTGCAGTGTTCTCAGCCAGAGACCTCTAATACATCACAAAACTACAGATCCCAAGATTCTGTAGGATTTTTTTTTCTGTTGTGTGTGTAGCTTTTTTTGCATTGTAGTTTACTATTGTGTTTTAGTATTGTATTTTAGTATTTTATATTGAAATAGTTATTAATGTTTTATTCTGTTGTAAAGCGCTGTGTAATTAATGGTGCTGTATAAATAAATAAATCAATCAATAAAGATCCTTCTCCCAATACACACACAAAAACACACACAGAGATATAAGTAAAACTCATGAAGCAACCTTTCCCGCTTTTGGCCCAGGGAGAACAAAGCATGCTCACGAGCCACATACCCTGTGTACATTGAGGGAAAAAGAGAAAACTTGGGAGGGAAAATGGAACTGGGTATCCTCAAAGAAGGCATGGTTGCCAGGCTACAATCCTTAGTTGCAACACACCATCCTGAAACATTTTATTGCAGATCCCATTTGTGTTCTCTTGAGTATTTCAAAAGAATTGCTTACTGTCATGATACATAGCAGGCTTTCAAGGGCTCCAGGGCTTAGGAAGAAATTACATGTCACTGTCCTGCAATCAGGAAGCCTGAGCCTCTAGTTTATTCTCTGTTTATTCTCTCCATAGTGAAGAATGTCAGGAGTACATCAGAATATTTTGCTGACAGACTCTTTAAAGCCATGAAGGTGAGTATCATTCCACATGTGAATTTCTTTTCCACTAAGTGAATAGGGACCATCTAAGCAATTATTGTAAATTGCAGCTATACATTCTGAGGGCTAAACCAGGTATGTTATTAAATATGTGATTGCATTTAACTGATCTGCTTGCTTTTTGTCTTGTATCAGTAATGGGTTCAAATTGCCTGGTCATGGGAGGTGCTGTAAAGTCCACGAAACATATAACATACACAGACACATACATATATGATCTCCCTTTTCAAACACTCTTGGTTTTTTTAGTATGTAAAATTTCACTGTTTGAGAGAACAGTTCTGACAAACTGTATTTGAAAAATATATTCAGAAAATGTATTTAATGTAGCCAAGGAATTCTCTAGGGGAATTTTGATTAGCTCAATTTATTGGGTTGACTAGAAGGACCTTTGAGACTGTTTCCCAAATTTATACAGATTGCCAAGGTAGAGTGAGGCAGAGACAGAATGGGGACAAGGGACAACACGCTGATTCGGATCATGGTATCACGTAGTGAGATTGACATGTTGGATATACACAAATACACAAATGGGCAAACTTCAACCAGTTTGGAGTAAATTAGGTATTGGTGATACTCGCATGAGTTTCCATATTCAACTGGTATTTGCTCCTCCTTTCTTGTAACACCTTCAAGCAAACCCTGATTTCCCTCCCCTCTTTGGGGGATCTGTTGCAGGGCCTGGGGACAAGGGACAACACGCTGATTCGGATCATGGTATCACGCAGTGAGATTGACATGTTGGATATCCGAGAGATATTCCGGACTAAATACGAGAAGTCTCTACATCACATGATTGAGGTAATGTCTAAGGGACTGTATTGATGTGCAAGAGACAGGAAAAGTATTCTTTCTGCCATTACCACCTTCTCTTATTTGTACTCTGAAATGCAAGAGCGAGCACAGTATGGGCCCCCTTGCAGCCTCTACTCTGGTTCCCTTGAAAAATTGTCTCCAAAAGCTCTCCAAAGTGGCATGATGATTCACTTCAAAACTTCATCTCTGGCTTGTTTTTGCCAGTGGGAGTGGGAGGGAGGAGAGAACATTTTTTAAAAAAGTGACTCCCTGCTTATTTATGCCCATGTGTGGGCGGAGCCGGGGCGGCGTGTTGCATGATGGGAGTTGTAGTTCCCTACTGCCCTTAAACACGTGTGTAACAAACTTTCTCCAACCGGCAAATGCTGCAACAATGGTGCCTTTATTGGCAACAGTTAACCAAACAAGGTCTAACAGACCAACAACTCCGTCTCGAATAACTCAAGGACTCTGTCCAATTCCTCCGTCCGAGAAAGTTAGGTCTTGGAGACCTGTGAGTCCAATTTAGATTCTGGGGCTCTTCCGCCCAAATGTTTCTCCAGGGGCTCCCGGTCCGCTTTCTCCCAATCCTTGGGTTCGGGCCCTTGCTCCCACCGTCTGCCTTTACTGTCCCGCCATTCACTCACCAAACCCTTCGTATCAGCCTTTCCCCAACCATCCTCCTCCCTTGGGTCTCTTAACTTCAGAGCCTCATGGGGGCCTGGAGGTCTAGGGCTTGGTTTAGTCTGTAGGGACACAAGTCTCCCAACCCGCTGAGGGCTATGGAATACCCTAGCTGTCCCTAACTCGACCGCCTCACCGCGCCCACCTCTTCCGCATCTGTACCCTCCTTTCGCGCACGGCTGCTCCTGCCTCTTTATACTTTCCCATGGCTCCTCCTTCCTTTCTTCTGGTTCCGCCCCTGGGCTTCTTTCCCTTATTTCCTCCACCTGATCGCTCTCTCCTCCCCCAACTCTCTCCTCATTCACCTCTACCTTATTACACCATGGGTATAGAATAGGCTCAGAGCAGAATGTAATTAAATGGGGAATTTTGTTCCTTGGAGGATGTAATTGGCAAAATTTAGGGAGAGGTGTGCAAGCAGAGTAAATGTTGGATGTAACCAAGAGATTTGAAGAATAGAAGTGGTCCTCTAGAAGGTGCCCAATTTAGCTACAGTGAAATGCCTGCTCCACTTCTCTCCCCCACCCACCCCCACCTTCTCTTTCTTTTTCTCTCAGCTTGCCTCACATTTGGTAACAAGCATGAGGCTTGGCTAACCTTATGAGAGTTGCTTGGGTTAAAGTTTACTAGCAGTTAAACTTCACTTTCTGAAAAGACCAAATGATCTTTCATGAGAGAGCAGTGCATCTTTTCCACTAGGAAATGTACCTAGCTTTTAGATTCTGAAAACCCTTAGGATTTCTCAGGATGTTATAGCCTTCAGTTCCCATCAATGCCAGCTAGCATTGCCAGGGAATTGGGGTGATGGGGGTTGTGGGTCAAAATAGCTTGAGAGACCCAGACAGAGACTGCTGGTCTGTAGATTTATTGGAGTGAGACATATTATTCCATTTTGGGGCCAGTATATGCATTCTAGTGGCAGTGCTGGCCAATATGTTGGGCTATTATTGCTTTTGGGCACTGACCCTTTCTTGCCTTGAGGATGGATAATGCATCAGACAATGTATATCACTGTAATTGTGAACATCTCATCTAGAAGTATTTCTCCTGGTGGCTGATCTGTAACAACTGACTACTAAATTTAAATTTCTCTTTCCCCTCCCCCTTTTTTGTCATTTTCTTTCTTTCTTTTTTTTTCAGAGTGATACATCCGGTGATTACAAAAAAGCACTACTAAAGCTATGTGGAGGAGATGATGAGTAAGCCCTAGTTCTGTTTAAAAAATGCATGATTTTACAAATCTGTAAACTGTACAGTAACCACTATGAGTGGAGTGCAGTCCTTTGGTGTGTAAAACATTGTAATCCTGGAGGGTTAAACAAGGCAACATTTCTTACCACAATTGCTTACTGTTTGCCTGCCAAGGCACTGGGGAACTTAACGATTGACCAAGAGTACAGTAGGTTGTATGCAAAGAAGTTCAGATTCTGTTTTTAAAATAGTACGAATTTACTCATTGTGTTCCAAAGGGCCTTGTGCAATTGTCATTTCCACACTTTGTTTCTGGAAGATTCTAAAAAAGAAATGCTTTTTAATCAGCTTCAAAACTCATCCCTCTGACAGTGCCCAAAGGCAGTATTCTGAAATTAGGACAAGTTTCCTATCCAATACTTTATCATGCAGGAGGGCTCCAAAGGGCTCTGCTTTCAGTGTAGGTAAGGCTGGGAGAATCTGTATGTCTGGGATGCATAACTTCAGCTTTCTCAGAGCATTCTCTTCTGTAATAACAGTGATAAAAGTGTGAGGAGCTAAACACATATTTTGTGTGAGCATGGAAAAGTTACTGACTGAGAGGTGCTGGGAACTGTAGCCCAAGAAAGTAATTTGCCCAAGCTCTAATTTTATCATACAAACTGTTTTATTATTTTTAAAAGGTTTTTAAGATTGAGTATGCTCATGGACACATAGAATATTATACTGTTGTGCATTCATTGCTAGAAATGATGCCACAACTACAGTATTTTGAAAACGTTGTGGTGATCAGATAGATGATGGTTACACACATATATATGTGTGCGTTAAATAAAAAAAATTAATATGATGATGGTTACATTTTAGCATGTTAAGAGGCTGTGTAGCCAACACCAGTGTGTTGAAACTGAACAGGTTCACCTTTTTAGTTCTCTGCATCTCCATGCCATATTAAAGCAGTTAATAACATAGGACTGCTTTAAGGTAAGACTACAGCCATCTTCAGATGTGATAAACTTGTAAGTATGGAAAGAAATGGGAATATATGCTGCACCCCATCCACTTGCAACCAATTCAAGTTTATAAGGAGTGTCTGAAGAAGTCAAAATATGGCAATTTCCTAACTGCTTGTCCCTACATAATAGGGATGTAAAAAAACAAAGGAAACCTTGTATTTTGGGCAAAATACATTGATCCTCCCACCCGGAAAACATGTAGAAAAAAATGTGCTTGTACAGAAACACTTTCTTGAGATTTTCTAGAAGTAGTCGTGAAATGTGAAAAATTATTTAAAATGTACAAAAACTCCTTATAATCTTGTCCGTTGGGAGAAAATGTATGTTGTTTTTAGTTCATGGATGTGGGAATGAAGTAAACAAAATGTTACATTCTTACTATATGACTTTCAAGGTAGTCACTGAGTGGGCTAGGGTGCCTATCCTCCCACGCACCCACCCCACATTTGTTATGCCTGAAGCAGGCTTGTGATACTGAATTTACTGACAATGGAGAGGGAAGTGGTAAGAATGGCACTGCTGACTTAGACAAGACCTGAGTTACCATGTGGTCCCATGTCTCCACAAAGTTCCTCACCCTTGTGTCCTCCTATCCCCTCCCCTTTCAGTGCCGCAGGTGAGTTCTTTCCTGAAGCTGCGCAGGTGGCCTATCAGATGTGGGAACTTAGTGCAGTGGCCAAAGTAGAGGTCAGAACCCTATCCTCCCTACCCAGTCTCTGCCTTGCTGGCTTGAACCCACAGCTGCTTTAACCCTGCGTGCTGCTGACCCCTTCCTGCTAGGACTCCTAGCTATCCTTTTTCTTCAAATGAGCTACTCACTACTATGATGAAACACCTTTAAGACTTGCCTTTTTAACCCATATGGCTTTGTAGTGACTTCACAGGGTTTTTCTTTCTTTTTCTGGACATGTATTTGCTTATCAACTAATCTTTTAAGATACTGGTTGCTTCCCAGTGCACATTAGCATGGAATAATGCATACTGGTGAGATGGAAAAATAGACCAGTGAGGGGACTTGATTTTAAATGCCCACATACAAGTGCAGGATTTGTTTCAGGTAATGCTGGAGAGGTGTGGCTTATGGATCCAAATATCATTTAGTGGAACCGTATACAGATTGAGTCTCCCTTATCCAGAATTCCAAACTCTGAAATATTCCAAAATTCAAAACTGTCCACATGGGTGGCTGAGATAGTTATATCTTTGCTTTCTGATGGTTCAGGGTACACAAACTGTTTCATGTTCAAAACTATTAAAATATCAGGTGAGAAGTGATAAGATGTTGAGGCAATTGCCATCACTGGAACACCCTGTATGAACTCATCTAGCTCACGTGGTTGTCAAACATTAGGAGAGCCATGTTGTCTGTTCATAGAGAATTTAACCATCAGACTGAATTAATATTCAGAATATAGCTGAAAAGATATTTGAGGACCTGAAATGCCACAGAAAGACAAGGACAGCTTCGTCCCATATGTCAGTGGGAGATGCATGGGGCTGGACTCTATTAGGATACTCTCTCTCTCTTTCTCTCTCTTTTAGTTTTTATTCACCTTTTCCCTTCTTTTAAATGAAGTAGTTGAATGAGCAGGTGACTTCTTTGACATTATTTAGTCACTTTTTTTTCTGCCTTGTTCCTTTCTAACAAAATTAAGGGCATTGTCAGTTCCAGAGGTGTAGTGGAACCAGGGCTCACCAGTTTAGAGTTCTGGTAGACTTTGATCAGCAGGGACAGTGACATAATTTGCCATTCTGCACCCCATTCTCTTTGAGCTAAGCTACAATATTCACAAAAGACCTGCTCTTTGGGGAGACAACAACTGCTAGAACTGGTTTGGCAATAAAGATCAAAGCAGCCATTTGCATTTTGGGTCTGACATGTTCAGTTCCTGTACTTCAAAATGTACCACTACACCACTGGTAACTTCCCAGCTTGCTCTATCCTTAACAGCTGCTTTCCACCTTAACATGCTCCTCTCTCACACACACTTTTATTTCTGTCTTCCACTCTGCCAGATCTAGTTTTAATCTAAACTGCTTTTATTTTGTCTGTAGCTAAAAGGAACCATTCGTCCAGCTGCCAGTTTCAATGCTGATGGTGATGCAAAAGTGCTGAGGAAAGCTATGAAGGGATTTGGTATGTAAGGCCTTTATGAAGGCTATTACCATTTATGTTGGATAAGGAAATTGTCTTTTTTTTCTGTATGTGAGTGGGATCATATTTATTTAGACTTGCAGGATAGAAAGGAAATTTTTAAATAGTTTAGAGTCCACATTTCTTCACTGAAAGGTGTTTCTTTCCTAACTGAAATATTTTAAAGCTTGTAATTTCCCCTCCCCATTTGTGACCTTGGTTCTCCACCCTGTAGTTTTCCAAGAACATGATGACAATGGACCAGGGCTTAAAGCAGGTTACTTTATTTGTAACAAAAAAACAACAACAATCCTGCCCCAAATTTCCCAGATAGTATGGCCCCTGGCAGTTCTAGGATACAAAAGTACATTTTCAAGTTTGAGGACTTGTGTGGTTTGTTCTGTAGCTTATCCTGGATAGGACCTAGATTCTAGTTTTTGTTCTAGTAAGGTAAGAATTCAATTTTGTTATGCAGCATTTCTCATATCTAGACAAATACTCAAGGAAGGAGTATTGAGTGTTCCAGAAAAAAGTGCTGACACCTGAGGATGTGTACTCCCAAAGGAGTGCCCATTTGAAGCAGTTCTCCCTGCTTGTGCCCACAGGCTCCAAGTGCAGAACTAGGGAGGGGAGGTATGCCAAGAAAAATAATGTTTGCCTTGTGCATCAGCTAAATTTATAACAGCATGTCAACCACTTGATTTAGGAGACCAGACGGATGCCCTATTATTTATACTTGGCGTTCTATGATGGATTTTGCTGCTTAGGGCCAGTAAGTAGGATGAAGGACAGACAATTTGTTTAGATTCTGTATAATCAATAAATATTTAGTCAGACGTGAGGTAAATATGTCAGGCTACCATTAAGCATATATAGTAACATGAATCCCATATTTTAGGAAAGAAATGGATACAGTACCAAAAATTATAACACTCTGGAGTAAATGCTTAGGATTATTAGAAAATTATTTTCTAATATTTCTAATATTATGTACCAAAGCTGTGTATGTTTCTCTTATGGGTATGTATATCCTCTTTTGGTTACTACAGGGGTTGGCATTCCTTTCCTCCCACTGCAGTGCCCAAAGGCCCCCCTCCTTAGTTTAACTGCCTCTCAATCCCCCCATAGTGCCATTCCTGCCTTGTGTGGAGTGGGTAGAACCCAAAAATGTCTTTCCATGGCCAAATACATAATGATAACATCAGTGCTAATATCTGCTGGGAACCTCCACATGTCTCAGTGCTACTGTAATTATTTTGTGTCTGGTTATGGGTATGTAGCCAGATGTTTCTGTGATCCTGCATCCTTCCCACAAAGTAGGATGGGTGGGTCAGTGGGTGTCAGAGGCTGTTCAGTAAGTGTGTGGGGGTGATATATCACTTAACTTAGCATAAGTGGACATACTGTGCTATGCTAAGCCATAAAGGATTATAGCCAGTCTCTGAGGTATTTTTTAAAGTCTCCAGGGAAGTATAATTACTGAAAGAAGTTACTCAAATGGTGCAAGTTAGTTCTTCCTTAGGCCTTTACAGTTCCCAAAGCCACCCCACCCCACCCCACTTAGCCCCCAACATGCCATTCTTGGCTTTGTGGGGAGTGGGTAGGATCACAAGAGTCTCTCCACAGCCAGATATAAAAATGATCAGATCCATGCTGATATCTGCTGTCTCAGTGCTATTGTAATCGTTTTGCATCTGGCTATGGGGATGTAGCCAGGTGCTTCTGCTTGTTTCCCACAAAGCAGGGGGAAGATCAGCAGTTGCTCAGTAAGTGTATGTGTGTGATATATAATGCAGTTTAGCCTAGGTGGACAACATACAGGCCAGGCCTGCACAACATATGGCCTGGGGGCTGCATGTGTCCTGCTAAAGGGTTTGGGGAAGCCCGCAGGGATGTGGGATGACTTCAAGGCTCCTCCACTGCTTGGCCTTCTTCTGAGGAGAGGGCCATGTGGAAGAGGAAGGGCAGATATTCGCCCTGCAAGGCTCAAGGTTCCTCTGTCACTTGGCTTTATCCTGAGGAAAAGTACGGGCAGAGGAAGATGGAATATTAATAATATTAATAATAATTAATAATTAATTAATATTGAATTAAAACCTATTTGTGGGTCGAAGAAGTTTTGCCTATTTTAATTTTGGCCCCATCTACTGCCAAGTTGTGCAGGTCTGTATTATGCTATACTGAGCGCTATAGGATTGTAGCCAATCTCTGAGGTACTTTTTGAAGTGTCCAGGAGGCACAGTTACTGAAAGCAAGTGCTTAAAAGATGCAAATTATTTCATCCTTAGGCTAGTTTACTGGACTTACAAAAGGGAACACTGAGGGTGCTTCCAGAAAAGGACCTTATGTGCAATCATTCTGTCTCAAAGATAAAATTTTACAGGAAGTCCAGACTGATGTCATCTTACACATGTAACTGTCTTGTGCTTTGTCACTGCTGCTTCTGTCTTTAAAAAAAAAACACCCAGAAAAGATCTATTAAAAAGAGATAAAGATCATTTACTCAGTAGAGCCTTCCAGCTGGAAGCACCTAATTTAATAACATTTGGGGCCTAGAAGCATTCTAATTTACTGGCAACAAATCCTTATACTTGTAAGAAAAGGTATCAAGTCTTGGAATTACAGCTATATTTTTTAAAATTAATTTTGGGGTTAGGGCTACATGGCCAGAACCCCCAAGCTGTGGTATCTTACTGAACCATTGCATTTAGAGAGCACAACAGAAGAAAATAAACACCCCACTAAAATTAGTTGGCCAAATTGAGCAACCGAGGAAGTAACTGTGGGAACTCCATCAGGGAGGATACAGCCCCTCCTCTGATGACTAGGGGGGCTGCATGGAAGCCCCGTCATAGCGTTCCCTTGTATAAATAACAAAAATGACATATATTTCTGAGAGGACTCTGAGGGAAAAGAGGGAAGCACTAATATACACCAGTGGACAAGATATTACACTACAGCAGTTAAAAGGCACATTAAACTCTTCTGTTAATGGCCTAAATCTTGTTTTACCTCTGACTAGAGTAGGCCTGTTGATCCATTAATTTACTTGCACATTGACTCACCATTCAACAATACTACTCTATTCTAGTTGTGACTAACCAAGACAGTGGCAGCCTTTTTCTTATTAAATACTCCCCCCCCCCCATAACCAATTGCAATAGCAAGTACATTTCTATACTGCTCTGCAGCCTTTTTTGAAAGCTCACGCCGAACGAGTGTTGAAGAGAAATGACAACGCAGAAAGAACCACAACCCGGAAATATCACCCAAGGAGACTTTCTGCTGTACTTTCTGCAACTGGACTTGTTTATCTTGGATTGCCTTTTTAGTCATCAACGCGCTTGTAGAAAGCGCAGGATGAATCCTTCCTGAATCTTCGTTCGTGAAGTAAAGCCAGAGATCAGTGCACTTAAACACTCCCTAAGCAGTTTACAATGTGTAAGCCAAGGCCCCCAACAAGCTGGGTATTCATTTTAGTGACCTTAGAAGGATGCCAGGCTGAGTCAACCCTGAGCCTCTGGCTGGGATTGAACTCACGACCTTGTGGCTATGAATGAGTGGCTGAAAGTACAAGCATTTAACCACTGTGCCACCAGGGCTCTTGGGGGGGAAAGGGAGGGAATGGAAGAAACAGTGGGAAAACAAAGTATTATGAGTGAGGGACCCAGTCATCTGGAAGTGCTGTAAAAGTCAGTGGATAAGGCAAGATTATTTTGGGATAAAAACCTCATATGAAACAAATGTAATGCTCTGTGGGGTTCTCCTTCATTGAACAAACTTGGTGAAAGTGCTTCACAGCCATGGCACTCTTACAGCAAAAATATTTAACTTCACATCTTTGAGAGTGTGCTTTTTATTTTCATTTCAAAATTGGGGTGATGATACTTTGCATCTTGTTTCTCATTGGTTTGTTGTGATCAGTGAGCTTTCTAAATCTGTTTCTTCTCCAGTATCCAATAGATGATAACCATCTAAATACCCTAAACGTACCATATCCTGTCCGATCTTGGAAGCTAAGCAGGGTCAACCCTGTTTAGTTCTTGGATGAGGATCACCAATGAATGAATACTGGGTGCTGTAGGCTATATTTCAGAGGAAGTGAACTGACTCTGAGTATTCCTTGCCTAAAAACCCTACAAAAATTCATGAGATCATCATAAATCATAAGTCAAAAAGTCACTTGAAGGCACATACATGCATGGTAGTAACCATTGGAGTAGGAGGGAATTACTCTGTCAGTTAGGGGTGGCCTCAAGCAATCATATACTTTCTTGATGCAATGTAACATCTTTTCTTTTTTGACTCTGTGGCATATATTATTTTATTTACAAATGAAAATAATATAAAATCTATTGGGTTTTTTGAGTGCTACCACTAATCAAGTGAGATTGGTCACAAAGGCTAAGGGAATAACATAAGTTTGCTAGAGCGAAGGAGCAATAGATAACAGATGTGCATAACAGAGAGGGCTATCTTAAGGATATGCAACAGCCTACAAGGAGTCTTTGTCACATTTAGTCATAGAAATGGTCCTGTCCTTGGGTGAAGGAGGAGGGAATGCAGAAGGGTTAGGAGAAGGAAAGGAAAAATAAAAGAGAACTTCTGAAAGCTACAATCATAAGTTCTTGATGATATTTTGCTTAACAAGAAATGTATTTGGCCAGCTATTTTTAGAAATAAGGTAGGAGATAAATTGATTTTTAAAAAATTCATTGGGCATACCAAAATTAGGCATGCCCAATTATTTCAGTGGGCTAAAGCATGCTTAACTCTGCACTGGATTTCAGCCAATATTTCACATTCTTATTACTATTTCAGCTGTTGTTCCTAATGAGTAAATCACAGTCTCCCCACCAACTTGCCCATTTGACAGATAGGCATATGCTGTTTCTGCTGCCTACATGCCACATGAATATTGCCATGTTGTGAAGCATGTTTTAATTATTTTTCTCCCTAACTAAATTATTCCATGTGAATTTTTCTGTGTCGTCTTGTGTTTAGAATATTTTTAAAAATTGTCCCACTTCACAAGTATGTTTAACAACTGCTGAAGTGTTTTTGTAAGTATTTGTTGTTAGTTTGCCTCAAGTGTTATCTTCAAGAAAGAAGAAAGCTGCTGTAGCATACTATATTCTTCACCACCACTAGCTTGGTTCCAAGAACAGGAATGGGGTGGGTGGGTAATTGATAGTAACTCCCAGAATCCTCTGGCCAGCATGGCTAGGTCAGGTCAGGTGCTCAGGTCAGGAATTGTCTCTGCCAAAATTTGTGTGTGTGTGTGTGTTGTTTTTTTCAAAAAAAATTATGCACCTGAACTGTCTGATAACTAGCTGCGCATCAACAGCTTGCTTGATGGTGATACCTGCCCCCTGGGAGCTATGTAAACCTTCACCACACGACTGCTAGGTTCAAGCTAGGTCTTACAGTGTTGTGTTGATACTGTGAAGCGAAATCCACTTCTGCACAGTATTGATTTTAACTCACCTCCCAAGTTCCTTACCTTAGCCTAAAGGGAGAGAATTTAAGCTTATGAGGTCCATTTGGCTCCTTAAAAGTTATGCAGTCTGTGCAATTACCAATATGATATATTCCATATGGTATATTACTGAGATTCATTTATTTACAGGAAGACAAGAAAAGGCCTGGTACATACGTAGGTTTTTACCAGTGGAACTGGGTCAACAAGATGTTTCCTCTCTGAATGACTGAACTTGCCAATTTCCCTCTCAGTCTAGTGTGTGCCCATTGAAACAGTTTCCTTTCCATTGGTATCTTGGCGTTGGGTTGGTGCATGGTTTCCCATGTAGATGTGGGAGTTGACTGTAAATATTCATTCTTAAGCCAGGTTCTATCACTTGTTTAAAACTGGGTGAGTTATAACTTTTCTATATTGGGTTTCAGGTACTGATGAAGATGCTATCATTGAAGTTGTCACACAGAGGAGTAATGCTCAGAGACAAGAAATCATCCAGGCATACAAGTCTCATTATGGACGGGTAATAAGCACTATCTGTTTCTCTGTCTGTTGTTCTTCCCACCTTCTGCCATCCTTGACTCGCTTGCTTTTCACACTTTTTCTCTAATTCTTATCAACTGTGCCTTCTTTGCAATGGTCAGAAAGGTGTCCTTTTAAACAGCCAGATTAAATATTGCCTGTTTGTTGGCTGTCTTCATAAATTAAGAGGGTAGTCAGACAAAACAGTATGATGTTTATGAACATAGGGAGGTGCCACATACTAAGTCAGACCATTGGTCTGTCTGGTCTTGTACTGTCAACTCTGAATGGCAACTGTGGCTCTACAGGGTTTCAAGACGGATTATATCCTAGAAACACCTGGTATTCCTGGGGATTTTCCATCCACGTCCTAACCAGAACGCATTATGCTTAGCTTCTGAAATCAGATGAGATTAGCTGTGTTGAGGGTGGTATGGTGGCTTTCTGCATGCATGTATGTTATTTTTTTAAAAAAAGGATGCAGGTGATGAAGGTAAATGAAATCAAAAGGGACAGATTCAGTTGAAAGCCCCCCCCCCAAAAAAAACCCCTTCTGTTGTACTATGGAGGGACAATTTAGTGTGGATGGGATAGTACAGGAGTAAAGTGTTATCTCCCCTCCTTTATCAGTGTTATGGACCAATCCAGTCAACCTTCCTTCAGTTCCTCTCCCCCTAGACATGCTGATTGTACCTTTTTAAATAAAATAAAATGAACATAGATCTTCTACTATATTGTCTAGTTATGCCCAAGGAAAAACCTGTTCAGTGAAATGTTCCATGTTTTGCAAGGTATTTTTTTAAGCTTAGGCTTTCTAAGATGGGGAACATATCAAGTTTTAGATCATGATTAGCAAAGCAGTGGTTACTAGTTTTCTGAAAATATATTACAGTATCTGCTGATGGAGCAACCCATAAGTAGAGACTGTTCTAGACATCAGAAAACTAGAGAACAACATTTCTCTCCTCTGTCTTATTTTGTGCCTTTCTGTATTGGCTAGGAATAAGTAGGTGGCATAACTACTCAGGAACACAGGAAACTGCTGCATATGGAGTCAGGGCATTGGTCCATCTTAGCTTAATATTGTCTCAGCTGACTTGTAGTAGCTCTTCATAGTTTCAAATTTGTTTTTCTTCATGAATTTCCCCCTATAATAGGATCTGATGGCAGATTTGAAGTCTGAATTGTCAGGGGCCTTGGCGAAGGTAATCCTGGGACTGATGATGACTCCAGCACAGTATGATGCAAAGCAACTGAAGAAAGCTGTGGAGGTATCACAAATTTTTTGTTCACTAAATTAAGAGACTACAGGGTAGATCTCTCTTCCATCTCCTTTTAGGGTATTTTCATTGGTACGATCAGGGCAAGCCTTTGGGGGGCTGAGGTCCACACAGCAAAATCAGCAGGCATTCCCCAGTGAAGTAGGGCTGCCTGACCTTAATTTTGAAATCACTGGAGTAATACTTATTAGTTACCAATGAGCCACTGAGCTGTACTTGTTTGAGCATTGGTTTAAATCTCTGAGAGAGCAGGTTTCAATCAAATCCCTGCTTGGCTACTCGGTGATGTTAGGCCCAGAGGAAGGCAATAGCAAACCTCCTCTGAATAAATCTTGAAAAGAAAATCCTAGGCTATGGTTGGTCTAAATTGGAATTCAGTTGAAAGCACATAACAACAACAACAAAAATAAAGTCAGCCTTCCATATTCACAGATTCATTTATCCATGGATTCAAGCATCCAGAGATTGAAAATATTTTTAAAATATATAAATTCCAAAAGGCAAATCTTGATTTTGACATTTTATATAAGGGACACCATTTTACTATGCCACTGTATTCAAAGGGACTTGAGCATCCATGGATTTTGGTATCCGTGGTGGGTGGGGGTCGGTCCTGGAACCAGATCCCAGTGGCTTTGCTAATCATGAGAGAGTCCTATATAGCTTTTAGAATTTAGAACTACCTAACAAGGTGTGAGGTACATTAAAGCCTTATTCCTCCTCCACCTCCTAGATTTAGGCTGTGTGAAGGAAAAATTACTTTACCAATTCTTGTAACAGACTGTGGAGAAAGGAATCTCCTGCTTCAAACAAGGAATTGGGCTAGAACTAGAGGCTCCCTTCCAACTCTGTGATTCCTTTCTGTCTTTGGTGTTCAGAGGGATAATGTGGCAGGAGTAATAGTTCAAGTTGAAACTGTCCAAACATGTACAGCTGGAACACAGATTCAAAAAAAATATGTGAGAGGTAACCAGAATCCCAGTGTGTCATGATTTCTCTTATACTCTGGGAGTAACTGCTGCAAAACATTAGTGGTTCAAAGCATTGCCTAGTCAGACAGGCACAAGGACAACCAAAGCCAGAGTCCAGTGCCCAAACTTTGTCCTTGCTAGTGGCACAGTGACGGAGGGGGGGGGGTTCTTGGGGTCCGGGCCCCCCCTTCCATTAGAAAAATGAATGGTGTGTGCTGCTGCGCCACCGCACCCAAGCCCCATTATAATGGTGGCACTTAGTCTGGACCCCCCCCTTCCTAAAATCCTAGCTACGTTCCTGAGTAGCACAAGGATATTTAGGAGGAAACACTGAGCTTTCCCTTTTGGTACTTTTCCTTACACATTTCCATGGAAGACATTTGCTGCCAAAGCTGGTTTCAGATAACTGAGGCTTGGGAGGAGAAAGAGTGGTGAGAAAACCACCTATTCTGTTTTCAATCATAATTTCTGGGCCCTTGGGAGGAAGAGGAAGGCAAATTGTTCTTTGTCCCAATTGTCCCAAGCAGCGTAACTAGCTCAGAAAATTTCTGATTCCAGTCCTTGCCCTATTTTGAGGCACTCACCTTTGTTTCATCATTAAAGGGGCATTTTGGGAGCCTGCTATATTCTAAATGTTGACATCTTCCAATGACCCATTGCTTTGCATTGAGAATTATACACCTTTGGGGTACCCTGAAGTTTCTTTATCAACTAGTTAATCATCAAATATCCTTTATCCTTTTAGGGGGCTGGAACAGATGAAAGTGTACTCATTGAAATCTTGGCCACTCGGAACAACGAGGAGATCCAAGCAATTAATGAAGCATATAAAGAAGGTAAAGTGCTCCTGAGTCCCAAGACCCTTTTAAAGAGAGAGTTCAATGCATGAGCACTAAGAAATCCAGAAAATTGCTTACAGCTGCTCCACAGGAACATCAGTTATTAAAATTGAGCTTTTTCCAAAGAAAATTGAAGGAATTAAGAACAATCCTGGATATGTGATACTTCCAGAACACTATTAAGGCTTCTTAGCTCAAAATTAATATAAAATTGAAAATGTGCATTGATGCATTAATACAACTGCTTTGCTCTCGGGTTGCTTATACTGGTGGTAGAGATCTCCTACACTATAGTGCTTAATAACTGAAATCCTACTATAAGTTCCAACTACAGTAAAGTTCCAAGTAGAGCCGTGTAATTTACTGGACTTATCTACTGGTTGACCATTCAACCATTGATTCAGTGAGTCTGCTGTGTTTGGGACTAACCAACAGGATTCTAGTCGGTGTTGAATTACTGCAGCATTGTAATAACAGATTGTGTGTGCCCTGCAAAATGCCCATACCTCTTCTGTAACAGCAACATTCACACCTTACAACATCTGCCCCTTAATAACAGGAAAGATGCCTGAGAGCATTTCCACTTAATGCGCTTTTCCAGAATTTTTCAGAATATATAGCTGCATGTACTCATGCTCAAGAAACGGAACATGGCAGCTCCCAACTTCAAGCTGAATTACATACCATATATACTTGAGTACTGTATACCGTATATACTCATGTACAAGTTGACCTCATGTATAAGTCAAGGGAAGGTCTCAGGATCAAAATCATGGATTTTGATATGACCCGTGGATAGGTTGAGGGTGAAACTTAGGGGGCTATAAGGAAGGATGGAAAGGAGAAGATACCACTTCTATCCTTCCTTTGCCTTCTCTGTATCTCTCCTGATCACCTAACAATGATTCCCAGGTGCTGAAGGAGAGTTTTAATATTGGATTGAGAAGGGAAGCAATTAAACGTTTAATGTGGAGTTTCTTCCATGGGAAGAAAAGGCTGGCAAATCGGACTGGGGAGGGAAGCAAGTGGAGTTAAACGAAATGTGTTTTCCATAGATGAGGAGGCTTGCAAATTGGACTGGGGAGAGAAGCAAATGGTGTTAAATGGTGTGTTTTTCCATAGGAAGAGAAGGCTGGCAAATCGGAGTGGGGAAGGAAGCAAGTAGAGTTAAATGAGGTGTTTTTTCCATAGGAAGAGGAGGCTGGCAAATCGGACTGGGAACTTGTTTCACACACACACACACACACACACACACACACACACAGAGAGAGAGAGAGAGAGAGAGAGAGAGAGAGAAAAACACAGTGCCTTGAGGCACCAACAGTGGGGCATCAGGCTTGCGTGTTTTAGGACCTCTCTCAGCAGTTCTAGTTATTGACCCATCTATAGGTCGACACAATTTTGGGGCATACATTTCTTGACCTATAATCAAGTATTTATGGTAAGTCAACCTCATTTATATGCCAAGGTCAGGTTTGGGTCCCAAAATTAGGGATTCTGACATGACCTGTGGATAAATTGAGGGTAAAACCTAGGAAGACATCTGGGTTGGGGTGAAGCTTAGATGTGTGGGTACCTACTCTTCCTTCTCTTCCTCAGCCCAGCTGTCCCCATGGGAGACAGCCAGGTTGGAGAAGAGGCTTGAGGGGTCAAAACTCACCCTTCCTCATCCACCTCAGCCCAGCTGTCCCCTTATTGACCCTTGTATTTTAGGGGTCAATTTATGGGCACACATTTCTCAACTTATAGTTAAGTATATACAGTAGCTTTTCATCATAAATAGCTAATCCAGTTGATTTGAAGGAATGGCATAATTTTGTGGATTTTGCCTCTTTGCTAGTGGTAATTGAACATTCTTTTTTGGTGGAGACCCTCAAGGTTTTTGATGTCTCGTGAATAAAAGTGCTGCCACGATCCCCTCCCATCCGTGCACTATATATCATCCAAGACAATTGCACTCAATATTAGTGACCTCTTTACTAAGGGCATCAGGGATGTGGTGGCTCAAGTGGTTAAGATGCTGACTCTGTTGACTTGCAAGATCCAAAGATTGGCATTTCGAGGCCCAGGTGCTCCCATCACTAGTCCCAGCTTCTGTCAACCTAGCAGTTCGAAAGCATGCAAATGCAAGTAGATAAATAGGTATTACTTTGGTGGGAAGGTAAACAGCATTCTGTGCATTCATGCTGGTCACATGATCACAGAGTAGTCTCTGACAATGCTGGCTCTTTGGCTTAGTAACAGAGATGAGCACCGCGCCCTATGGTCGGACACAACTTGACAGCCTTGTCAATGGGGAATAGCTTTACTTTTACCTTTCTACTAAGGGCAAATTTGAAAGTACACACATTTCTGTTCAGCACTAACCATGATATCATGGTGGTTTTTTTCCATATGTTGCACATGACGTTTAGGCCTTGGCATTTCATACTACAGTGGGCCCTCCCCTTACGTGGGGGATCCATTCCACGCCCCCCTCCCCCACATAAGGGAAAATCCACATATGCTTGCACCCCATAGGAAACAATGGGGCGTGTGCATGTGGCGGCGGCACGGTGTATGTGCCACAGGCACATGCACCATTGTTTGTATTTTTGCATGGCTTCCGCGTAAGCAGGAATCCGCATATTGCGCAGGCGCACTGTAATATATAGTATGTTGGTATATTAATTTTCAGAGGAGCAATCTTTTAGTTCAGGAAAGCTTATGCCACAATAAAATGGCTAGCCCGTAAAGTGTAACAAGACTCTTTTTTGGTAATTAGATAATTTTTGTGCATAGCCAGTGTTCACATACATTAGTTCATATGCATATAATGGGATACAATGAGTGTGGATGGAACAAATACAAAAAGATGTTCATGTGGGAGGGAAGATGAGGACCAGTATTTTGAGTTAATTCAACCCCCTTTTCCCTTGCTCTTTTTTTCCAGCCTATCATACAACTTTAGAGGATGCACTGAGTTCTGATACTTCAGGACATTTCAAAAGGATCCTTATTTCTCTAGCTCTGGTAAGAACTCTTCCATTCCTACAGTGCACTTCTAACTCAAAGTATCTGGTATGGAGGTTAGGATCAAGTTCAATCCCCTTCTGCCTGCAGAACCTACTTCTGCTGGATAATGTCACATAGCTGCAGACATAGCAATCTGCCAGCCAAACAGCTATTCTGGCTAAGAGTTGTGGGAAGAACAGCCAAAAAAGGCAGAGAAAGGGTCAGATAAGGGATGAGCAGCCCTATGCTTTGTCCAGACGTCCTCCAACCTGGAGGCACAGCCATAATGCTGAAACAGGGTTAGACCATTAGTGAACTTCCACAACCCATGTGCTGAGAGGGATTTGGCTTCACCATCTTACTTGGCTTAGTATCTATTCAACCGGCCCTTGGCCATCTTCACTAGTTGGGATTGTGCTTTCTCCTGTAAACGTCCCCCAATAGCCTTAGTTAAAATAAATGTATCAATAACTAATTTTTTTGTGGCAGACAGCTGCATAGATGGAGTGGGTTGTGGGGGATAACAGTTCAAGTGATGATTTCTGCCTATTTTATACACACAAGACACAGAAACCCTGACGGGATGGAAAAAAAAGCAGCCACACGGTGACTGCTTTAAACTGCCCTACCTTTATCTTCAATACCACAGGCTCCTTTAGGAGCGGGGAACTGTTAGCAGCACTAGGTGGCAAAACAAACAAAGAAACAATCCAAAATTCTGATCTATGTTGACTGCAGCTTACTAGCCATGTTTTGAATAGTGGTAAATGTGGGTAAAATTAAAGCAGCACTCAACTGATGACTGCCACGGCTGCATCATTAGTCCTCATAAAACAATGTAACAGTGAAGACATAAAGAGCTCTGCTGTGGTGAGTGCTAATCCCATGAAGCCAACAGATAATGTGACTGCTCTCCTATTGTAGATACACAGGAATGCAAGATACGAATTTGAAACGAATCTTGCAATCTTCCCTTCCACCTTGTCTGCTCTTTTCAATGTATTGCTTCCAATCTCTCTCTCTCTCTCTCTCTCTCTCTAACACACACACACACACACACACACACAATCTGTTGTTTCTTCTTTCACACTTGCTTGGACTTATCTTTCTTTAGATTCTCACTTATAATGAGCTGGCCCATCTCCTTCTATACCACACCCCTTAAATTGTCAATCTGTCAACTGAGAATTTTTCATTGTTCCTTTATTTCTGTAAAACCCTGTAACTTGTATTAGATATTGTCATACTACTAATCAATTATTAAAAATACATTGTCAACAACCATAAGATTGTGAAAATGTTCACTAATGCAATATAACCTGTTTTGCTCCCCAGATGCTCATATTGATGGTAGTCCTCAGCACTATAGTGCAAGTAGAGCCTAATTCAACACTTAATGAAAACATAGTTCTTTATCAAAGATTTGGCGATCATGGCTTGCCTAGCCTCGGATACAAAATATGCCCTGTTTCAATTTGTGTTTAAAATATTTAAGTTGCTTTAAAATTGTTTAAATTATTTTGTTATGGGTAATCCCCCAGACATTTTAATAGGGTTCTAAATATTTAAACAAACATGCATAAATAGCAAATGATAGTGCCAATTGGGGTGAGGGAGGTTGGTGTCATGCATGTGTTAGAACAGAATATGTGAGTTTTAGATGCAATCTATCTATTTAATATAGACGAACAGTATAGATTTTGACCACAGTGAGACTCTAGTATTTTTAAGCCTATTTTAAATCAGTGGGCCCAGTGCTATATAGCATTTAGGATTTTTCTCTTCTCCATAGCTTGTGTAACCTATAGGTTGATAATTTGGGCTACCCTTCTCCTCTGATTTATTTCTGGTAGATGTGGGCAAGGAAGTGGGGCAAAGTGTACAAGGAAGATGGTATTAATCATGGCTCTCATGACAGTCAGTCACGAGAGCCATGACAGAGCATTTGGTGAATTATAATAGAGGCTGACCACATCAGAAATGAAGACCAAGTCAGAGGTATTGGCAAGGATTTGCGCTGTGTTAATGCTGGGCCTAGTTGTTGCTGTTGTGATTACTGCAGCTTGCTCATACTGAATTAGTCTTACATAATCAGGCAGCCCCCTCAAATGAGGAGCAGGGACCATGGCAGCTACCCAGACATTCTTCCTGAATTCCCTGACTATTCCTCTCTGTTAGAAGTGTGTGCCACATAGAATGAGAGAACCATAGAGTTGGAAGGGTCTTATAGTCTTCTCTCTACCAAAGTAGGAATCAACCTGGCCTATCCTATACCCCCCCCCCCAAACTGGCTCACTGCCCTCAGGGACAACGGGAAATGCTGTTCTGTTGCTAATGTTGAAGTAAGAATCAGCTGTCATTCCAGTTTTCTTCTGTACACGGAATTGGGGTGGGGAAATTTTGCCCTTTGTCACAAACACTAGAATGTCTTGAGGGAGCCCTGGCCTGATCCAGATTCCTTTTTGTTCTTTGAGTGATTTTTTTTCAATATTTAAATACAGGGAGCCCGCGATGAAGGAGGAGAAGACTTGGCAAAAGCTCGTGCGGATGCCCAGGTGAGATAGAAACTTTCTTCCTTGCCTAGGAGCTGAAAATATTGAAACTGATACTAGCTGGGTTTTCCCTTCAGCTGATCCTCCTGCACTCTCTATGAAGTCACATGCCTCTGGTTTCAAAACCATACTCAAAGTAAAATAAAAACACCTCAGAGGAATTCTTTACACCCTTCCCCCCACATTAGTGACTTCCTTAGTGTTTCAGCCTAGAACAAGAAATGATGTGACCTTCCAGATAATTGTTGGACTGCAAATCAAAGAGCCATATTCAGCATAGCCAATGATGAGGGATGCCGGGAACATCTGGAGGGCTGCACAATTCACACCCCTGGCCTAGAGCAAAGGTCTAAATGTGGTGCCCAGAATCATAAAGAGAATCATTAACCTTCAGGAAAAGGAGGGAAAGCCACATGATTGATGGAGAGTGGAGAAGTGCTGGGTAGGGGAAAGCAGCCAGCCCCTTCCCAACAACCTTACACCTTCTATTTAAATTTCACTCTCCCAAAGTTGCTTTCTTCAAAGGGTCAGGACTCTTACCCATTCCTGCATCTCAAATACAAGCTGTGTAGGCACAATATGACCCTGATCAGGTTATTTACATGAGAAGGGAGAATAGGCACAAATTTGCTGGCCATGTCCTTATCACTCGCCATAAATTGGGGCCAGATCTCAGCAGTTGGGGGCCTTTTCATGTGCTGTCATTCACCAAGTTGCGAAAATAGTGTGGGTGGAGGCAGAGCTTTCACTCTTCTCTTCACTCACCCTCATTGCATGTACAACGTGAACCCCTGAATAAGACTATACTTCTACATTGGGAGTAGGCAACTTGTTACCTGCTGGGTTGGTTCAACTATCATTCCCATGAGCTCCAGCCAACACCAGACATTAGGTATAAGCAGTCAGGCATTAGCGGGATTGTAGCTCAACAATGTTTGGTGGACACCAGGACAGGAAACCCTACTCTAAAGCCTGCTGACTAGACCTAGGGAAAAAGAAAGCCAGTGTGCATCAGGAACTTTGTCTTGCACTCAAAGCACTGTTTCCTCCCAGCTTAAAAGCAAAGGGGTGGAAATGGGAAAGGCCTGTGGGAGAAGAAGTATGCTCACTAGCCCAGTGTATAACATAGGGCTGGCTGTAATAATATGCTTCATTTAGACAAAGAAAACTTCTGGAGCATTTTGTTTGGAGCTTAGAACAGTTCTCATTATACAATATTTGGCTTTTTCTTGAACTGGGAAAAAAGAATACCTAGTTGAAACTTACCACCACAGTTCAGCTGTTTTCTTTTATTGTCTGATAATAGACCAGTCCTGCCCTGGCTACTGTAGTGCATGTGCTTGGAATGGGCATTATGCTTCCTTGCAACTCTCCCATAATTTGGAGTATGGGCATTTAAACGAGCCTCATTAATTCAGATTGCTCATCTTATTCGGAGTTGAAAAAAACTGGAGCTATAACTGATAGGTGACAGTTTTGTAACAAGGGACACTCATATTAAGAAGACAGAGGGGTCAAATGTGTATTGGAGGAGCAGAGGAAGGCATGATTTGTCTTCTATGTTTCCAGTCACCAAGCTCTCTGTGTGATGCTGAGAGATGCAGTTAGTTTTCTTTCCATGTGGGGGAGTGCTGATGTTTCTGCATGCTTGTATAGGCTGTATTTATTATTTTTAACAAGCTGTGCTTGATTACTATTGCACCTACTTAGGCAGGAGAAAGAGAGAGATACAGAGGCTGGTGGCTTAAATACTGGATTTTTAGGCAGATTGCAGCAAAGCCCAACACCCTCCTGTTTGTATGTTCAGAATCCACCTCACCTGTATTATTAAATTTTATGTATTTATTTTTAAATTTTAATTTAAAAAAAAAATTATACCCTGCCTATACTAGAGATATCAGGGGGGCTTACAAAAAGCATTAAAACAGGTTACACAATTTAAGACAATAATATAATTAAACAAACTAAAAATGTATTAAAGTGCTGTAATAAGTTAAAAACGGATTTTAAAGATTTCGAAAATAAATAAAACAAAATTATGTACACTATATTTGGGATGAGTTGATGAATCCCAAAGGCTTTGATGAACAACCAAGTTTTTAAATGGGCAACTAAATGGCACTGTGCATTATTTTAAGAATCAAAAGCCCCTGCGATTATATGGTACTCTGGTCAACAGGGTAGCACTCCCCCTGTCTTTTGCCTGCAGCAGGTTGCCAAGTAGAGCAACTAATTGCTCTAAATATAATTCATGCCAGCGTAGTGCCATACCCTGGTCTGAAATCAGACTGAAATGGATCCAGATAATCTATTTCCTCCAAGAACACCTGAAGTTGCCCTGCCACTACACTCCCAAGCACCTGTCCAAAAGGGGATGTTTGCAATCAGGTGGCAGTTCTCACATACCTGGGACCAAGGAGGTCCTTTTTAAGAGACGGTGCAGCATCACTTCCTCTGAGGCAGCAGAGACCTCCCCCTGATATTACAAGGCATTTACTACTCCCTCAAGCCACCCATCAATCCACATCTACTATATTTTATCAGCCAAGTTAGGAAAGGATTGAGATTACATGTGTGGGCTGAATTGCATCAAGCATCTTGTCCACACCATCAGGCCTCAGTAACTGAAACTGATTCCATGAATGCTGATCAGATTGTGTACTGGACACCTTCCTAGCCTGTGTAATAAATGTGATGTCAAGTTCACAGCATCTAATTCTAGCAGCAATAGCATATCTGGCTACTGAGGCTGATAACAGGAAGTACTTCCCAACATCAATTTTTTACATTCAGTATGATTTGTCTTTCCCACACAGACAAAATCAAGACTCTACCATCTTCCACCTTTGTTTGTCTTTGTCTGTTGCTGATCTCTGTTTAATTACACACTTTCCCCACACTTGCCAGTTCATTCTTGGCTCATTTCTTTGTCATGCTGGAAGCTTCGCAGAGCAAGTGTCCTTGTGTGGTAGGATCCTTGTAAAACTCAATATTTATGCATATAGTCAGAGATCAACAATATACAAATCGCAGCTATGCCTCAAGGAAACTATGTCAAGTTTCTTTACAGAGTTGTTTCCTTTTATGATTACTTTTTTGTAATTTTTAAAATTAGTTTTACACATAGTTTATATTACAAACACAAGTGAAAACACAAAAGAAAAAGATAAAAAACAATATTTGTTAACATACAAATACAAAACTACAAATGAACAATCTCATAATACAACAAATTTTTGAGAACTTCCCAAATGCCAAGAAGCCTGTTTGAATGATCAATCATTAATGTATCTTTTTAAACAAAAGCAAAAAAAGAATATTTTTCATAGTTACGTTAATTAATGAATTCATTAATCAATTTTTTCTTCCTCAGTCTTTTTTGTATTACACATTTGCCATATACTTCATCCACCTGTGTACAGTAAATGATGTGGTCATTATTCCAAGAATCCCTCTATTGTAAATGTTTCAAATTTCTTATACAAAAAATCTTGATATAACTCCTGCAGAAGAGGAGTGGATAGGGTAGGATAAACACAGATATTGCTGAGATGGATAAACTGATGTACATATTTGAGGGGAAAGCCAACAGTCCATTTATAAAATATTTTTAATAATTCTTGTCCTTGCCCCATTGTTGATTTTGAATAATAGATAATTCCTGAAATAAGTATAAAGTTTTCTCTTTAGCCACTAAATTGAACAATACAAATGTCAATTGAAGTGCATGCTCTTCAGCCAGAAATGGAAAATTAAGTCCCCCCCCCCGGCTGCCACCATTCAATAGCCTGTACTAATGCCAATGTCAGCTTAAGACACCCATTTTATTTGTGAAATCCAGGGAAAGACTATTATAGGACCATCTCTGACCCTGTTGCCTTCCTCTCTCTCTCCCTCTTTCTCTCTGTTGTTAGGTTGTTGCTGAAACTCTGGTGAGTGCCTGCTCTCTTTTGTCCTTTGACACTTTCTTTGACATTTAAGAATACAGTCTGTTTTGGGGAAAGGATTTGGGCAGCAAGATGGAACCAGATGCCATGTAACCTCCTCAGGATCCAGCTCTTCCTGGAGCTTTAGATGTGCTTTGTCCTGTTTCCTAGTCCCACACTGTTGGTATTGGGTCATTTTCACAAATAACCATTGTCCATACTGAGGAGAACACAGGCAGTATTGGGAGCTTATTGAGGGAGACAGTAATATTGAACACATGAGCCTCTCATAAAGTGATGTCTATTCCAAGGGTAGGCAGATGGTAAATCTAGATCTCCTAGTATCTGGTGTTTGGGAGACTTGCCATAAATTAGCCAAACCCTCTGATTTTGAATTATTTAATAGTAGCATCAACAAAATGATCTCCTCTCCACCCACATTACATGCACTATTATTCTTCAGAAATGAACAATGCTTGAGTTAACTAGGAGTGGGTATTTTTTTAAATTATTTACTAAATATGTATGTAAATGCTTATTTTTTGGAAATCTAACCCAATTCCTGAATTAAAACATTCATGTAAATTACATGCTCTACCAACTGAGCTATTGATCCTTTGTGGGTTTGATTCTCTTTGAACTCAGGAGGAATTATTCCCCTTAGTTCCTATTGCTGATTCTCTCTCTCTCTCTCTCTCGCACAACCTTGCACAACAGGTTTTCCAAACTGTAGGGTTTCCCCCCAAAAAACATTAACCTAAAATTTCACAGGGTGGTAGGGCTGTCTTACTGCCTGGGTTCCTGTAGATCTCCACCGTAAGATAACTTGGGGGAACGTTCTTTTAAAGTGAAGGTTAGTTATGAAATCCTCATGACCCCATGTTGAAATCAAAGTGCCCTGTTTTAAGGGAAAATCAGTCTTCCAGGAAACTTCCAGCAGCATGGTTTTCCTCCTCTTATTGTAAATGGAGGAAATGGGCATATAGGAAAGATTCTGTGGGCTCAAAAAACAGTCAGGATGACATACAACTTATGGGTTGGCTCCTGTCTGCTCTTGTTATAGAGAGGTTATCTGTTGGTCTGCCCATCCATCCATCCCTTACCTCCCTTCCTCCCTCAGTTGTATTCAAAGGTACTTTTAACAGCCTAATTGGATCATCAGTTTCGATTCATTTGAATGGCAACACATTCATCTCCTATGGAGAGATGGTGATGGCTTTTTAAAGCATTTTTATCCTACTCAGCCAAACATATTCCTAAAGTAGCATGTATACAGGTACTGTATGTAAATACTTAAAAATAGGAGGGCACAAATTATCTTCTTTTAAAAATGCAAGAATATCTGACAAAAAAGGTAAGGGGGGTGGTAATGGAAAAGGGGACCCACTTCCCATCTTGTCTTCCTCTACCATAGCCTGCTAGAATGGCTACTAGTAGTGAAAGCTTATAGAGGAGCATGACAGAAGTGGTCTGAGGAAGAAGATACCATCCACCATCATAGAAATTTCCTCTGTGGGCATGGCAGCCTTTGCTGAGCCCCTTTTACAACACCAGCACCAGTCTCTGCCTTAAAGACATCTCTAAAGACATACCTAGCCATTAGGATCAGGTTTTGGCAATGTAAACTACAGACATAGAAGCCCTGATTGTAATTGGCACCACAGTAGGGCATGAAAGGTTAACAACACTTCCCCCCCCCCCCATCCTTCCACCATCCCACATAAAGGGCCCAAATCCAGATCAGAACCTGTGCCTGTTTTAGAAAAGCTGCCTTTGTCTTCAAAGAATATTGTCTGGCTTCTGATGCTGTATAAGCTAGGGACCTAAGTACTTATAACAAAGTTGATAGGCTTGAATGGATCTTTCTTATATTCATATTGAAATAGGGACATGCAGGGAATATTCTGAGAGTCATATAGGATTGAAATGATTTATAGAATTTATAAGCTATTCTTTCCTTTGATTTTACCCCCACCCCTTGATTTTTTGTTGGTTTTGTAGAAATTGGCTGATGTTTCCAGTGATGACTCAACATCCCTTGAAACACGATTCCTGAGTATCTTGTGCTCTCAGAGTTATCCCCAACTCAGGAGAGGTAGGTAGTGAGTGTGTGAGAGAGTGTGTGTCTGTAAGACAGATATCTTGTAGCTAGGTACCATGCTTCCCCCAAAATTTTATTTTCCCTCAAGAAGACACACTATGGCTTATTTTCAGAGGATGTCTTATTTTTATTAAGTATGGTACAACAATATACCTTTATTCAAATATAGTTAAGTCGTCTTCTTCTGGAACATTGTCATAACTCTCCATCCTGAATTTCTTGTGACTCCATTTCCTTTTGAACCATTGGCCCCAATCTTTCCACTCCCTTCCTGCCCCCTTCCGTTCCACACCGGGCCTATCACTATGTCTTATTTTTGGGCTATGGCTTATATTGTGCAAATGCTTAGAAATCTTGCTATGGCTTATTTTATCGGTATATCTTATTTACGGGGAAATAGAGTACAAACTAATTGGCCTGATATTTTCAGGCCACGCTAGATTGCTGTTTAGGGAAGGGCTGGCTAGTATCAGCCCTCCCACCCCAAGGGCCTTCAAGGAGAAGGGGCTACTGATGCAACCACCTCACTGCAAGAAAAAGGAAATTTTCCTTTAGCTCAAGAAAACCAGCTCCTCTGGCCCGTAGAATTCAAGACCAAGAGGTTACTTTCATCCACTGCACCTCTCCTTGGAAATGTTAATGGTCTATTTGTACACCATGTCCTGATATTTCTCTTTGGCAACACATAATTCATCTTGAACTTACCTGATTTTGCCCAACATGACAAAAAAGTGGAGCATGGGTTTTAGCCAGCCTGTGGCCCTGTTGTTGCCCGTCCCCAGGCTTGGATCCCAGTGAAATTTTAGGCATGAATGTAATTAAATCAGTCCTAACGGATTGTCATTAGAGAGTCTAATTTCTTATGTTTTGCCCCTGATCCTAATAGTTTTTCAGGAGTTTGTTAAGATGACAAACCATGATGTAGCACATGCCATCAGGAAACGGATGTCCGGTGATGTGAAGGATGCCTTTTTAGCCATTGGTGAGTATCGCTTGCATGAGCATAATGAGGATATCTCCTCACTTGGGAATGCCTTATTTCATTTACTAACCCCAGCCCCTAGAATATATTACATTTTGCTATTTTGTAGAATTATATTCACACATGAGACAAAATATGTAGGCAACAGGTTATGTGGTAGTGAGAACGAAGCTAATTGCTGTTGATGGTTTGATGATAGGCAGGATTATTCATACTCCATATTACCAATCAAGATGAGATTTTCCTAAATATCCCATGTATGTTTTTGGTCTTGCCTACACTACTGTGAGAACTAGGGCTCTTTCACAATACACAATTATAGCACTTTGTTTCCACTTGAACTGCCATGGTTCCATCTTGTGGAATTCTGGAATTTGCAGTCAAGGGGTGGGCATTTGGAATTCTCAGCCAGTGAGCTCCTCTGTTTATCTGCCTTCAAATTGCTTGTCAACCTATGGCAACCCTGTGAATTTCATAGGGTTTTCTTAGGCAAGGAATACTTAGAGGTGGTTTTGCCATTTCCACTGAAATATAACCTATAGTACCTGGTATTCATTGGTGGTCTTCCATCCAAGTATTAACCAGGACCCTGGGCTGACATGAGATCTAGTGCCTTTTACTTCCACACCCAACTATAATTTCCACTATTCCATAGGATATTGCCATGGCAGTTAAAGTGGAATCATAGTGCTATAACTGTGTGGTGTGAAAGAGCCCCAGAAAGTTATCATCCTATACAAGGACCATGTTTATGCTTAATTTTCAGTGGGGCCTGAGCCCTCCTTCTCCTTGAGGTGAGGAGAGAAGCATTGCTGTGGTTAGCATTCTATCTTGCCTTTCTGCCACTTTTCCTCCCCTCCCTCTCCTTCTCTCCTTGCCTTCCCCTACCTCACTTCCTCTACTCAACCTACAATCCTTGAATCCCTTCCCCTAACAAAGAAATTCTGGCTGCAACTCATGCGTCTTTACTTAAGGTGCTGTGTCTTCATCAAGAAGTGTTGGTTGCTTTGTGCATACAGTGTTTCTTTGTAGATGAGCAGAATTTTATAGGTGGGAGTACCTAGGTACAGTGGTTTGAGTGTCAACTGTGGAGACCTGGGTTTGAATCCCCGCTCAGCCATGAAAACTACTGGGGGACCTGAGCAAGTCATGCTCTCTCAGTCTGGCAATGGAAAACTCCTTCTGAAGAAACTTGCCAAGAAAACCCTGTGATAGGTTCACCTTAGGGTCATCATAAGTCAGAAATGACTTGCAGGCATGCCACAATAATACCTACAGGCAAGTGGTGTTAGCTGTGAAGTTGTGGTGAAGTGGCAGTTGCAATAACATGGAAAGAGGAGGAAAGTAAGACCATACTCCTGGGGGGGAGGACAATTTGCTGCTCCTGATGTGCTGCCATCTGAGGCATCTGTTCTTGTTATTTGCCATCAAGGCAACTTTGACTTATGGTGACCCTATGAATGAGAGCGCCAAGAACCCTCAACCGTCCTGCTCAGATGTTGCAAACACAGGGCCATGGCTTTCTTTATTGAATCAATTGACTTATGATGTGGTTTTCCTACTGCCTTTCACCTTACTGAGAAATACCATATTTTCTATTGACCCGTGTCATCTCATGATGCGTACAGTCTCATTGTAATAGTCTTGGCTTCTAGTGAGTATTCAGGCCCCATTTGCTTTAATATCCATTTATTTGTCTTTTTAGCAGTCCATGGTTATCCACAGAACTCTCATCTAGCACTACATTTCAAATACATTGATTTTCTTCCTATCAACTTTCTTAATTGTCCAGCTTTTATACCCATACATGGAAATAAAAAAATACTATGGCATAGTTCAGTGATCCTCAAACTTTGGTCCTCCAGGTGTTTCGGACTCCAGTTACAAGAAGCCCCAGTCAGTTTGGCCCATGATCAAGAATTCTGGGAGCTGAAGTCCAAAACACCTATAGGACCAAAGTTTGGGGACCACTGTCATAGATGATTTAGATTTTAGTATATGCTGATATCTCTTTAGTCTGGGAGATCTTATCCAGTTCCTTCTTTCAAATGTTTCCAGGGATGTGGGAGGAATTGCTGAAATGGGGTATTTTGTATCTGGCACTATTTTCATGCTTTGCTCTTTCTTGTCTTTTGTTTGAAGTGATGAGTGTTAAGAACAAGCAAGCTTTCTTTGCTGAAAAGCTGTACAAGTCCATGAAGGTAAGTGTATATTTAGATATATTGATGTTCTGTTTTTTTTAAATCAGCCCAGGAATTATCTAAGTACCTTTTACAGCTAAAAAAACATGAACCAAGTTGTGGGTTCCCAGAGGTGCATGCATGCTTGCTTTCAAGAGGCCAAAAACAGCTTATTGCTCATTGGATTTGTCTAGGTGTATGTGAGTGTGTGTGGGTGTACAGTAGATTAGGAATGGGCAAAATACATACCTGGGCTATGTACACCCATCAGCCCTTTTTGTCAGCCTTAAGTGTTCCCCAGAATTTGTACTCTAAAAAATATGATTTCACAGATTGCAGACAAGAGTGTGGCAGTAAACTTAAATATACTGTACTTAATGGGAAAAGGAACTAGATATACTTAACAGGATAATCAATATCAGGAGTGGCTACCAGGTGTTAGGTGACTACCTTGGCCCCATAACACCCAGGATGGCCTCACACCAATTGGGAGACAGAGATCAAAAACATTTATTTCCCCAAAATGGTTTGTAGCATCCCCAGAGCCTCTGAGAGGAATTACTAGGCCATTTTCCTGCATTCTGGAGCCTTTTTGAATCCTTTTCAACTCTGTTTCAGATCCAGACAGATTTTTTACCAAATAGGAAGTAGCTAGAGTGTCACTTTCTATATGCAGAAAGAGAGACTGTTTAGCCTTTGAAAAGGATATTCCCTCTTCAGTACAGAAAAGTGGCCAATAGCATAAGTTAGAGGCTTTGGGAAGAGAATTCCTTTTTCTTTTTTACCTCCCATGGCTGGATGCAGGGACCTTTGGGACACAAAACAGCTTTAGGGGTTGCATGCTTTATCAGTATCATAGTCAATACCATATGGGTCATAGTGATTTAGTGGTCAAGATGCCAATTGTGACGATTGTAAAGTCAGAAGTTTAGCAGTTGGAGGTCCAAGTGCTGTGTGACAGAGTGAACTCCTGACATTAGTCCCAGCTTCTGCCAATCTAGCAGTCTGAAAGCATGTGAAAGTGTAAGTAGATAAATAGGTGCCACTTTGGTGGGAATGTAACAGCGTTCTGTACAGTCATGCTGGCCACATGACCACTAGAATCAGACAACACTGGCTCTTCGGCTTAGTAATGGAGATGAGCACTGCCCCCTATAGTGCATTTATGACTAGACATTCATGTCAAGGGGAAACCTTTACCATAAAAAGGTTTAGCCTCCCAAATTCAAAATGAGTTGGACCCAGCTCTGAATGGAATGTAGGTTTCAATATCAAAACAGGATCTAAAGCTCTCCTGTAATCATCTTTATAGTATGATTTGATGTAAACAGAAGCACCCAACCTCTGAGTTGTGGTGCTTGTTGCCATCTCTTCATAATATTTTGCTAATAACAATGTGAGGGGAAGTCCCACAACTTCCTGCATCTCTATCTCTGTTTCTCTGATTGATTTTTCAACCTCACAAGGGTGCTGGCACAGACGACCGAACTCTCATCCGTATCATCGTCTCAAGGAGTGAGATTGATCTGCTCAACATCCGGCGTGACTTTTGGGACCTCTATGACAAATCACTGTATCACATGATTGAGGTAACCATGAGTGTGGCTTTTTGCATACACAGATTTGTGTTCAAATATCTGCAGTAACTGGCTGTTAGAACGTGTCTCACTGTTTAGCTGTTGGCTAGTTGTGCATCTCGCAGTGAGTGTTCAAATCATGCATAGATAAACTACTTGCATAGGTTGAAAAAGAAGGTCAGTGTGCTTGGAAGATTTTTCCTTTTTTGATTGTGATTCCCAGAATCACTCCACCATCATGACACTGACCTTACTGGCTGAGAGATTATGGGAGCTGTAATTCCTCCCCTCACCAGAAAAAAAAATAAACCAAAGAAATGTTGAACACTCCAAGTGATAGTAAAACTGTTTCACATATTAAGAGTTCCTCCATAGAAGTTCCTCTTTATTTTCTTGTAATGAACAAATGCATACTATAATATTTGAAATGCATGGGTGTTTTGCCACAGGTGCAATCATCAGGCATATAGCAATAGCAATAGCAAGTACATTTCTATACCACTTATCAGTGCATTTAAGCACTCCCTAAGCGGTTTACAATCTGTAAGCTAATTGCCCCCAACAAGCTGGCTACTCATTTTAGCATTTTTACTTCAGAAGGATGCCAGGCTGAGTTGACCCTGAGCTGGTATTGAACTCACAATCTTATGGTTTGTGAGTGAGTGGCTGCAGTGCGGCATTTAACCTCTGCAGCACCAGGGCTACTCTTAATATAAGTCACGGTTGCATGCTCCATTTACTTGCACACTTAAGTGTTATCCAAATCATTCTCTTTTCCAGACTAAGCTAACTTTTAAAGCAGTCCTTAATCAGGCCTCAGTGTGAAAATATTGGCTGCAGAGTAGCTCATTAGTAGCCAATGTTAAGCAGATATAAGAAAAGGTGCATCTCCCATTACAAGTATATCCTGTTTGATGCTAGTTTCTTTTTTTAAAAAAAAAATTAACATTTCATTAAAATAAAACTCAGTTTTTACTAATATAAACATAATTTCTTGTGAGTTAATCTTCTCTAAACACTTCCATATGTTAAGTTCCAATGCACAAATTTTCTTTCCATATTTGACGACCCCCATTTCCTTTTTCACCACCTTCTATATGGTTATAACATAAGTTATAGTTGATTATTTCCAATAGCTTTTCAATATTTGTCTAAAAATAACACAGTGATGTCTATTTTGAACATCCCTCCGCATTTTGACAATATAACAGTCAGCCTAACCCTATGTTTCCATAAAAAAGCAAAAGTAAAGCAAAACAAAACAAAATTTTGAAGCAACTTTCATTTGTTTTGTTTTCTATGGAATGTCTTTTCCCTAGTCAGACCTTTAACTCTTTTTATATTCACTTTAATCCCTTAATAGTTCCTTCTTAATCCCCCATATTTCTTTCCAATACTCTAAAATGGGAAGCCAATCTATGACAAAATATTGTCATAGATTTCTTTCTGATCATATAGGACAACCTGTCTGTCCGTCTGTTCATTTATTTTTTGTACCCGTTTTTCAATTGGTGGTGTTTCTTCACCTTTCCAGTTTATAGCTATTATCAATCTTGCCACTGTAATTGTGTATAATAAGATATGGCAATATTTTTTTCCCCCTGCACTTTCCAATATGGACGTCATGTTAAGTAAGTAAAGTTCGGGTGTCATTGGGAACTGAATTTTGAACATCTTTTGAATTGTCTTGTGTACCTTTATCTAATATTTTTTATCTTTGTACACATCCACAACATATGATATAGTGAACCTGTAGCTCTCCAACATTTGTCTTTTAAGTTGTGCATTTTTTTTCAATTTTAGAGGGGAGTAGTACCATCTATTAATAATTTTCAAAAAAAATAAATCTTTAAGATCTTCTGAAGCTGTGAAAGTATGTGTTTTCTTCCATGCTTTCCCCCCAGTTTTCCAAATCAATTGTGTGACCATGTCTTGTGCCCAGACCTTAATTGTTTCCTTTTCCATTTCTCTCTCTAAGAGAATTTTATATATTGTAGATATCTTACCTTTGTCTGGTTTTCATAATGTTTCATCTAATTCATTTCATTGTACTTCTGTTGCTTCATTTCTTATGTCTTTTAGAAATTTCCTTTAGATTTCTATATAAATAAACCAATGTAGATTTTTATTTTCACTTTCTAAATCTTGTCTTTGTTTTATTTTTATGTTTCCTTGCTCATCTTTTTTAACTAAATCTTTGTAAGTTACCTATTTTTGTACATCACTCCGTCTTCCAAAGAAAGCCTCTTGAGTTGATATCCTCCCAGGTGTTTTATTGTAAAATTTGTTCTTTATCTGTAGCCATATTTTCATTAAGTTTTTCCTAAATGGATGGTTGTTAAAAATCCTTATTAACTGAGATTTTATGGTACCATAAATAGGTATTCCAGCCATACCTTAGATCAGAACCCTCTAGATTCAAGATGTTTTTGTTGTCTAATTTTTTCCAGTCTTGTAGCTATATAAAACTAGAAACCCACACATACAATTTCAAGTCAGGTAGCACATATCCCCTTCTTTCTTAGCTATCTTTTACTGTTTCCCATTTGATTCTCAGTCTGTTTCCTTTCCAGATGAATTTTTTTAATTTTCCATTGCTTATTATCAGTAAATTAAGAATTTTGAAGTTAATATTGTTCCTTTGTAGTTCAATAGTTCAATTAGGCATTTATATTCTTGTCTTTTCCTTAATAGTCCTTAATGGTTGATTTAAAAGACATATCAACCATTTTAAAAAATATCTATTATCATCTTGTCTGTAATTAGTTTTTCCTCGTAATTCTCCTGTACCACTGTCTCTCATCCTTGTCCCGAGAAAGCATATAACAATGTCTCTGAGTAGTTTCTTTTCTTTTGCTACTTTTGAGATGATTCTAAACATTCAGTCTATCTGAGTTTCTATAATATCTTCTGTAGTACCTAGAAAAGATGTCAATGGTAAGATGATTCTTTCAAAAAGTTGTACATTTGTAGTTTCTGCTACTCCTCTTAATTTCTAAGTCAAAAAGAAAACATGAACCAACATCAAATTCATTCTGTGTTGTTTTCTTCTTATTGTCGTTTAACAAACATTCATAGCTCCCTCTGACTTTTTCATCCAAATTACATAAATTACACAAAAGTTAAAAACATAACTAGAGCACACACCCCATCTAAAGGACTCCCTGACACAATTATATTTTAAAAGCTAAGCTGGACATGCCTAGCTCCTTGAACCTTTCCTCATGTGTTTCATTTTCCATACTTCTTACCATCCTTGTTGCCCTTGTCTGACCTGCTCCAGCTTGTCTGTATCTTAAAATGACTCTACTCTCATCAGCCTCAGCCAGCATGGCCAGTGATCAGGAATGATATGAGTTGCAGTCTAACAGCATATAGAAGGGCCTGAGTTCTGTATTCTTGGTGCAGATAGCTCCCAGAGGCACGTGCTGAGATGCCAGGAATAATGTTTTTTGTATGCTTGACTTGATCAATTGAAGACATTCCCAATGTTCATCTTCTTACTGTTTTGTTCCTCTTTACAGAAGGATACCTCAGGCGATTACCGCAAAGCATTGCTGGCCATTTGTGGAGAAGAAGAGTAAGCAATCGATGACTGCAGTAGAAGCCCGTCATCTTGTCCAAGTCATTGTAACTCACATTTGTGCAGCCTAGATGTCACTGTTGCTTTTAGAAGCATTGGGGGATGTTTTGGATCCCACTAAGGAGATTCACTTTGTGTTGGGGGGAAAATGTATCACACAGAAAAGCTTAACACTGCAAAGCAGCAAAGACCACAGGGGTTGCTCAGTCCTATCAGTGGGGGAATTGTCTAAAATAATATGACACTGCCTTGTGTACACACGGCCAATGAAGAAACACTGTTATGGATATTTTAAACCAAAGAAATAAATTGTTAAATGTTGCTGGCTGTGGAATGTTTCTACTTTTTCTTTCTTCCTTTTTGCCAAGAAAAAACATATGGAAACCAAAGAATCCAATTTTAAATATTGAGTCATAGAATTGGAAGAGGCCTCATGGGCTATTTAGTCTAATCCCCTGTTCAGTGCAGGATCTCCAGCTAAAGCATCTCCAGCAGGTAGCTGTTCAGTCTCCTTTTTGAACATGTCCAGATAAGGAGACCCCATCACCCCTCTAAGCAACTGGTTTCATTGCCAAACAGCTCTTACTGTGAAGAAGTTCCTTCTTATGTTAAACTGAAATCTACTGTCCTGTAACTTAAACTGTTAGACCTAGTTCTACTGTCTGAGGCAGCAGAGAACAGGCCCGCACCCTCGTCTCTGACACCCCTTGAGGTATTTAATACAAGTCTTATTGAAAGCACCCCTGCACATTTCCCATGCAGTTTTTCACAGACAGACACCTATTGTTCAGTTTGGGAACAGTCTGCCCCAGCAGTAAATAAGAAATGGACAGGGGCTGGTTTTCCTCCTCCGGACATCAAGAGAATTTGAAATCAGAACCATCCCATCTCTAATTTAGAGAGCCTCCAAAGCTCAGTGTTATGGGAGAAGAGTTGAATCTCATTGCTAGCTTTTTGGAAGAACAGTTCCTCATCTTACTCCCTGTCTGAGCTTATGGGAGATCCAAAACAATGAGAAAGTCTCTGTGGCTTTGTTAGCCTTTGAAACTCATCACGAAAATCACATTGTTCTTTTGCATCAGGTGAGGAACATTTGATTTTGCAGGAAGTTTGGACTATACATCCCACAACCCTCTGCTATTGCTGAGGCTAAAACAGGAGATGGGCCAAAGTTTCTCCATCTGTTTTCTTGCATCCTCATTTTAAGAGAGGGTCAGAGACAGTAGTAACTGTAAGCAATAGCAAGTACATTCTAGCACTCCTTAAGCGATTTACAATATATAAGCTAATTGCCCGAAACAAGCTGGGTACTCATTTTAGCGACCTTGAAAGGATGCCAGGCTGAGTCGACCCTGAGCCCCTGGCTGGTATTGAACTCACAACCTTGTGGTTTGTGAGTGAATGGCTGCAGTGCAGGCATTTAGCCACAAGGGCTAAGATGTAAGAAACATCTGGCTATCAAATACAGTCCAAGTTTACAAATGGAGTAATTGCCCACCAGCTTGGATTTGCTCCTACACCTATACCACTGGCATTCAGATGCTATGTGCAACGTGGCTTGCACAAAACTTAAGATCTTTCAAAAGAGGGTGCAAATTGCGCAATCAGTTCTACACAGAAGTGCTTTTTTTGCAAAAGCTGTACAGTTACATAATTCTTAAGACCTGCAATTGCTACACTAAGGCTGATGCAAATTCACCTACCTGTTACATACTTTGAAGGAAATAAATCGTACATAATTCTATCCTGTTGCTTTTGAATCACTGGTCCTTCCTATTAATTGACTTAACTTGCCTTCCATTAGTGGGAGAACAAATGTGAAATGTTCTGTACTTCATAAATATTTGGAGACAAAGTTCTTCCTTCAACCCAGTCTTTATAATTGGCTCTTGAAATGTTTGATGTGTCTTCTCATTACCTTTTAAGTTAATAGCTATTAAAGCTGCAATCCCAAGAGCCAGAACGGGCCAATAGAGTCATGCAGTATGTTGCACATGAATCTTGGAGACCTGGGTTCCAGTTTTCCAGAACCCACAAAGGCTTTGGCAGTTCACTATTCTTTAGCTTTTGGCCCCCTAAAAGTGAGATGAAAGTAACAGTGGCAGAAGGCACCCTGGGCCATCTTTTTGCCCTGGTAAGCCCAGCTTATTCAAGTAATGGGATGTTGACATGCCTTCAGGTACTCACGGGAACACACCTCTTTATTTAACAGTAAGGCAAGCATGACGGATGTTCCGGTTACGCAGGGAAACGGCAACCATACAAGAGGTTTGCAATGCTAGGAGCAGCCAGGCAAAGTGGACTGCTTTTCATTTGTTCTGGCCTTAGGCCCAATTAAGTGCTCACATAAAATGTAACCTACCAGTTTCTGCCAAAAAGAATATACACTTGACATGCTGACATCATCTTCTTTGCTTTGGCATGTGAAGATATCCTCCAAGAATGCAAACGGCATCATAATATTTTGAAATCCTGTATTTCTGCTTTTGACTTCAGCAGGGTGACACTTCATAAATGTTAATGTATGGTGGAGAAAGGCTTCTTTGTGGAGGGTTTTGAGGTGAGAAGGCCACTTCCTCTGCTGATTCTAAGGCATGTAAAGTACATTTGACTCAGTTTACCTGGGGAAGATCAGGCATGAGGCTAGTGAAACGAACAGGTGCTTTCAGTGCTAAAGTTGAAAAGTGAATGTTTTATTTTGGGTATTAAAAATAATTTCAAGGGAAAAGATGAAAACTTTTTTAAAAACACTTCCTAGCTCTAGAAGGCTTCTTTCTTTTTTCTTTCTGCAGAGTCAAGTGTGTTTTTTCATACATGCCTGTCTTAGAATCAAGGAGCTAAAGTCACAAGCCATGCTGCTTTTCTTACAAAGTTCCAGTTCAGCTTTCTAAAACAAAACAATCGTCTCTTTCAGGACGCACCCAAGACAGAATGAAACTGCCCTAAGAAAATAAATGGATTTCTTATCTTAATTTTCAGAGTGCCATGTTTTCATACTGAAACCATCTTGTGGCACCTTTAAAAGTAATCAATTTCAGTGTAAGCTTTTGTAAACTCCAATCCATGTCCTCAAATGTGGTTCAGGAACTAGCAAGCTAACCCTAAGGCAACAGGGGGTTAAGTTCCGTATCCTACATGTCATGCAATTTACAGAACCCTCTCCTATTATATAATCTTGTAGATTTATGGAATAAAAATTGACTTTCAATGTTAGAGCAGAAAATGAGGAAGGGTTGCTTTATTTGACAGAAGGTTATGTTCCCAAGAATCTTTAACATCTCCAAGCTCTGCATCTATAGATAGTTAGGTTAATTTCTAAAAATAGCTCTAGTTCCCTCTAGCTGCTGCTCCTTCAACTCATTTGCCTTCTAGTCGATTCTGACGTACGTTGCTCCCAAGGCAACCCTATTGTGTGTTTTTTCTAGCAGGTTTTGTCCAGAGGGGGTTTGCTATTGCTTGTCTCTGAGGCTGAGAGTGTGCAACTTGCCCATGGCCACCCGATGGATTTCCATGGCTGAGCAGGGATTTAAACTCTGGTCTGTAGTCCTAGTCTAACACCATGTACTACATACATATTTTGGGCCAAACAAGACACATTGAAGGTTTAAAAGAATGTGTGGGGAATTGCTTGCTGAGTTTTTAATTTTCCAACAAGGCTGGGGAGCATGTGGTCCTCCAGATGTTGTGGCTATGCTGACTATAGCTGATGGGACGTGCCATCCAGGAACATACAAAGAGCCCTTAGCAGCCCATGTCAAGTAAAAATAAGTTGCTTATATAGATAATAATTTTAAAAGTGAAAAGAATATTTGAAAGGGGGGTGAGGAGAGAAATAGATTAATATTTTGTGATAGCATGGAATTGGTTTCCCTGTGTTGGCTCTTGACATTCTTCCGCACCCTTTCCTTAGCTCATGCCTTTGGGAAGGCTGTGTTGTCTCAAGGAAAGACAGGAAGAAATAATGTCTTAATTTGGAGAGAGTACAGGTTTTTTTTCAAAATGAAGAAGACAAGGAAAAGGGTAGTCATGAGGGAAAATTGTTCCCAAAGGACAGCCACCATTGCTAAGGTTACAGTCCCATAGCCATGTACAGCTGCTTTGCATGATTTTGTCACAAATTGAGCAGCTTAGACGAGCTTCCAGGAAAAGCAAAATTTTGTTTCATGAGTTGCAACATTTTAAAAAGAAATTTGCCTTATGCACATTATGTCCAGATGTCTGGAACATACCCTTCTGAGTCAGCTGATGATAATATTTCCCATCACATTTTGTGTCTGGGAAGATTTTTGCTTACACTTTATAACAATTGTTCTCATTTCCTTTGGTCCTTCAGGTGTCTTGGCTTTCCATGCCCAGAAGCCTCAGAAAGCATGGTTAATGGTCAGGGACTTGGGGAAATAAAGTCCAAAACATCTAGAGACCAAAGTCTAAGAACCACTGGTTTAGAGTAGTGGGTTTAACTATATTCTTTTGACTCTCACTTTTTTTCAATTGAAAGGCTATTATGTCAAGTTCTTTCTTTATTAGAGGTCTTCCCTCTGTGACCAGGATAGGCAGAATGGGGCTATCCATGTGTTGATAGATGGCACTTCACATGAGCCATTCAGCCAACAAAAGAAAGAGAGAGATGAGTGTTGCAGTCTGGCAATATCTGGAATATCATACATTCCTCTTCCTTAGGAATACCAGTGTGAAAACTGGACGTGGCTCCTGTACCTATGGTGGTTGTACAGAAGAGAGAATTTCAGCAGGTGTTGCTTGTAACACAACCAAGTAAAAAAAGCAAAACCTGCTGACCTACCCTCTTCTACACAACCATTAAGGGTACAGGAGAGCTCTCTAGTCTTCACTCTGGTAACCCCACTGTCCCTGCACTACAGGAATGCTATTATTTGTGTTAGACTCCTTCAAGAGAGAGAACAGGAGATAAGGAATGTTTCAATTGGTCACCATGATGTGAAATGGGGCTGCAGGCTGAGACTGACATGGATGGCAATGTGTGCTACATTACAAAGGAGAGAACAACTCTTTATTTGAAGTGCTGTCCAGTTGAAGCTGAGGGGTAATTCAGATTGTGTAAATAATTCCAGTAGAATGTGGATTGAATATGTGTTGTTCGCATGAATTTTGAATGCATCCAATTAAGTTCTGGGGAGGCTGGCAAAACCCTCACAAAACCCAGGATAATTAAAAACCCAGGAAAATTGATCTCGGATTCTGTTGCTGTTATCGTTGTTTCTGAGTTCTCCTCAAAGATTTGCATTCTTGGCTGTGCAAATAACTGATGCTAATAAGCCAGGATAAAATTCTGCATGTTTTGAATGTGTTTCAAATACATCTGCATCATCGGCCCCATCTTTATTCACAGTGCTGATGCGTATGAGCAACAGAACTCTCAGAGATGCAGTTCAGGTAGAAAAAAATAGTGTGATCAACAAATCTGGAATTTATGAATGAGATTATTCACATAGTTGCGTTGCAAAACAAAACATGTGAATAACCCCCTAATTAAAACACCATATGACCACCATAGACCTAGAATAGATGCCCTAAAGTTGCCCAGCATCAGCCAGCAGTGCCTGGAGAACCAACTGAAACACGTCGATTCCTTCTTTTTCCTTCTTTCCAGCCACAGAAAAAAAACATAGAAGACATCACCAAAGGAATCCTGGGGGGAGGGATGGCAAGGGCTCTTGGGTAATATGAATTGTTTGGGAATCTTACTAGATTAGTCACTTGTTTTCCATCCATCCTGGAGGTAAAAGTTTTCAGTTTTCTCTCTGGTGTCTAATCTGAGAGGAATTCAAGGCACATGACCTACCTTCAGGGTTCTGCCATGAACTTGTTCACCCCGACTTTGGCATTCTGGTCAATTAATTTAATTGCTAAGCCCAGAAGGCTCCATTGTTCATGTCTTCGTGAAAACAGGTCTTGAAAGAACCAGCTGCCACTTCATGGGGCAGGCAGCAAGAGTAGCCATGTTTGTCTGTTGCTGTAAAAATAACATAAAACTTGCGTGGCACCTTCAAGACTAACACCATTTACGTGGCTTAAGCTTTTATGGAAACCGGCCTGATAAAATGGGCTGCTGTCCACTAAAGCTTATGCCAAATATAATGTATTAGCTTTCTGTTTTTTGCTTCCACCTCATATTATTAATCTTGCAAATGACTAGTCAGAATAATCTAGAATAATGGAATTATCATCATCTAGTGTAAAAGAAAAAAACAATGCATGGCTTCTGATTATCACTGATTTTCTTATTGTTAAGTACTGAAACAACAGAAAAAGAAACGCAAGGCTCTTTCTTGTCTCCTTAGTGTCCTTTTGTTGCCAGGTTTATCTGAAAGAAATTTACTTAAACTTAACAAAAGGGATAGGTCAGGGGTTGGAAAAATATGACCCTCTAGCTGTTGTTGGACTCTACTCCCAGCATTACTCACCACTGGTGCTGCTGGCTATGGCTATTGGGACCTGCAGTCCAAAACCATCTGAAGCCTACAGAATTCCATGATTGTATCTCATAATATAACACATGAATACACAGAAATAAAATCTACTATGTTCAGTGGGCCTTGCCTCCAGGTAAGTGTGTTTAGGATTGTTTCAACCTCCTGCCCATTGCTCCCCTTAATGTAACTTTTATCTCATGTTGAAGGACTCGACATCTCATGTCGAAGGACTCGGCAAGCTTTAGATCCTTGAGACTGAAAGCCTCCCTGATCAATCCCCCCTCACTACACCTCCCCCCTTCCCCATTCCCCAAGTTGGAAAGGGCACAATCTGGGACCTTTCTGCAAGAACAGGGTGTTCATAGCAATAGCAATAGCAATAGCAAGTACATAGTTTTTGTGGGGTTTTGGGGCTATGTGGCCATGTTCTGGAAGAGTTTATTCCTGACATTTCTCAAGCATCTGTGGCTGGAATCTTCAGAGAATGCTGGCATGGGAGTGTGTGTGTGTGTGTGCGCGCACACACACACACACACACAGTGTGACCCTTGGTTAAGAGGAAGTGAATTTACATGATACACTCTGTATTGATCTGTTGAATGGCAAGGCCTCAGGATGTCCATTTAATTAATGATCCATTGTCTGTTGAGAAATCTCCCTGACCCTGGGTAGGTTTCATTTGCACAGGCTTGGTTTTAATTTTGGTGTTTTTCAGGACTGGTAGCCAAACATTGTTTACTTTAAGGTTTATTTTTTCCTGTTGAAGTTGTCCAGGTGTTTATAGATTTAATGGCTTCTCTGTGCATCCCTGATAGTTGTTGGCTTGGTCTAGAATTTTAGTGTTTTCAAATAGCATTTTATGCCCAGGGTGGTTTATAACAGTTCTGCTACTACTGATTTTTCTAGATAACACTCCGCAGTGTCTCTCATGTTCAGCAGTAGCAGAAGACATTATAAATCATCTGAGGTATCAGGTCAGAATGCACAGGGAAATCACTGAAATCCATAAACACTGGACAACTTCAACAGGAAAGAAAAAAACCTTTAAAATAAACAAACCGGAGATGTGGGATAAAAATAAATTATTATTATTATGGCTGCAGTATCAGGGCTCCCTTTGTGCAAGAGCAGAATTCTTTCCTGTGGCCTCTGGGACACAATCCCAGAGAGTATAGAATTGCACTGCTAATGAAGTTAAATTGTTGTTTTGGGGACTTTATTGGTCAAGAAAGTTTTTCACTATCATTCACTTTATTTTTAAAAATTATATAAAAGAGAACCGATGCATGTGTCAAAAGAGTGAAGGCTATGCCTAGCAGATTGGTCCAAATTAGCAGGGTAAGCAAGCAAAATGTTGTGTGTGTGTATTGGGGGGGGGTATTTCTGCTGCAGAAATAGGTCCACCCTTTTTGAAGTCCAATGTAAGACAACCAGACATTTTCAAAGCCCACCTTATATATCCATTTCAAGTTGTTTCCCCATGTAAACATGGAAGAACATTAACAATTTAGTTGAAAGTACATCCTCTCTGTCTGTCATCTAGTTCAAGGCACATCCTGCTTGTCTATCATCTATCAACACTTCCATCCTTGTTCTGAAAAAATAACATTTGAAATTCAATCAACAAGAACTTTGGGGTTTTTTTTTACATCATTTTAAACAAGAAATGTAACTGAGAAATTCAATCAAGAATTTATGATAAGAATTACTGTAGGTTGTTATTGTTGTCTTAGCATATCACGCGTATCACGCATACACACACAAATTATAACATTAAAATATCAAATGGAGTTCATCCATAAGTCTAATTTTTGCAGCCAATAAGGCAAGGGTTTGGGGAAGTATTATGTTGCATCTCCCCGCCATATCTTACTGTTTCAATATGGTATGGAGAGGCAAAAGGGGCTATACAAAGTATCTAGACAAATAGGAATGGGTTAATCAATTTAGGAGTCTCCAACAGGACTTGAGTAACATAGCAACTTCACACTTGTATTTCTCAGGAATTAGTATAGGTCAGTTAACAACAAAGTATTGGGAGACATGCCACTGGAGATAACATGGCACTCTCCAACTGTCCTGATTTGGTAGGGATAGTCCTGATTAATTCTCTGTTGTCCCAGTTTTTCAGCTGCTTTAAATGTCCGAGTTTCTCTCTTTCTTTCACTTACCCGTTTTGTCCTCAGATTACTTAATTTACTGCAAACGGAGATGACAGTGCTAAAGTAGTTTGCACTCAGTTAACTCAGTAGCAAGGAAAGGTGAGTAAGGGATGGAATCTTGCCCTTTTGTCTAATTCCCACATGCTGCTGTTAATATTTTAGCTGCTCTTTGTCAATATATGCTTCCCCATTCTTCTACTGTTTTAGACTTCTTCTCTTAACCTGTCTTTCCCCATTGCCTCTTTTGTCATTCACAGGGAACACTAGGCCATCTTGTATCATTTCACAGAACATTCTTATGCATGGCCTGTTCTGCTGCACTCAGATTAACCTGTGTCAATAATTTGCATAGACATCAGAGAGCTCAGTGTTCTGGAAATCCCCTTTTCTGACCAAAACTTCCTCCCTGGGCTCAGAGAAGGCGTCATCATCGTTTTGTTTCATGGCTTTCTGTGAGATCAAAGCAGAGAAGCTAAACAGAGCAGACAGAAGGGGTAAACAAACCATGTCAACACTCCCCCCCTTGTAGGGGGAAACCCCCCCCCCCCCCCCATGCACAGCATTGCATTCTGCCTTTTGCACCCATTTGGGTGCAAAAGCGTTTCTCCTTGACTGGTGAATTTCCTTTCAGTTCTGTCTAAAGTCAAACTTGCCTCACAGAAGAAAATAAATTATATATAATTTTTAAAAAAGGAAGGGGAGAAGGGCGGGGGAGGCTGGTGTGTCATCACTCCATACCACAGCAGGGTTGACAGCAATGTATCATGGTCTAATTTGTACCTTCTTCTGGATTGTGAATTTACTATTTGTGACTATATCAAAAATATTAGGAACATTAATGCATTGCATATCTTAGAACTATAACTGTTCCTATGTTGTTCAAGTTGTTTCTGATTTATGGCGACCCTAAGGCCAAACTATCATAGGGTTTTCTTGGCAAGTTTCTTCAGAGGGGGGTTGCCATTACACTCTTCTGAGGCTGAGAGAAAGTGACTTGCCCAACGTCACCCAGTGGGTTTCCATGGCCAAGCTGGGATGTGAACCCTGGTCTCCCAGTATGCTAATCCAATACTGAGACCATTACATAATAATAATAAGCTTTATTTGTATACCGCTTTTCTGTGGACAATCAAAGCGGTTTCCAATATCAGATTAACAATACATAACACATCATGACTCTGCTTCTCTCCCCTCAAGATGGTGGTCGGGAGGAGGGCTCTTCTTCTTGGCAGGCAAAGGCCTGTTGTTTCTGTTGTTACATCACACTGGCCCTTCATGCAGAGTATTGAAAAATTGCTTTTTTGGACTACAGCTCCCAGAAACGGTAACTTTTTAGTCTCTGATCCTATGCAGAAATATGTCAACCCAAGGCCATTGAAATCAATAGACACAATTACCTCTGCACAGGATTTGGGTGCAAAACTTCCTTGCAGCTTCTGATCTGTTAATGTACAGGCATCAGCAGCAGGAATACTCATGCTGAATATCCTCATAATCCCCTCTCAGTTGGTTCTCATTCCACAAAGAAGGAAAGCTTGATTCCCCCCCCCCCCTTTCATTAACAGTTTCAATACCTGGGAATGTAATATACAAGAGCAGCTTACCATGTGCATGTCTCCAGTCATAAGCATACTCTCCGAAACCTTGTCACCAAGAAAGATGTGTGGAGACTGCTTATGTGATCCTGGAGATCTAGGCACTGAAGAGCTTTCAAACAATGGCTCATAACCACCGGTAAATTGTGGAGCTACCGTGATGAATATGCCTCACTGACTCCCATATGGGGATAGCAGCCAGGATGATCAGATGTCATAACTGCAAAGAAGGACAAGACACTGCAATATGTAAGACATTCAAGAAAAATGTAGAACATAACAAAATAAAAACTACACACTAATATAAATATTAATTCATTCAATATGGTTTATTTACACCTATATTACATATGTATTTTATAATAATAATAATATTAATAATAATAAAATTTATTTATATACCGCTATTCCATAGAACATAGTGGTTCACAACAATAATAAAACCAGTTAAAAACAACAATGTACAACAACAATCACAGTAAAACGTAACATCAACATTTATACAAAAGGCTAAAAGGTGGAATACATCACAATTTCAGGGGAGAAGAATGACAACAAGGTTCATGGGGGGAAAGCCCGGCGGAATAGACAAGTCTTCAAGTTTTTCTTTAATACATCAAGGGAACTGGACATGTGGAGCTCATTGGGGAGAGAGTTCCAGAGTTGAGGGGCTGAAACAGAATATGCCCTCCTCGCAACAGCATAACGAACATCTGGAACTGTTAGGAGATGTTTCTCTCCCGACCTAAGAGTGCGGGGCGGATTATATGGGGAGAGGCGGTCCTCCAAGTACCCTGGGCCCAAGCCATTTAGGGCTTTATAGGTAATAACCAACACCTTGTATTCGGCCCGGAAGCGAATAGGCAGCCAATGGAGGTCTTTCAAAACCGGTGTTATATGGCTGGCCCTGGAACATCCAGTGAACAACCTAGCTGCCATATTCTGCACTAGTTGTAGCTTCCGAGTTTGGTACAAGGGTTGCCCCATGTAAAGCGCATTACAGAAATCTAATCGAGAGGTTAACAGAGTGTGTACAACGGTTTCAAGGTCCCCCCGGTCCAAGAGGGGTCGCAGTTGGCGTATCATCCGAAGCTGATAACAGGTGCTCCTAACTGTCGCATCCACCTGGGATGTAAGATGAAGCGATGAGTCAAGGAGCACCCCCAAACTGCGCACCGAGTCCTTCATAGGGAGCGTGACCCCATTCAGGACAGGTGGAAAAATTTCCTTACCTGGGCCAGGGGAGCCTATCACCAGTACTTCCGTTTTCTCTGGATTCAGCGTACTGATAACATCGCGCCCCATGTCTCCGGATGATCTCTCCCAGCGGCTTCATGTAAATGTTAAACAGCATGGGGGACAAAATCGCTCCTTGAGGGACCCCAGATGTAAGGACCCTCTTATCGGAATGACAGTCCCCCAGCTCCACCATCTGGAATCTACCTGAGAGGTAGGAACGGAACCACTGCAAAGCAGAGCCCCCGATACGTAACTCCCTCAGGCGATCCAGAAGGATACCATGGTCGATGGTATCAAAGGCCGCTGAGATGTCCAAAAGCACTAACAGGGACACGCTTCCCCTGTCCATGTGCAGACGGAGATCATCAACTAAGGCAACCATGGCAGTCTCAACTCCATAGCCCGCCCGGAACCCGGTTTGAAATGGGTCCAGATAATCAGTTTCATCCAGGACTCCCTGAAGCTGAAAGGCGACTGCCCTCTCGATCACCTTCCCTTAAAATGGCAACAGCGAGACAGGTTGATAATTATTCCGAATTAGGGGGTCAAGGGAGGGCTTTTTTAATAAAGGTTTTACTATGACCGTCTTCAATGTAGATGGAAATTGCCCATCCCTGAAAGATGTATTAATAATACGGTGTAACATGTTAGTCACAACTGTTCCCCCTTGAGCTGTCAGCCATGAAGGACAGGGATCGAGAGAGCAAGTCGTCTTCCTGACACTTTGCAGAATCCTGTCCACATCCTCGGTACAAACAGACTCAAAGTGATTATGTACTCAACTGTATTTTTCCGATGAACTTATCTTTGTTAAAAGGCTGTGTTGGCTTGCAACATACTTCTAGAACTCTGAGCACAAAAAAAAATGATTAAAATTATACTTTACTAGATTGATTGAATATATATTTAATTCATTCTTTTTATTTGTCCATTTTGCTCAAATCCCTTTCAACATTTGCACTGTGTCCTCAGGCAGCCCATTGCCTCAGATGTTTGCTGTCCTTTTCTCCTCCAAGAAGCAAACATGCCCTGAGCTCAGAGAGCAAGTCTTTAGAACAGGGGTAGGCAACCCTTTTGAGCCGGGGCCCGGGTTGCTGTCCCTCAGACAACTGGGGGGCCGAAGCCAAAAAATAAATAATTAAATAATTTTTAAAAAATTAAATAAATAAATAAACCGGGACTCCCTCGGAGGGAGATAGAGTCTCCTTCCTTGGAGGTCTTTAAACAGAGGCTGGATGGCCATCTGTCAGGGATGCTTTGATTTGGATTTCCTGCATGGCAGGGGGTTGGACTGGATGGCCCTAGTGGTCTCTTCCAACTCTATGATTCTATGATTCTATGAAATGTAGGACAAAATTTTCAAATGGAGGCCACTTTTTAAATAAAAAATGGAAGACACGTGAAAAAATTTGCTGATTTTTAAAAAATGTTAAGATAAATGCATGTTTCTGAGGCTTCTATAGACAATTGCCCCACCATGCCCTTCGCGTGAGATGCCAAAGGCCCCGGCGGCAATCAGCGGCAGGACCGGGCTGGGGCCGGTCCCAAGACCTTGCCGGGCCGCAGGTTGCCTACCCCTGCTTTAGAAGGACCCATCCTATCCTCCTATTTGCAGTGAGGACAGGCTGCCAAGTAGACATTTCTTGAAGGGGAACAGCAAATGACAAGTTACTCAATGTGCTTCTTAGTCATGCTCAGAAAGATATTTTGGAATTCCTCCTGGATAGAAGAGTCAGGATATATAGTGTGGGTATATAGCAGTGATGACGAACCTTTTTAAAGTCGCGTGCCGGGGGCGGGGCTTCTACCCCCAGGATGAGGGCTGGGTGCCGGGGCAGGGCTTCCGCCCTCCAGGGGGTGGGGCTTCTGCCCCCGTTTCAGAGGGAGGGAACCTCTAGCTCCTCCCCCAGCCTTTTCTGGCCCCTGAGGGTCCCTCCTGGGGCCGTCAGAGGCTGGCAAAAGGGCCCTCGCCTTTCCTTCATTCGCTGCGAAAGGGCTCCTCTGAGCCCTTTCCCGGCGAGCGAAGCCAAGCCGGGAAGAGGAGGAGGCGGCTGGGCACGCGTCCCAGCCCCCTCCTCCTCAGCCTT
>NC_056523.1:90475904-90479472 GCF_019175285.1 Sceloporus undulatus
GGGGCGGGGCTTCTACCCCCAGGATGAGGACTGGGTGCCGGGGCGGGGCTTCCGCCCTCCAGGGGGTGGGGCTTCCGCCCCTTTTCAGAGGGAGGGAGCCTCTAGCTCCTCCCCCAGCCTTTTCTGGCCCCTGAGGGTCCCTCCTGGGGCCATCAGAGGACGGCAAAAGGGCCGTGGAGGACGGCACGCTGTCTTCCAGCCTTTGCCGGCCCCTGAGGGTCCCTCCTGGGGCCGTCAGAGGCCGGCAAAAGGGCCCTCGCCTGCCCGCGTCCCAGCCCCCTCCTCCTCAGCCTTCGCTGGCCGGGAAAGGGCCCCGCAGAGCCCTTTCCCGGCCAGCGAAGCCAAGCCGGGAGGAGGAGGAGGTGGCTGGGCACGCGTCCCAGCCGCTGCCTCCTCAGCCTTCACTCGCCAAGAGGGAAGAGGGCCATTTTCTGGTGCCATTTTCTGGCTTCCCGCTGTCTCAGACAGACAGCGGGAGGCCCGAAAATGGTAGGGAGGAGGCGGAAGGGGTGCGCGCCCATTCCGCCTTCTCCCTCACCCCCTGTGCCTGGAGAAATCGCGCCATGTGCCACCCGTGGCACGCGTGCAATGGGTTCACCATCACGCGTATATAGTGTGTCCTGACTTAATATTTACCCACCACTCAAAACAGTGTGCTCTAGAGGGATTGGCTGTTGTTTGTGTGATATGTAAACATTGATCTATCTGCACACATAGTGCCTTCAGTTACATCTAATTAGGGCCTTAGAACTTTTTTATATATGAAACTTAAATCACCTTTTGTTCTTCCTTTTGCTCTTTATGTTCCTGACACTTTGGGGCTGTGCAGACAGCCTCTAAGGGGCAGCCTGCAGCTGCCCCTTTTACAGCTAGATTGAGGTCGCGGCAACCACATGCTGCAGCCCCAATCTGTCCTTTGCAGGGTGCAAAAAGCAGCTGCAAAAAGCAGCTCCTTTTTGTGCTCTGCAAAGGGTGTGATAGCCACGGTGTTTCAGCTTTACAGCACTCCTTTAGCACTCCGTTGTATGGACACAGCGCCAGAGGAGCGCCGTGACGCTGTGCACCATGTAGTGCAGCATGTGGTGTCATGCTGCCCTGGGGGCGGAGCTATGGCATGCAACATATCGATGTCATCCCCCAACTCTGCCCCCAAGGCACCCTTTCATGGCAGTGTGCACAGCCCATGTCTGATAACAAGAGTTGGAAGATAGAAATTTGGGCAAGCAAAGTTTTTGTTAAAAATTGTTTGTGTTTTCTAACTGCCTCATAACAAACACTATATGGGCAGTGTACAAAACATACAGGTATAACATACCAATTGCAAACAAAAAGCAGAATTGACACATAAGAAATATATAAAATACAAGAAATAAAACACAAGAAAAAGCAATAACAAAATCCAGTACAAATTATGTTACAAACCAAGCAAAGCAAGAGTTGCTTTAAGCCCAGATGAACATTTTGAAGCAAGTCACTGGCTCTCATCCTCAAGGCCAGACTACATATTGTTGTCAGTTAACAGAAGTTGCAAAAAGTATCTTTGAAGTTGAACAGATGTTGTTCGGTTTAAAATGGACTGTTTTTATTTTGATCTAGATTAGGGGCTGCTAGACTACTTTTCTGCAATAGCTCCCCTTTCCTTTTTTTTTTTTTTTTGGTCTCTGGAAGTGCAACCAGTAGCATAAATGTATTATGCACATTGGTGCATATTTTTGTACTTTCGCGTTGATGGTTAATACTGTTCACTTTCCTTCAGGAATTCACATCCATTCACCCACTCTCTCTGCCAAAAATGCACAGTCATCGAAATGCATATGAAGCGGACAGATGGTCACATGTGCAACAATGCATATTTCTCAAGATTTCAGCAGATACTCCAGTAAAAACCACAAAGCCTTTTCCCTCAGAGTTTGAGTTTTTCAGGGGGTGCAAAAAGCCCAAACTCCTGCGAATCATGTGTGGTTGGATCACATTCTATTCAACTAGAATGAGGAGCATTTTGATAGTGTAGACTGGCCATCTGTTTCATTAAGAGTGCATGCAACATGGGCCCCTTTCTTGTCTTTAAAATCTTGGCATTAAAGTATGAGAAGTGTATAGTTTCCCATACCTCAGCAAACAAAATGGCAGGCAACCTTCATGGAAACATAGAAGATAACTTTTGCTCTGTCTGGCATATTATGCAATACAGATGGTTCAGATAGAGACCAACTCCTAATCAGAGCCTGAAAGAGCATGTTGACTCTTATTTTGAAAAAGTAATGAACAGGAAAAGTGTGAATGACAGTCTAACTCAGAATAGGTGTGAAAAGATTGGTGGGTTACATGTGAAAAAACGTTCTGGGTTTATATCTCATTGACTGTTGATAAAGGAAGAGCTTGCAAACATTACTTTTTGGGGCTACAATTCTCCAAACTTCCTACTTGGAGGCTTTGGATTAAAAGAAGAATTGATTTTGATCAAACAGTTTAACTGATTGTTTTTTTCAGAGGCTGAAGGCAAAGGAGCAATCTGTAGGAATTAACATACCCTCTCACTGTCCTGATTAATTCTCTGTCTTCCCGCCTTTTCAGCTTCTTTTAAAAATGTCTCCATTTCTCCCTCCTCCTACTTTCCCCCTTTGTCCTTGACTTACTTCAATTGCTGCAAACTGAGTTCAAAAAGTAAAAGTCATTTTGTTGTTGTTGTTTGTTGAGTGCCTTCAAGTCATTTCCAACGTACGGTGACCCTAATCATGGGTTTTTCTTGGCAAGATTTGTTCAACAGGAGTTTGCCTTTGCCTTCCTCTGAAGTTGAGAGTGTGTGACTTGCCCAAGGTCACCCAGTGGGGGTTCTTTTATTTAAAAAATTAAAATGTCTTTATTAAATTATTTTAACATTTATTCAAACAATGTTGCATATGCTCCATCCCCCCCCCTCCCCCTGGCTTGATAGAGTTTGGAATCAATACACTGTTTAAAATTAATACCTAACATTCAGTATGTGGGATTTAATTACATTATTGACTTCATTGTATTCTGTATTCCCTTTAACCTCTCCAGCAGGATTTCCCAACCCAAATTCCAAGCGTCTACTTTCCTTTCTCCAGTATATTTTAATCTTCTATCTCTAATAATATCAAACAGCAAGTTATCTGCCGAATATTTATATACCTTGGTCAAGTTCCAGTTTTTACTTTCTTTCCATCCTGATACTATCACAGCCTGTGTAGCTTTTAATATATACTTTACTGCTTTCTCTTAGAATCATAGAATCATAGAGTAGGAAGAGACCCCAAGGGCCATCCAGTCCAACTCTTCATTATTCTTCATTCCCTTATTCTTCAAATTTAATGTTATACAATTTTCTTTGCTCAAATGAGCATCCTTGCCTATACTTTTATTAATCTCTCTTATCACTTCACCCCCAACCTTCTGAACACATGGACAATCCCACCACATATGCATGTAAAAACCCTTGGACCCACCGCAGTGCCAACATTTAGCTGATAATTTATTGAAAAGTGCTAATTGAGAAGGGGTCCTTTACCATCACCCTATTAATTTCATCTGTTGCTCTAGTGCGGTT
>NC_056523.1:90479572-90480842 GCF_019175285.1 Sceloporus undulatus
CACCTCTTAACCATTTCTTCTCCAGGCTAAACATACCCAGTTCCCTAGGTCTCTCCTCATAAAGCATGGTTTCTAGACTCTTCGCCATTTTGGTGACCCTCCTTTGGACATGCTCCAGTTTCTCAACATCCTTTTTGAATTGTGATGCCCAGAACTGGACACAGTATTCCAGGTGGGGCCTGACCAAAGCAGAATAGAGTGGCACTATTACGTCCCTTGATCTAGATATTTCTATTGTTGCCTAAAATCGCATTGGCCTTGTTAGCTGCTGCATCACACTGTTGACAAATGTTCAACTTGTGGTCTACTTGGACTCACAGATCCCTTTCACATGTAATCTCATTAAACCAGGTGTCTTCCATTCTATATCTATGCATTTCATTTTTGTTTTGTTTTGTTTTGTTTTTTGCCCTAAGTGCAGTACCTTACATTTCTCTGTGTTGAAATTCATGTTGTTAGCTTTGGCCCAGCTTTCTAATCTATTAAGGTCATTTTGAATTTTGATCCTGTCTTCTGGGGTATTAGCTATTCCCCCTAATTTGGTTCACTCCTGCCCATCTTCCTGAGCTGCTCTGTCAACTCTCCTAGTAGCCAGCTGGTTGAGGCTGATCATACAGTGATACCCTGATGGTGCTGCCAACTTCTAAGAAATCATTTCCTAATCCCACAAAATTATGTAGCAGAAAGACATTCTGCTGTAGTATTATAGCCGTACTTAAGCCAAAAAATACAAGTAGGGTTTGTTATGTTTTCGGGGGGAGGGACACCAGATTTGCAGACATACTCAACTTGAAGAGAAAGAGATTTACTGAGGGAGCAGTTTTGTTTGGTTAGAAATCGAGTATTGAGGTAGAGAGTGAGAAAAGTACAAAGTGACACAGGCCTGCAGAATAGGATCTGTAGGCATTCAGTTAAATGGAAACACTCTTGATCTATCTGCCTACTCCTCATGACCAAACTCAGGACAGAATGTCAAAGCCTCCCATTGTTCAAAATCTAAGCTCACTCCATTGGCAGAAGACAGCTGTCTCCTAGGAACTAAGTAAGCTGATGGGCACTTGGCAGATTTTTTAAACCACTGCAGATCTCTTTCAAACTTTTTCCTAGTGTCCTCCTTTCTCAATCAACCTCTCCACATTCATAAGGACTAGGAGCATTTTCTGAATGGCCTACTTTTCAAGTTGCCTAACTTTCCCTGATACATTATGCCACTATGCGAGTTCTATGTGTACAGATTTCTTCACAAACAAGAAATGGTTTTTGTTTACAA
>NC_056523.1:90480942-90492875 GCF_019175285.1 Sceloporus undulatus
TGACCATAATGAGTATCTCATATATGTATGTTGGTGAAAAAAACTGAGCTCTTTTAAAACAAAAAACTGTGGGCATCAAAAGGTGTGATTTTCTGCACGTAAAATAGTAATCAAATTCTGTTTGGATTTTAAGGAATTATTGTGCATTCATTGCCTGTGAGTATCGCACAAGATACTCTATTTGATCCAAACTTATTTGTTTCTAAACTATAAAATGGGTGTTGTTTTCAAGCATATCCCCACCCTCCTAATGTGACATCAATGTGTGGGCCATTAGCTGGCACAGAAATGCCAACATTAAGGCAGACAATAGAATGAAGAGGAGGGGAAGGTGGCAAGCATGCGCTAATGTAGTTCCCAAGTAACAGAGGAGTGGGAGTTTAGGCCACACTATATTCAGAAAGTTAAAAATATGTGTATGAAGAAAGAAAGAAAAACTCAGTACTGAGCAGTTACAAAGCTCATACAGTACTTAGTAATTGCACTGTGAGGACAAGACAGCCTAACTGTGGGAGTCCTAGCAGCTAATACATTGTTTTGGAATCTCCAATAATGAATAATCAAGAATTTGAGGTATTTGGGGGGGGGGGGGTGGAGAATGGGAGGGAGAATGTGAATGAGCAAGAAACTGGCCAAGTGACTAAACTTTTAATATATACCGTATGTCCTGCAAATTCATACCCATGACTTCTCTGATCAAATCTATCCATCTAGCATGCAGCCTACCTCTGTTTCTACTTCCCTCCATCTTCCCTAGCATTATTGTCTTTTCTAATGAGTCATGACTTCTCATAACGTGACCAAAGTATGACAGTCTCAATTTGGTCATCTTGGCTTCCAGGGAGAGTTCAGGTCTGATTTGTTTAAAGTTACTAGTTTTGGAAAAAAGTATAATTTTGTTGCTGGTCATTATAGGTTCTTACATGCATTTGATAAATAGTTATTTCAAATAAGAGTTCAATTGCAACAGATCCCAAAACATTCAGCTTGTTTAGGCCAACCCACTGTCCCCATAGTATTATACGGCTGAAATCAAAAGACCAACAAGGATTTTTCAAACAGCTTTCAGAACGGTGGTATTTTCATTGGATTGTTTCAAGTGGCCCTCTCTTCCTTTTTTCAACTGTCCCAAATTACTACCACAAATTATGCAGTTGAGTTTCCCGCATTTGGGGAAATCACAGGGGTCAGCACCCCCGGAGTGCAATGGATGAGCCTCACCCTGGGAAAATCACCTTCGTGATCATGGTGTCTCCCCTGCCAGGTAAGTACAGTATGTCCGTGGCTTTTTCATTCAGTGAATAACTGCAAGTAATTCCTACAAGAGAACTCAGCAGAAATGCACGCCATCAAAACAATTGCAAAGGTACATTAGTTGGTACACATTCTACTGTCCTGCTGTTTGAAAGATCTAAGTGAAAATGTAGCCAAGACAAATGCAATTTTGTGTGTGTGTGTGTGAGAGAGAGAGAGAGAGAGAATATGAAGGAATGGTGAAGAATTGACACCTGTAACCAGGAGGTAGTACTGATACAATTTTGTATGAAAAGGTTGAATAAAGGAAGTAGATATATTTTTTCACAGCACTGTCTATGTTTTTGCATAGGTCAAAGTTAAATTCCCCGATTGTATTTGGGCCATACCAGCTGCAAAAATGACATCTGCACACATTTCCTGAGACAGAAACACATCACCTGGTCAGATTATTGGCAACAATATGTATGACTTTACAAGCTGAAGACTGGAAGGAGAAATGAAACTAGCTGTCTTTCCTCCTGTCCAAACAGATCATTGGGACTACTTTACTCTTCCAAAAATTGCAGCCCTGACCATGCATGGTTTGAATGAAACTGTATACTGTAACTGTATAGACATAGCCCTGGCTTTTGACTGGGGGTAGTTTGGAAATATGAAGGTGAAGCAGTTTGAAGGGCAAGCCAAAGATGGGTGATGCATTGAGATGTGAAGCCCCCCCCCCAAAAAAATAGGAATAAAAGAATTTTTGTCCATGTTTTTCCTGAATCATGCTAAAATAAAATATTCCATAATTGATTTTCTTCCCTTTTTTCAATTATTTCTTGGCTTTTTTCTGCCCCCCCCCCCCCTTTTCCCCTGCTGCATCATTCAGATTTTATAACATCTAGTCAAAATGCTAATCCAGGACATTGGGAGGGATGGGATGGGATGTTGCACATCAGCTCACTGAAATACCAGTCAGACCTGTCCCAGATTTGGCGTACTTAGACCTAGAGAAGAACAGGTGCCACAGAACCTAGGCAGACTGAGGTAGGGCAAAAAACAGATGAAAAAAAATTACCAATAGTGAAGAAGTGTAAAGAAAATAAGATAAGTGAATGTCTTCAGAACAACGGAGGTATCTTCTGGAGGAGAAAAATGTAGTTTTAAAACTTACCTACCCACCCCTTTTAAGCTTATTAGAAATAACACCATCCTGTTTGCATCTGAGAATGTGAGAAAAGGTCACAAACAGTCCTGTATATATCCTGACATAATATGCATTTAGGGAAAGGTGTGTATCATTTGCACATGTTGTAGCTTCACTCTAAGAGCTGGAATGGGCTTATGGCAGTGAGGACAGGTGACAGGCCCACAAGGCAGATCACCTCACTCCTGTAGCCAACCCACCGTTTCTGGCACCCACCCACAAAAAAAACCCCTGTAGTCGTCTTCCTAGAACACACCTTAAAGAGCTGCGGCTGCAAAGCAAAAGAACTTCTACTACTGGGGTTCCCCCCCTCCCATTTCCTGGCAGTCCATGAAGGCCCTGAAGTAATTGGTTCCTGAGGCACCACGTTGGCCCATCCTTGTCTAAACCGGATCTTATCAGTATTGGGCATTTCATTCGTTCTGCTAAGCATTGTTAACAACCCCAGTTTGATCCACTCATGACAACCCCTGAATGAAGACCCCTCAAGTCCTCTATTCTGTTCCAAAAATGCTGGGAAAAATGAATTCTATTCCTTTCCAGGAAAAAAGCAATCAGTTGCCAGTTTGCAAGAGAAACAACTCCTGTGGCTTTATGCTGCACCCTCCGTCCAAAGAAACAACTCCCCATGGCCATTGCAAATGCATCTGTGCTGTTGTACACAGATCTCATGACCCCTGACCTGGGCCTTAAAAATTCTTAAATGGTGGATTGGAAGAAGAAGGAATTAGATTTTCTGGGTTTGGGAAGAAATCAGACTTTATTCTATAGGTTTTTGTGGGTTTTTTTGGCGATGTGACTAGGTTTTTAGAATTTCTAGAACTGCCAAATAGCATGAAAAACCCACAAAAAATTATGGAAATGCTGGCCATGAAAAAAACCTTTGCCATCACATACTTATTACTGTTTGTTTGCGACTAGTAATAAAGTTCAGCTATGGGTCTGAACAGACAGGCCGAAATAAAGCTGCTTTGGGTCACTTTGGAGGTATGCTGGTTGTAATGCTGCATGCTGTCCTAAGAGGGGGAAGCCGCGGCCAAAGCACGCTCCAGCCGCTGTAGCGACGCGTGGGTTGGCGCAGGCTTCTGGCCTCGTTAGGATGCATGTGTTCATGTGAAACAGCATACCTGCAAAGTGACCCGAGCATGCTTTATTTTGCCTGTTGTGTTTGGGTCCTATCTTGAACATGTTCATGGTAAGATACTTTTATATTCATGTATTCCTGTACCGAATAAAACGATGATAATTGTGTGTTTCAAGTCATTTTGACTTAACACTCAGTGCTATGGAATCTTGAAATTGTAGTTTTATTGTGGCACCAGGGCTCTCGTGACATAAGGCTAAGGCGGGTTTACAACCGCCAAAAAATACGTATTGAATATGTATTAGGGTAGAAAGGGGGCGGTGCTTACCGCACCCCCTAACCACTAATACTAGTCCAATACGGTACCAGATATGCGGCGCCCTTTTTCTACTGGGCGCCACCATCTTTACGTATCGGAAGCACAGCGTCCAGACGCGTCGACCGCTGCTGACGTAGGCGAGCGCGCCCCTGGCGCCTCGCTCGTCGCAAACGCGACGCAAAACAGAAGCCGCCATTTGGAGCTTCTTATTTTCGGTCCCGCGCGGGAGTCGGGCCTTGAAGGCTCCGGCCCCCCGCGGACCTTCTGGCGGCGGCGCCAGACCGCTGAAAGCGGCGGTCGGTACCCCCGCCTAAATGTCTCACAAAACTCAGTTCCCAGATTCCCTAGCATTGAGCCAGAGTAGGTAAGCAGTCCAAACTGGTCTGTGAGTTTAGTGGTTAAGGATGCGAATGTCGTGATGATCCGGAAATCGAAAGTTGGCAGTTTGAGGCCCAAGTGTTGCGCATGACGGGGTGAGCTCCTGTCACTAGTCCCACTTCTGCAAACCTAGCAGTATTTCGAAAGCATACAAAAAGGTAATCACTTCGCATGGGAAGGTAACAGTGTTCGTGAAGTTTAGGCTGGCCACAAGGGCCACCAGAGCAATCCCCAACGGGCTGGCTCTCAACTTAAAAACATGGATGAGCACCTTCCCGCTACAGTCAGTTGACAAGACATCCATTGCAGGGACTACCTTACTTTACTTTATCATAACAAATATATTTCTTATCCGCTTCTCCCTATGGATCGAAGCAGGAAACAACAGACCAACAAATGCACTACATTAGTTTAAAATGCACATACCAGTGTAAAATACAACATCACTTAAAAACAAAATAAGAAACATGATAGGACAGCAATCCACAAAATAATCATTAAAATGTACATTTAAAAACATCTGATGACCTAGAAGACACTCGTCTTGAATACAATGCATCAGCCCTTGACTCCTCCGGCAGGTTGTTCTTTGAGCTAGGGGGCCAGCTGATATACAGTTTGAGACCATTTTAAACATAGCTTCAGGCTATGGGATTCTAGGATTTCAGGTTTGTGGAGATGTAGCCCTTCCCTGTTCAGAGAGGTCTGGTGCCAGAACAAATACAACTCCCAGGATTCCATAGGATGGAGCCATGGCAGTTAAAGTGTTGTCCAAATGCATTATTTCTGCAGTGCAGATTGTGACTTTTGACACTGAGTCAGCCTTTCAGAACTCTGATTGAGACTGAGGCTTAGGATACACTGTTCAAAAAAGACACACTATCCTCACAACAACCCTGAAAGGTAGGGCAAATTACCATTCTGTGGGGAATGGCTTTCAAATGGTTGTCTTTGTGGATGCCTTGACTGTACTTGGAATATAGGAGGCGATCTTATATTCCATGTGTGCAGTAGGACATTCTGGGCAACTGTGCTCTGAGACGAGGCACTCGTTTTCACCCATGTGGACCTCATTGGGTTGGACAGGGAATGGGGGCATGATGACTTCCAGCTCACTTTGGCCTATTTTTGATGAACTGGGGTTGGTGATGTCCCAAGAGGTAAAAAAGACCAACTGTCCCCTTTGGAGGTAGTTTTGTGTCACTTGGGGGCAAAAAGTATATCACCTAACTTTTTTAAGGATCGGGAGGTTTGGAGTGTATCCTGAGGGGTCGGAGAGTCTACGCAACAAAACATGGGACAAGTTGCATCAAGCAGTTCAAACAGTTATTCTCTTAGAAGTGGTTTTTTGTGTGCCTTCCTTCATTTCCAACTTATGGAGGAGACCCAAAGGTGAACTCTCCGGGGTTTTCTCTGTTCAGGCTGAGAGAGTGGTGACTGTGCCGGAGGCACCACCAGTGAGGTTTTATGGCCAAGAAGGGCTTGAACCCTGGCTCCACAAGGAAACCAGGCTGGCTCCCACTGTGTTAAAAGCACTAGAGGGGCATGGAAATGGCGTGCTTTGGGGGAAAGGGCATTTCCAGACTCTGGAGCACAGGAGGCAAAGGCAGGAAGCCCAGTTCCCCGGGACTAGACCCGGGACTGCCTCGCTGCAGGAGGAATACGGATCTAGATGGCCCCTGAGTCTCCTCTATTCTGGGAGGGAGGATTGTGATTTTTGCACCCCGGTTCAAGAAGAAGACTATTGACCATTGGGGCAGGTCTAGAAGGAGGAGGGAGGGTCTCTTCCAGCTCTAGTCCATCCCCCTGGAGCATGGCAGGATGGGGCTGGGCTGGATGGCCCTTAATGGGTCCCCATTCCAAGTCCCGGAGCCTGTGCTCCCTCTCAGCCAAGCGGGGCTCGGGGTCGTTGCGCTCCCCTGGCAAGGCCAGAAGAAGGAAGAAGGAAGGAAGGACCCCCCTCTCCGCCCAAGTCGCCCTCAGGCCCAGGGCGGAAGGGGCGGCGCTGGGCGGCCGTTGAAGGCGCGCGGGAGGACGAGGCAGAGCCGGGCGGAGAGCTGGCGTCCTGCGCTGGCCGTCGGGGGCTCTGGGCTGGCCGGGGGGGGATGAGGGGGCGGAGGCGTGGGCCGGGCGCAGGGCCCGGGCGGCGGCGGCGGCTGCGTGGAGACGGAGGAGGCTTACCTGGCGCAGCTGGAGGCCCTGGGGCAGTGAGGGGGCCAGGAGGCCCAGGAGGGAGAGGGTGGCGGGTGGCGGGGCTCCCCGGCTGAAGCCCTCTCTCCCTCCGGGCAGCACTGTCGGGACTCTGTCGGCGGCCAAGGGGTCCTGCGGCCGGAGGCCAGGGAGACCCTCTTCGGCCCCCTGGGGGCCCTCCGCCCCGCCAGCCGGTAAGGAAGGGGGAGGCAGGGAAGGGAAGCGCCCCCGGCCCCAGGGAGAGGGCAGAAGTGGGGGCTCTGGGGGCCAGGGGAAGAGAGAGGGCTGCGGGGCCCCTGGCCTCCAAGGCAAGAGGGGCTAGAAAAAGCCCTTTGCTGGCCTCTGCTCCTGCAGGCGCTGCTGGGCCTCCTGGAAGAGGGGCTCCTGCCCCGGGGCTGGAGGCTCCGTGCCCACCCCGCTCTACGTCTCCTCAGCCGAGAAGCTGCCTCAGGCCAGAGAGACCCTGCGGGTAAGAGCCTCCCTCCCTCGCTCCCTCCTGCTGCCAGCCTGCCCTGTCGCAGAAGCCCAGAGGGCCCCCCCTGCCCAGCGCCCCCGCCAAATGGGCGCCTGGGGAAGGGTCCCGCACCCCCCCCACTGCCCCTTGACCCCCCCCCCGCCTATCTGGGGCCACTGGGGCTGCTTGCCCAGTCCTTGGCTCCGGGGACAGAGGAGGGGAATGGTGGCCCCTCCGTCTGCCCTTAGCCTCCGCCTCTTGTACCCACAGAGACAGGTGAGGAAGAACAAGGCCTTCTCCCTCCCGTTCAAGAAACCCAGGAGTCCCGGCCGGAGTTTGGGGGCCTCTGCCTGGAAGAGCTGCTCCTTCTGCGCTGCAGAGGGCTCCCGCCAGTAAGTGCCCCCGGTGCCAATGCAGGACTCCTGTCTTCCTTTGGGCCCGGTCTGAAGGTCGTGGTGGTCCCCATGTCCAGGGCCATTGTCCACAAGGTGGCTCTGGCAGTCCTGAGGGGGTGTGGGCAGGAATGGGCAGTTGGGCTCCTCCAGTTGGTACAGGGGACTGAAGGGCAAGCGGGTGTCTCGGAGGTGTGGCCCCATAACGCCTCTCTTCTGCTGGGCAGGTACAGACACCTCCTGCAAGATTGGTGGAGAACACCCCGACAAAGAGCTCAGAGGCTGAGCAGCTGAGAGGTGGGATTGCATTGCTCTGACCCATTGGGAACAGCCTGCAGCATGAGCAGTGGGTCCTCGGGCCGTCTCACCCCCAAGGCCCATGGCATTTGCCCTCTCCTGCCCCCGGCCACACAGCTGCAGGCCCCACCCTGGCCATCCCTCCTGCGCCCAGCACCTGACCAGGTGCCAACCATGATCTCCATTCTCCACAGAGGCACGAGGTCCATCGAAGAGGCCTTTCACCAAGTCCAAGAGATACTCACTTCCATGAGAACGTGGGACCCTGAGTCGGATCCAGAAGCTGCTGCTGCTCAAAGGAAAGAAGACTAAAGTGATGCTGCCAGGTAGGATGCAGCTGCATTGGGCACGGTAGGGAGAGCCACATAGTCCTCCCCAAACTCTTCTGCCCCCTGGTGTGACTGAAACAAGTGGGGTCAGCCCTGGCTTGTCCTCAGATCAGAAGACCACCTGAGGGAACACAAAGGGTCTTTGGAGAGGGCTGGCAAAGAGAGAGCCCTGCTTGGAGAGGCCTAGTGGCCACAGTGGGCTGGGAAACCCTCAAGGGCCTTCTCAGAGCAGGGCAGCTTCCTGTACAATGCAGGGGACCAGAAAGCAGGGCAGGGACTGTGGCTGACCATTGACTTCCCGCATTCACCTTCCCCCCATGGCTGTCCCGCTTGGAGATCTTTGTCTTCAACTGGCAAGGTGGGATTGTGGCAAGCAGACTTGTCAGAAGAGTGGGCCTCCTGGAGGGGTGGGGGGGGGTGACCCAGAGGGGGACATTCCTTCTGAACGCATGACCATTGTTGGGGTGTCTCTGGCCCCCCTGCCTCTGGGGACGCATGTGGTGCTGGTGGCACGAAACCTTTGCCAGCCTTGGGAGCTTCAACCCTCCTGGGAAAGCAGTCCTGTCACATGTTAGTGGCCTTCATAAACTGATCCGGGGAGATCATCCGGAGACATGGGGCGCGGGTTATCAGTACGCTGATGAACCCAAATTATTTTCTCTATGTCTCCGACTGGATGCAGTGGACCAGGGATGGGGTCTCTCCTCTCGTGGCCTTCTAGAGTCAGAATGGCGGGATGAGGGAAAACCGACTCAGTTGAATCCAGAGAAAACGGAGGTACTAGTGATAGGTTTCCCTGGTCCAGGAAATGGCGGTGGTTCCACTGTCCTGAACGGGGTCACGCTCCCGTTGAAGGACTCTCTGTGCCGCAGTCTGGGGGCGCTTCTTGACTCGTCGCTTCACCTGACTGCTCAGGTGAATGCGACGTGAGGAGCCCTGTCTCAGCTTCGGCTTATTCGCCAGCTGCGCCCATACCTGGCCCAGAGGGACCTTGAAACTGTTGTACATGCTCGTGGTAACCTCGAGACTGGATTTTCTGCAATGTACTACTCTAATGGGGCAACCCTTAACAAACTCGGAAGCTCCAAATGGTGCAGAACATGGCAGCCCGGCTGGTCACTGACTGGCTTTCCAGACAGCCCAATAACACCGGTACTTAAATATCTCCATTGGGCTGCCCATTCGCTTCGGGCTAAGTATAAGCGTTGGTATTACCTATAAAGCCCTAAAGGGCTTGGGCCCAGATACCTAAAGGACCCCTCTCCCCGTACATTCCGCTCGCACCCTCAGAACGTCTGGGCAGCAATACTGAAGTGCCTGGGGCGAGATAATCCTCCACTACACGGAGGACATTTTCCCACTGCTGCGCCCCAGCCCGGTGTAATACGCTGCCCACTGAGCTCCGCTCGACTACCACCCTGGCCCAATTCAGGAAGGACCTGAAAACCTTCCTGTCCAACAGGCATTCCCGAATAAAATCCTGTGGGCCTCCTCTCTTCCATGGCAGAGGTGTGGGCTATGGGGCTTTTTTTGCCTGTTATTTTTATTGTTTGAATGGAGGGGCGATGTATTTGTATTTTAATATATTGTATTTTAAGGTTTTATGTATTAATGTTTTTAACCTTGTAAGCCCCTGATCAGAGGAAGGAGCGGGATATAAATAAAAACATTATTATTATTATTATTATTATTATTGTTATTATTTTTATTATATTAGTATCCGTCGAGGGGGGGCCACCCTTAAAGTTAGTTTGGAAAACTCCACCCTGGGAGGGATTCCGCTACTCTGCCACCCCACGAGTGTGGCGTGTGCTGGGACCCTGAGGTTTTGGTGGCGGTGCATCCCTCCACCCAGCCCCCACAAGGGACGTGGTTGCACACAGTCAAGGTCTGACTTGGGTCCCTCCATCTCTTCAGGGCGTGGTGGTACCTCCGGGAGGGCTGGCCTGACGGTGGTGGCCCTTGACAAGGGTGGGCCCTCAGCACAGGATGTTCTTCTCTTCTCTGATGCCTTGCTGATGACCAAGCCCTTACCATCCCTCTCCACCCCTGGAATGCCCACAAGCTGGCTGCCAGGAGGTCCTTCCAGCTCCACAGTGCTTGGTGGAGAAGATCTTTGGTCACACCCAGGCCATGGGGGCTCCTCAGTGTGAGTCTCTCGATCCCCTCCCTACTGCCCCTTGGTAGGGATCTGGTGTACAGTTGTTGCGGGGGGGGGGAGATTCTCTTGGCAGGATGCCTCCTGTTTTTCCTGGCACCAAGGAGAAGTAAGTTCTTAGGAAGATGGGTGCGAGAATTAAGGCGCCCTGTGCATTTCTGTCTGCCTCCACATTTTGCCACAGCAGCTCTGCTACTTGGTTGCACTTCTCCAGCCGTGTTTTGCCTTTTCAGCTATCTTTCCCACACAAGAAGTTACTGCTGATGTCCCATGTCAGGAGGGACTTGAACAAATGGCACCAGGTCCTGACGCTGTCATCAGGTAGGCAACACCCCCTCCCCTCAGTTTGAGTTTTCCCTTCTTCCCCAGGCACTCAGGGTGGTAGGCATGGGGCTGGGTCACATCTTACCTTTCACAACATCTCATGAGTTAGATGAGGCCTGAGAATCCATGGACTGGCCAAGATGGCCCAGGAAGCAGCAATGGCACATATGGTTGTGAATCTGGGCTCTGTAGCATGGCAGGTAGCACGTGTTTCCATGATGCCAGTGCACACTTTTGCCCAGCGCAGGGGGTGCAGCACCAAGGGGGGGGGGGGTGTCCTGTTCTGCCTGGCATCCTCCGGAGGGATGGTTTGCCTCTTCAGCGACAGCTTTTCCCCTCTTCAGTGGCAGGCGACTCAACTCTCTCCAGGCCACTGAACCACTGAAGACTGCCCCACCCGCCTTCCCATGCGGCACAGAGACCCGCCAGATGCCACAGTTGTTACCGCCGTTGTGCTCCACCGCCGTAAACAAAATATCAGTGGAGGCCGTCTTCATGGCAGAGCCTGGAAGGATGCGGAAGCCACCCTCTGCTTTCTTTCTCACCAGTAGAGTTGATATGTGCCAGTGGCCATGCTAGGGTGAAGAAATCTGGGTGTTGGAAGGCCCCCCAAATATTTTGTCAGTCTATTCTACCGTCGAGATTGTACTACCTGTCCAGCTATTTATCATTAGTAATGCTTTAGAGATGAGGGAAGAGACCAGGGCAAGATCATGTAAGGAAAACCTTTTGCTAGTCCTGGCAGTTTGTTCCTCTCCGCCATAGAGTAGAGAATGAACTTCGATGTTGATTTCCATGGTCCTCTAGTGTGGAGCAATTTGGATAATCAGTTGCCCTAATGATTGGCTGGATAGTGCCTGGCATGACCGGAAGCTCAGAGTACTGGCAACTGACAAATGTAGCTCTGGGCAAAGGAATTCTTCTATTTCCCATCTGGTTTGTCGTTGTCTACAAAGGACTCAATGGGACATCAGATAATACAGGAAATGTTTAATAAAATGTAAAATAATACAGTTTCAATGGCGTCAATACTTTGATGGCCTCTCTCCTAATTTTGACACCCACCTATGTACAACATCAACTTCTTAGGATTTTATGATGTCTGGATGACTCTTAATACTCCAGGGTGCTGAAATGTTTGGATGTTCGAAAACATGGTCAAACAAAGCGTGAAGTACTGATTAGCAAGTTGATATTTCATGTTATTGGCAATAGGAACTGACGAGTAACAATTTGTAATGTGACTTCAAAATCATAGTGACTGGAGCATGGCTTGTGGGCGTGGCGTCCGGATCTTAGGCACATGGTATCATTTAACGCATGCTCCAAGTGACCTGAAGTAGCTTTATTCTGGCCGGTCGTGGATGGGGCCATAGTTGTTCCAATTCCCGGCCATGATGGAGAGGGGTGCTAGAGGGTTGTGTGCCAAACAAGCATTTCCAGTTCGGCATTCTTGCAAAGCCTACGGAATATTTGAATTGGATAATTTGATATTATCGTTCCGCAACATATCTGGGGGGGTGCCTTTGTGCCCAGCTTGGGGAAAAGCAAGAGCTTACTAG
>NC_056523.1:90492900-90493132 GCF_019175285.1 Sceloporus undulatus
CAGTGGATCCTTCCACAGGAAGAGAGAGCCAGTAACACCTTCAACTGCTTCTAGACCGTCCTCCCTGCAGCTATCTGAGGAGTGACTTTTATCCACCAGACCTCTCTCAGCGGAAAGGGCCTCTCTTTCCTACATCCATCTGAGGAGTGACTTTCATCCACCAGGCCTCCCTCAGCGGAAAGGGCCTCTCTTTCCTACATCCATCTGAGGAGTGACTTTCATCCACCAGGCC
>NC_056523.1:90493142-90497172 GCF_019175285.1 Sceloporus undulatus
CGCCTCAAGAGAAAGGACCTTCCATTCCTACATCCATCTGAGTCGGATCTATCGGGCCTGCCTCAAGGGATAGAGCTTTCCTTCCCTGCATCCATCAGCCACCTCTCCTTCCACCACTCTCAGCAGCTGGGACCTTGAGCAAAGGCTTCCAATCCCACCCCTTCCTTCTCTATTAAATCCCTTGTGCCTTGTGATACTTAGGCAATATTACCAAGTACAGTTGGCTATTATATTGCTACTTTTGTCATTGTTATATTTTCTTCTTTTGATTATCGCTTACTAAATCCTTTCCTCCCATGGCTCCACGCATCTCTCCTAACCTGATCCCTATTCGACCTCTTCCTATCTCCCAGCTTCCATTCCTCTGTTCACTCTGGAACTGTCGCTCTGTTGCTCCGAAAGCGACTGCTGTCCATGATCTTTTTCTCTCTAGATCATTTAACCTTCTCACTCTTACTGAAACCTGGCCCATGATACTGCTACCTCCGCTGCCCTTTCTTTTGGCGGTCTCTCATTCACTCACACAAGCCGCCCTGAGGGTCGAGGAGGAGGGGTTGGTATACTATTGTCCAATTCCTGCCAGTTTCAAGTTCTTTCTTTCCCCCTCAGCTATTGTTTCTCTTCATTCGAGTCCCACTGTATTCGACTCTTTTTTCCTTTACAGCTCCAGGTTGCTGTCATCTATCGCCCTCCTGGTTCTGCTACCTAGTTCCTATCTGACTTTGAATCTTGGCTGACGTTTTTTTCTATCTGATGAAGTCCCTTCTCTGACCCTAGGTGACTTTAATATTCACCTTGACAATCCCAACAATACTTCTTCATCTTGCCTTAGCTCCCTGTTTGCTTCTTTTGGCCTTCAGCCTCATTCTAACTCCTCAACCCATTCTTCTGGTCACTGTTTTGACCTAATTCTTGCAGCTAAATGTGTCATTTCCGACTACCTGGCATCTGATTTTCCATTATCTGACCACCATTTAATTTATTTTACTCTTACTTATATCCACCTCCTCGTCGTACTGTCCAGCGCCATTTCCGCAACCTTCAGTCTGTTAACTCTGACCATCTCAGTAAGACTTTGAATTCATCTCTCTCTTCTCTTGATCTTGGGGACTCTGCTGATTCAGCAATGTCTTTATATAATTCCACTCTTTCTTCAACTCTCGACAGCTTTGCTCCTGTATCTGTACGCGTGTCTTCCCCTATGACTAGGCCTCAGCCCTGGCTCACTCCCACTATCAGGTTCCTCCGGTCCTGCTCTCGAGCGGCTAAACGTCTTTGGAAAAAGTCTAGAGAACCGGCCGATCTCATTCATTATAAATTCATCCTTTTATCTTTTTCACGCGCTCTGTCTATGGCAAAACAGAACTATTTTAAATCGCTGATCTGCGCTAATGAGAGGCCTCCGCAGCGTTTGTTCTCCTGCTTCAATACACTACTAAAACCTTCCTCTCCCCCTGTCTTCTCATCATTTTCCCCCACTGACTTTGCCAACTACTTCATCACTGAAGTCACTACTATTCGATCTGAAATAGTTCCTCCCGACTTGCCCCCTACCACTAACCTCCTGGTACCTTCTACTAATAAACTCTCTGGGTTTCCCCGTTTCTCTGGATGAACTCTCTACGCTGCTAAATTCTTCCAAACCTACTACCTGTTCTCTTGATCCTATTCCCTCCCGTCTCCTAATCTCTATAGCCCCTTCTCTTCTGCCCTCGCTCCTCTATAACTTTAATCTCTCTCTCTCTATGGGTTCCTTCCCTTCTGACTTCAAACATGCTCTCGTTTCCCCAATTCTGAAGAAACCCTCTCTCGACCCCTCTTCTTTGTCTAGCTATCGTCCAATGTCTCTTCTTCCTTTTCTTTCTAAGGTCCTAGAACGGGTCATTTATTCTCGCTGTATTAAGTTTCTTGAAGCCAATTCCATCCTGGACCCTTTCCAGTCTGGCTTCCGCCCACGGCACTCTACAGAGACAGCCCTCATCAAGATCTCAAACGATCTCTTGAGGGCCAAGACAAACGGCCTCTACTCTATTCTCATTCTTCTTGATTTGTCTGCGGCCTTTGACACTGTTGATCACTGTCTAATGGTTGATTTACTTTCTGACCTTGGGTTTTCCAACTCTGCTCTCGACTGGTTTAAATCTTACTTGTCAGACAGATCTTTTGCAGTGGTCACGGGTGGTCAGACTTCGTCCTCTGTTCCCCTATCTGTTGGAGTTCCCCAGGGCTCTGTCTTGGGTCCCCTTCTGTTCTCTCTATATACACTGTCCCTAGGTATATTCATCAGTTCTTTTGGTTTCTCCTATCATCTGTACGCGGACGACACTCAGCTGTATCTCTCCACCCCTGACCTTTCAACGGGGCTTGAACAGCAAGTTTCTTCTTGTCTGACTGCCATCTCTCAGTGGATGCGGCTTCGGCGCTTGAAGCTCAACATGTCTAAGACTGAGCTTCTCGCCTTTCCACCTAAACCCACCCTTAATTATTCCTTTTCTGTTTCTGTCGACAACACTTCTATTCAACTGGTTCATCAAGCCCGCAGTCATGGCTTCATTTTTGACTCTTCTCTGTCATTTATTCTCCAGATCCAGGCCACCGCCAAGACCTGTAGATTCTTTCTCCACAACATTGCCAAGATCCGTCCATTCCTCTCAATCTCTACTGCCAAGACTCTAGTCCATGCCCTAGTGGTTTCGTGACTAGATTATTGTAACCTCCTTCTAACAGGGCTTCCTCTTTCACACCTCCATCCTTTAATCTCTGTCCAGTATTCAGCTGCCCGTATTGTCACATCCGCTCGCCGCTTTGACCATGTTTCTCCTCTTTTCTCCTCCTTTCATTGGCTCCCCTTCCCCTTCCGCATCCGGTACAAGCTTTTGTTACTGACTTTCAAAGCCCTCCATGGATTGGCCCCTCCTTACTTATCTGACCTTCTTTCTCCTTACATTCCTACTCGCACCCTCCGCTCTGGTAGTCAAGGTCTCTTGTCACAGTGTAGGACTACCACTGCCCCCTCCCGAATTCGTCCCTTCTCGCTTGCTGCCCCTTACTCCTGGAACCTTCTTCCCCCACATGCACACCTCATCACTTCTCTACCCAGTTTGAAAACTGAATTAAAGACTATATTGTTTAGAGAAGCGTTCCCAGAGGTGAGCCCCTCTCTGACCCAGGAAGCCTCCTTTTAACCATCCATTAAGAAGTCAAGCCCTTCCTCCAGTCCATCTGCCTTGGTCCAGGCCTCGGAGGTGGAGAAGATCTGCTGGACCTGATCCTATTCCTCACCACCACTCCCTTCTCCTTTTGTTTCGTGTCTTTTAGATTGTAAGCCTGAGGGCAGGGAACTGTATGACTAAAAGATTATATGTACAGCGCTGTGTAAATTTACAGCGCTTTATAAATAAAGGTTAATAATAATAATAATAAAGAAGGAGACTCCACTACACTCCGAGGAAAGAGTGTGTTCCACTGTCGGACAGCCCTTACTGTCAGGAAGTTTCTCCTAATGTTGAGGAGGAATCTCTTTCCATGGAGCTTGCATCCATTGTTCTGGGTCCTAGTCTCTGGAGCAGCAGAAAACAAGCTTGTTCCCTCCTCAATTTGACATCCCTTAAAATATTTAGACAGGGCTATCATATCACCTCTTAACCTTCTCTTCTCCAGGTTAAACATCCCCAGCCTCCTAAGTCTTTCTTCATAGGACATGGTTTCCAGAACCTTCACCATTTTAGTCGCCCTCCTTTGGACACACTCCAGCTTCTCAATGTCCTTTTTGAACTGTGGTGCCCAGAACTGGACACAATATTCCAGGTGGGGCCTGACCAAAGCAGAATACAGTGGCACTATTACGTCTCTTGATTTGTAGCTCAGGAGAAGACACTTGAGAAATCAAAGTATTTTACCAAATTACAAATCCCAGGATTTCTTTGGGTGGAGCTATGGAGTTACGCTGTTATAACTGGGCAGTGTGGATACACCCCATGGATACCTATTCATTGTTTCATTCAAATCGATTGATCACATACTCTATTGG
>NC_056523.1:90497197-90510318 GCF_019175285.1 Sceloporus undulatus
TAGAGAAAACAGTTCAATATCATCTCACAAACTATAGCTCTGGTACCAGCTCTATGGCCACACACAAATAACTGCTTGCTCCACAACAGGACTGGAACTAGACCAGTAAAAGTGGCATTCAGCCCAATAAATGTTAGAATTGCTTTCTGGCAGACATACTGATAAGGCTGAAATTTAACAAGGGAGAAACACGTAGAGCAAATTAGCTCTTTCTAGAGAATGTATTCCTCCAGGCTTAAGCTTGGTAGGCAAAGGAGCCAATGCAAAAAAGCTATTTCCCCCCTCAGAACTCCCTAATGCTACCCTCCCCAAAATAACACAATAGAAATTGTCATTCCCACAAAAGAGAGAGATGCTGCACTAAAAATAGCCAATAGCACATCTGTCGGCAACAGCAAATACCCCTCTCTAGTACATTAGTCACCATCTGTCAAGAGAAGCCACCAGAAGTAACACCATTTTACATAGTGCAGTTTATTCCAGCTGAATCCCAAAGGACAAACATGCAGTAGTTGGACTTTCTTCCTATGTCCAGGTAGCTTACACCAAACAGCTGGCCAGAAACAACTCAGCTAAAGTAATTGGACACGTGGGAAGTTCTCTCACACACACAATGAAGGGGGTCCATGTAGATTAGAAAGGTGACATACTGCTAGTTTCTTTACACAAGAGAATTTCTAAATAGAGTGCTATTAAGCTACTGCAGGGTGTAAAGCTTCTTTCAAAACGGAGAGCAAATAAAGAGAAGAGAGGTGTAACCCTCATGCCTGCTCCCCCAGATGTACTGATCTTCCTAGTTTAGGCTTCTCTCCTGCCAATTCTGAACCCTTTTAAACAAGTCTTTGTCCCTGAGACAATTAAGGAGAAAACAAAGAGTTGGACGGAGATCAATACACTCAAAAACAATGGCACAATTTCAAAACCATTTAATTATCCAAAACATCAGAAGCAAAGCTTGGTGGATTTTTTAAAATTGGAACTATAACCCCAGAAACTTCAAATTTACATTCTTTAGTCCCCCAGCAATCCTTTTCTCACTCTGTGCCATACATGAGTAAATTTGATTATATCACCTTTCTCCTGAATCTGGGATTTGAGGCAGAAGTTTATTTTTATTTAGGCTGTAAAGCTGCAGCCAGAGAATGTCTTTTTTATTGATAAGCCATTCTAAAGAACACAAGTAAAAATGAATTAAATAAATATTGCTGATTATATTGCAAGCTGTTGTTAACATGCTTGGAATCACTAATCCTTTGGACTGGTGAGCTATAATGTAAAGCAACACTAGACATTCCATGGCAAGTTTCTCTATCTCCCCCAATCCATTGCAAAACCAGAACAGTAACTGTAAGAAGAAAAGTGGGATCACACACAAGTTTTCAAGGCTGATCTCAAAAGGCAGAGAGAGGAAGGCTGGACTTGGATTTTAAAGTTGAAGAATCAACTTAATGATTTCTCATGTTTGTTGCCTATTGATGTAGTCTCTATGTTAGTAACTTCTCCTCAAGTTCACATTTTCTGCTTTTGCCTTGTGAATACATCTCTCAGTCATGCTAGTCCTTTCAGTATTCATGTCCACATCCCATCCACCTAGCACCCATGAACACAAGGAAGCTTGGCCAAATGATTCCTAGCCAGACAGATTCCTTTTATCCTGATTATGACTTGCACTGTGTAGTACCACTAAGGTTACAGCATTGGGGGGATAGTCCACACAGCATGTTATAAATCTTGACTATGACAACTACCATAATACTGTAGGTGGCCAGAATGCACACACTAGTATTCTGAGAATAAAGACGTCAATACAATAGCCGTGCCTCCACATAAAATAAAAATAGAAAGGCCAATTTTTGTTTTAAAGAATAAAAACATGCATGTCTGGAACACTGCTGTTAGAAAGTAATGAGTTTTATAATAGCTCCAAAACTCCCAAAATAACTTGTTAGTATTATAGTTGCATATTTTTTCTGGAAAAAAACTCTTTATTGGATAAAAAAAAACAATGTTCTATCGGGATCCCCACTTGGATTTCTCCCCACAAACCTTTTTCTATAGATAAATCCCCTATTCTTGGCTAAGGTATGAACACTTATAAAAAACTGACCAGAACACATACAAACCAAGCCAGTAGAAGATCTTGAAGGCCTGGAAATTATCCAATACTGGTTCTTACAAACAGCTATCTGATAGATAAATCAGATATTAGAAATTAGAAGGCATGGAAACAAAACAAAAAAATAAGGAGTTGGATAAGCGCTACTGAACAGGAACAAAAATAACTTCTAAATTCTCTAAAATATTGGAAGACAATTCGAACAGGAGATAATCAAAGACTCTATGAGTTATGGACAAGACTTAGGACATGAAATAATGACCATACAGACCGCCCCTTTCCCCAACAGATCGGGCCTCAGATGCCAAGTGGCAGCCCTGAGCCCCGATCCCGCTTTTCCATGCCGCAGGGAATCAGCAAAAGGCCGTTCCCCATGGCCTGGAAAGGGGTGTCCTTCAAGTTTCATGCCCCAAGGACACCCCAACAGCGGCGGGGAAGGGAGGAAGGGGCCACTTGGCCCCCTTCCCTTTGTGTTGCTGGCACAGCTGTGTAAATGCTGCGCCAGCAACACAAACCAAGGAAGGAGATCGTTTCGGTGCTTCTTCCGGCGCTGCTGAAAGGGCACACAGCGCCCTTCAGCAGCGCAAAGACGTCACGTCCGCGCTACCCCATTTGGAGGCGGCGCAGCTGTGATGCTGTAATGGCGCCACCCATGTAGAAAGGGTGCTGCCATTACAACTACTAGGGTTGCGGGGCGTCTGGAAAGTACGCCCCGAGGCAACCCTAGTATGCGTGCAGGCCGGCACAAAGTTTCTCAAAAATAAACAAAATAGTAATTTTCCAGTTTACTTAACCTGTGTTATATCTGTCAGCATGTGGTAAACAATGCTTCTTGGGTTATCTATAAGGGGTGACCAGCAGTTATTTTCTTCCCGTATGCTAAGGACCAGCACCACATTGTACCAATGGCTACAACTGCTTCTTTCTTTAATGGAAACTTACCAAGGACTGGCAAGGCTCAGGGATCAATTCTAGTACAGGGACCACCACTGAGTAGCTCTGATATAAAAACACACTCTTCCCCATCCCTTGTCACACCCCCAATACCACACAAAGAGAGCATGAGGTACAGTATTAGTTAGCACCTGAACAACATGATATACGTCCAGCTCTATTAAGTGAGATCACACCCCCATAACTATACAGCTGGTCCTCATTATTCACAGATCTTATCCACAATCCCATGGCTTTAAAATGTTTTTAAAATATATACAGTACATTCCAATAAGCAACCCTTAGTTTGCCATTTTATTAAGGGACACCATTTTACTTATCTTGTATTTAAGGGACTTGAGCATTCACGGATTTTGGTATCCACGGGGCGGGGGGGGGGTCCTGGAACTCCAGAAGATACCAAGGGCCCACTGTAAAAGTTTAAAGTTACAGTTACACTGAACAAAGAGTCATGTATTTCCTCATTAAGCTACAGTTGTAATGTAATTAATCACAATACCACCTTGACATACCTCCAATCTCATCTGCAGCCAAGGTAGAGTCTGGTTATGTCCTGAGGGGAGACCACCAGGGAGTAAACAGTAACCTTTCAAGTAAGGCTGGGAAACAATCAGGCCTGAAATCATGAAGAGCCAGGCTGTCAGTCAGTTGACAGGACTGGGCTAGACGATCAACAGTCAAACTGAGTGTGAGGCAGGCAGCCATTTTCCTATTGTAGTTGCATCACCCTTACAAAACAAAAGAGCAGGTGGGAGAAGAAATGGGTCTGGGGACTACAGAAGAAAAAGCAATCCAATCTCTGGCTTCTCTAATAAGAGTAGAGAAAAAAACAGACAGCTTCCCGATGTTCTAAGACAAAAATAAAAATACAGTATCCTGAATCAGGTAAAGAAAGGGACAGATAAATAAACAAAAGCCTAAGGAGATGCAGCATGCAGAAAAGGACACATGTCCCCCAACATGCTGCAGCATGAAGACAACACAACTGAGAAATGTAACTAGCACCTTGGGGCTCTAGAGGAAAGTTACTCAACACCATCATGACCCCCCCCCCAAGAAGGCCGAACAAAACTTACAGGCAGAGAATGAGAGTATTCAAAATTCTGTTGGTAAAGAGAAGTTTAAACGACAGTAAATGATGCACGAATCCAATAAAAATAAGGAGGAGAACCTTAAAGCCAAATCTAAAAACACAATGTAAGCATTTTAAAAAGGAAACCATTACTAGGTGTAAATGATACACAGTGTGTGGAGGAAGTACATGACCCACTCCTGGCCCCAGATAATCCTAGAATAAAGACTCCTCTGGTCTTCAAAGGGGGAGAGGGGCAAAGTATATCAGGAATTTGTTTAGCATGACATGTGTTTCTTTCTACACTTTCTAAATGGCACAGAAATATAAAAAGGTGTTTTGTGTTTGCTTAAATTAGAGTATTATTGGGAGCCTGAAGATATCATATATTGCTGGTTAAGGATTATACTTGCATACGATGTTGTTTCATCTGCAGAAGGTGTCAAAAGAAAGCAACTAGATCTCCCTGACATCCTGGCTTGATGAAGCATGAAGGGAGATCGGATAGACAGTGTTTAGGTTCACAAAAAGAGGCAACTGCTGTCAAAATGCCACAGAAGATTCACCAGAGTCTGGAATGCAAACAGTTATTTCTTACTAAACAACAAAGCTGACTGCTAATTATGTGTCCCTGCCTCCTCTGCATGCATATTAAGATTATAGGTTATTCTTTTCCAGTGAACCCCTTTTCTCAACATCTGAAGCAGTGGTTTGTGGGGTTGAATCTGCTGAAGAAAACATTTGTCTGATAAAACCAAGTATAGTTCACATGGCTACTCCAGATTCCATTCATGCAAATCACCACACTGTCCATTTACAAACTGAGGCAAATGCTGGTTATGCTGATTCCAGTCATGAGTACCTCTGAGCTGAAAGCAAGCCCTCTGAAATCAGTATGACACTGTCGTGAAATATATTTTAGGAGGGGAGGGTATGAGCTTTATACTGGCCTCCGGAAAGAAACTGCCCATTTCCTGAAAATCATCGCTACTGAGTGCCTAAATTTCCCAATGGCAAAAAAAAAGCATTGTCATTCTGTTGTGAGATGCACTCAGCCTCAAGGGCCAATGACATGTTACATTAATAGCATGGCCTGCAGCCTTGACAGATATTTTTTTAATGTGGTCTTAAGTGCATGGGTGAGGGACCATTTCTTCAGGACCACAACACATGGGGTGGTGTGGTAGTTTGAGTTTCCCCTCCCTAGCCAAGCTCCAAATTAAGGGCTTCTTAACTAACAGAGCATGTTGCCATCTGCCCCCCGTAGCCTCTGTGGGACTCCCAAAATCCATTTGTGCCTCTTCACCAAACAGAGGATACACTTAGCAACTTCCAGGTCATCCAGCATGACTATATCATTGGCTTTGAGGGTGGGGCCCCCACATTTATGCTTTGACTTTGTGGATTTGATTATTTGAACTTTTGATTAAGTGTTCTCTCTAGGTCCTCCAGCGCAACTCTGCCAGAAGTTGACCATAGAGTTGTGCTGGAGAACCTAGAAGTTCCTAGAGAAAACATTTCTCAGGCATCTGTAGGTCATCCAGCAGATTCTATGATCAACCTCTGGCAGATGTGACACAAGTTGCATTGGAGGACCTGGGGATTCTTAGGAGGTGTCTTTCCAGGTAAAAAGAAGTGGTTTTTATTTGCGGTTTTTCCACATTCACAGAGTCCTTCACTCCTAACCCCAGCCAATGTGGAGGAGGGGCCAGTTTACTGCCAGGAACAAGGTCATGTCGGAGGGGCTCATCCCTGAGGATGATGTAAGGGTAGTGATAGGGTTGCCATAATCTGCTGTAGGATAATAAATGTAGGACAGTAAATGGAACGTTAGACTACCTGAGATAAGTCCCTTTCCATCAGAGAAGGTCTGAGCATCCTACCCATGGGTGGTTCCGCCCACTTCAGTTCCTGATAGGCAGAGAGAAAAACAAAAACAGGGGCCTCCCCGCCCCCATGGGTGGCCGCCCAAGAACCCTCAGTCGATGACTAGCCAAAACAGCAACACTGAAAGGGAAAAGACAGCGAGCCACCCGTGTCAGTAGGCGACAAATACAGGTTGGGGAGGATGCTCGGACTTCTCTCTGATGGAAAGGGACGTATCTCAGGTAAGTCTAACTCCATTTCCCATCAGAGAAGGTGCCGAGCATCCTAACTATGGGATTTATAAAAGCCACCAAATGTCAGGGCAGGCTGGCTGATGCAGAGGGCGAGATAGGGACAATTTTTTGTAACACTCTCCGGCCGAAGCGCCTGCGATGACTGGAAAAGATCCAGTTTAATGTCTGACAAAAGTGGATGGTGACTTCCAAGTGGCCACTCTGCAAATCTCAGCCAGAGGGGCGTTAGTGGCCAGGCCTGCCGATGTTGCCGCACTCCTAGTAGTGGGCGGTGAGCGCCTGGGGTGGATTAAGTGAGAGTTTTTGTAACATGTGACAAGCACTGCTTAATTCACCTTGCCAGCGTGAATGAGGACACCTTTTTCCTTTTGAATTTGGTCAAAGGAGAGAAGAGGCTTTCTGACTTTCTGAAGGCCAACGCCTTCTTGAGGTAAATCTTGATGGCCCTCCAGACATCTAAGGTATGCCAGATCTTTTCTAAGTCCTTGGGGACGCGGGCAGAAGGAAGGCAAAATGATGTCTTGGGAAGAACAGAAAACCGAGTTCACCTTGGGAATAAAGGTTGGGTCAGTCTGAGAAGCACGAGTCAGGTCTAATAATGCATAATTCTTTTCGAACTGAGAGGATGCCTAGCTCGGAGACGCGGCAAGCCGATGTGAGTGCCGTGAGGATCAGCGTCTCCCAGGTGAAGAATTGAGGGGAGCCTCCTCAATGGTTCAAAAGGATGGATGGTTAGCGCCTTGAGGACCTTGTGGAGGTCCCAGGAAGGAAAATGATGTTTAGTCGGTGGTAACCTGTTAGCCACTCCTTGAGCAGTCTGCGAAGGTGGGGAGGTGGGAGATCTTGGCAGCCTGTCGTGCGGGAGGATAGAGTTATGGCTGCCACTTGTCGCTTGACCGTGTTTGGGATGAAGGCCCTGGTCTATACCATCCTGGGAGGAACTGGAGTATCGTGGAAACTGACACCTGAATAAAATCTTTTTTTTTTTTTTCTTTTATCATCTCTTGAAGGCCTTGAATGTGTATTCGTAGACCTTGAGCGCGACTGATGGCGGGAAGCCAGGATGGATTCGACCACCCCGGTGAGTATCCATATCTGCTTAACAGTGGACACTCATTTCCAGGCGTGTAGCTGAAGCCAGGCTGGGTCAGGATGATGGATCTGGCCCTGGGACAGCAGGTCTGGCCGGATGGACAGAGGTAAACTCCGAGTTGAGAGGTTGAGGATCTGTGGAGAACCAGGGACATCTGCCATGCTGGGGCTACCAGAATTACCTCTGATCTGGTTTGACCGCTTAGACAGGACACTTGGAGGGGGACTGGAGTAAAGGAGTAAAGTAGCTCCTTTGGCCACCGACAATTGAGGTCGTCTGTGTCTTCCACTCCCTCCTCGGAACCGGGAGAACAATCTCGGAGTCTTGGCATTGATCGGGAAGCAAACAGCCCTAGTATCGGGAGTCCAGTTGTGTCGTTATGGTGAGGAACACCTCTGGATGAAGGCTCCCCTCCCCTTGGTCTATGTCTGTTCGACTTAGCCAGTCGGCCTTTCAGATTAACTATCCTTGAAGATTTCGGCGTCCAAGACATCAGGTTGTTTTCGGCCATGTCAGGACAGTCAAGACTCTTGCATTAGAGACCTGGACCTCCTTATGCCCTGTCGATTGACCTTGGGCTTGTTGTGAATGTTGGCTGTCCTTATCAGGACAGCCTTGTGTGAGATCAGATGATGAAAAGCCTGTAGTGTCAGAGGATTGTTCGTAGCTCCAACCAATTGATGCTGTCGGATTGTTCCGGTGAATTCCACCTGGTCTGAACTATGTGAGTCCTGCAGTGAGCCCCCATCCCCGGAGACTGGCATCTGTAGTGATTTGAATCTTCGGGAGCTTCGGATGGGCCTCCCCTTCAGGATTGAATCGGAGGTCTACCAGCGGAGTGACTGACGCACTTTACTGTCGAGTGGTATTTTCTTGGGCTTTCTGAGAGCTATGGCTCATTGGTGAGGAAGAGGAGCATTGTAGGAATCTGGCATGGAACTCGCCCAGGGCAGGCACTCGATGGTCGCAATCATGAGGCCCTCAGGTGAGCCAGGAGCTGAAGGTTGGGACGTGGCGAGGCTAAGACCTTGACAGATGGCCGTCAAATGAATCTGATCCGGTCCGGGGGGAGCATAGTGCCTGCTTGAGTGTTTATCAGGGCTCCCAGATGTTGAATCTTTGATTCGGGAGCAGGGGCTCTTTGTAAGTTGTCAGAAAACCATGGGCCCTTAATGATTTGAGGGTTGTGAGGGTTCCTGAATTGACTGTTGTCTGGAGGGGCCCCGACGTGGAGATGTAGTGACCTTAGGTGGGCAATTAGAGCTACCATATCTTGGTGAAAACCCTGGGGGCCGATGCCAGGCCAAAGGGAAGTGACCTGTTTGAAAATGAAGCTTGCCATATTTGATCGGAGAAAACGCGTGGCCGTGAGGACGGATGGAAAAGAATGTGAAGATAAGCATTGTGTAGGTCCAGCAACGAGAGAAAGTCTCCGGGCTGGAGGCTGTCTAAAATGGACTTGAGGGTCTCCATTCTGAACTTAGTTTTGAGGATAAAACGGTTGACAGCCCTCAGGTTGAGGATGGCTCTCCAAGTTCCATTCTTCTTGGGCACCAAGAAAAAGGTTGAATAGCATCATTTTCCTCTCTGATCTGTGGGAACGGGTTTGATGGCCCAGATAGACCATAAATGTTCGATGGCTTCCAGCAGGAGGCGGTGTTTTGTAGGGTTGCTTGACTTGGAGAATGGTATGAACATGTCGTGAGGAAGTTGATGCAATTCTATCTTGTAGCCTCATCGAACTGTGTCCAGGACCCACCTGTCTGTGGTGGACTTTTACCAAGCTTGGCTGAATCCCTGAAGCCTGCCTCCTACTGGAGGGGCCCCATCATTGTTGTTGGTTTTTCTGGGCAGATTTGTGTCCTCCACCGTCCTTGACAGGGAAGGAGGACCGGCTTTGTTTGGAGAATTTGGAGTCTCCCCAATGAGATTTGTTAGACCTGGACTCTCTGGCTTAAAAGGAGTTAGAATTGGAGGAAGGGAAAGGTTGGGAGGAGCGGAAGGAGGAACAGTTTCTGAACTGCCTCTTAACGTCCCTCTTTTTTGCTGAAGGTAAGGTCTTCTTTTTATCTTTGCCTTCAACTAACACTGGCTCTAGAGACTCACCAAACAATTTAGTGGCTAGGTAGGGTGTAAAGGCCAAATTTTGTTTTGACCTGAAATCTTCATTCCAATTTTTTAGCCATAGTTGGCTGGCCCAGGCTGAGGGAAAGCAGAGCCTCAGGGCACGCAGCCGGCAAAGCCAGGGCTGGCCCTGGCTGAGGGAAAGCGGAGCCTCAGGGCACGCAGCCGGCAAAGCCGGGGCTGGCCCTGGCTGAGGGAAAGCAGAGCCTGAGGGCACACAGCCGGCAAAGCCAGGGCTGGCCCTGGCTGAGGGAAAGCGGAGCCTCAGGGCATGCAGCCGGCAAAGCCGAGGCTGGCCTGGGCTGAGGGAAAGCATGCTCTCCTGGAGTCCTGGCCTCCTCGTCCGAAGCCATCGCGTGCAGAACGGAGGGCAGGGGAAGCGGATAAAGGTAAATAGAAGAGCCAGGCAAGTCCCAGGGAGCCAACCAAAAGGAGAATCTCTGTGAAGAAGAAAGGTATGTCCTAACAGGAACAAGGCAGGAAGATGACTGAGCGGAGCGCCCATGGGGACGGGGCCAGGCCCCTGTTCTTTTGTCTTTCTTCTCTGCCTGTCAGGAACTGAAGTGGGCAGAGCCACCCATAGTTAGGATGCTCGGCCCCCTTCTCTGATGGGAAATGTAGGACAGTCAAGAAAAATGGAGGACACAAACAGATAAAAGCAAAAAACAATTTTATAAAATTGATATAAATCCTTATTTTCAGAAAACATTCTTCCTAGACAGAAGGCACACAGCAAACATAATAAAATACATCTCAGGAAGTAGAATAAAGATATAGAGATCTTAGCTGTGAGACTAAACTGTGGCGGCCTCCCTCTATTTTCTTGGGGCCCAGCCAGTTGGGGCCCAGTGGTGGTCTCCTTCTTTGGGGTCTAGCTGGCTAGCTAGGCCCCACGCAGCTCTGCCACTGCTGGAGGACTCCTCCATGGCAGCCTCCTTTGAGAGGGCCCAGCCAGCTCAGGCCCTGCGCTGCTCCGCTGCTGCTGCAGGAAGCCTTGCCGCCAGCATTGGAGGCCCCGCCCTAGCCCCTCCTTGGGCCCAGCAAGGCCTAGCAAGACAGCTAGGCCTTGCTTCATGCCGCTGCTGCCGCGCTAAAAGCAATGGAGGAGGCAGTGGAGGAGGGAGCCAGGACTGGCTACAACCCAGGACGGGACATTCAAAACGGTTTAAAAACTGTGAATGTCCCACCAGAAACCGGGATATGGCAAGTGTAGTGACCTGCCTTTCTGATTCAGAAATGGAGTGAAGATTACCTGCCTTTGAACATCTTTCTTATAGAAAGGAGCTACATTTCCAAACCATTCAAAGTGCTGGGTATGATCTACACCTTGAATCTACAAGGCTGTCCAAACCCTGAGGTCTTCAAGGAAGGTACTTCTAGAAGGAATGGAAGACAGGGCCTTCTTGCTGGCTGTTCACAACTCTGAACTTCTTCCCAGGAGAGACTATATTGGATTCGTTTTTGCTGTCCTGTCAGCAAGTGAAATCTTCCATTTTGACAGGCTTTGGGGGACTTAACTGTAACAGGTTTTTTTTGAAAATGTTTTATTTTACTGATTTTTATTGTTTTCAATGGTATGTTTTAAATGCTTAATTCTTGTTGTTAGCTGCCAACAAGTTAACTTCAACCTATGGCCATCTGAGTCTTGCAGATTCAGGATCATGGTTTCCACACTGTCCAGCTTTCACAACCATACACAGCAATTAGAACTACAATGGCATGAACAATTCTAACTTTAGTATTCAGTGATATATCTTGACACTTCAGGATTGTATCTAGTTCTGTCTCAGCTGCCCTTCCAAATCCTAGCCTTCTTCTAATTTCTTGATGTCAGTCCCCGTTTTGATGAATAAGTGATCCAAGGTATGTAAAATCATGAACATTTCAATGTTTTCATCATCTACTTTAAAGTTATATGCATCGTCTGTTATTTTTGTTTTGGGGGGACTATCACACTACACTGTTACAGTGCTATTACAGCAAGCCCTTGTTATCCGCTGGGGTTTGGTTCCAGGACCCCCTCCCTTGGATAACAAAATCCGTGGATGCTTGAGTCCCATTAAATATAATGGCATAGTAAAATGGTGTCCCTTATATAAAATGGAAAATCAAGGTTTGCTATTTGGAATGTACAGTGGATCCTTGTTATACGCTGGGGTTTGGTTCCAAGATCCCCCGTGTATAACAAAATCCGTGTATGCTCAAGTCCCATTAAGTATAATGACATAGCAAAATGGTGTCCCTAATAAAAAATGGAACATCAAGGTAAATTTATACTGTTTTGGAACATTTTCAAACCGTGTATGCTTGAATCCGTGTATAAAAAATCCGTGTATAAGAAGGGCCGACTGTATACTTTTTTGGAATATTTTCAAGCCGTGGATGCTTGAATCCGTGGTAAAAAAAATCTATGGATAAGGAGGGACAACTGTATTCTACTTTACTTGCCATGGTAACATCGTATGGAATTCTGGGATTTACAGTTTAGGGAGGGGCATTTAGATTTCTCAGTCAGACAACTCTTGGCCCTCACTAAACTACAAACCCCAAGGCCCACATAATGTTGCTATAACAATTAACGTAGAATAATAGCGTTATAACTGTGTAGTGTGATAGCCCCCTCCAAAAAAATACACAAAAATAACAACCACAGATGCTGTATATAACTTTAAAGTAGATGATGAAGACATTGAAATGTTCATGATTTTACATACCTTCGATCACTTATTAATCAAAATAGGGACTTCAGTCAAGAAATCAGAAGTAACCTAGGACTTGGAAGGACAACTGTAAATCTGCCTTTGCACTTTGACTTTCTTCACTACTTATTCCATGTCTTTGCTCTTTTCTGCTAGTAATACAGTCAGCCCTTCTTATACACGGATTCAAGCATCCACAGTTTGAAAATGTTCAAAAAAGTATAAATTTCAAATATCAAACCTTGATTTCCATTTTTTATAAGGGACACCATTTTGCTATGTCATTATATTTAATAGGGCTTGAGCATCCATGGATTTTGTTATCCACGGGGGATCTTGGAACCAAACCCCAGTGTATAACAAGGGTCCACTGTATGGTGTCAGTTGATGTTCCTTCCTCCAGTTTTCATGCTTACTTCCTCCGAGTCTAATTCAGCTTTAAATACGAAACCTTCAGTGTACAAATTAAATCGTCTGTGGTTGACAGGGTAATAAAATGAAACTTTGCCTGACAACCCCCCCCCCACCCTCTGCCAATTGGAAACCATTATATTTCTCTATATTTTATCCTAACTGCCTTTTGTTTGAACCCAGCTTAGACGTTTGGCATTCTTCACTCCATATCTGGCAAAAGTCTTTGTAGTAGAATTTTGAGCATCACTTTGCTTGCAAGGTATATTAATACAATGATCCAGTGGTTATTGCAAACCCTGGTGCCCCCTTTCTTGGGGACTAGAATGTATATTTAGCATTTCTAATCTGCGGGCCTCTGTTTTGTTTTCCATATTTGTTGACAGATTTTAGTTAGAACTACAGTTGCCCCTCCTAACCCGCAGATCTCAAATCCGCGATCTTAGAAATCCACAGAGGAGCAACCTCCGCTATTTTTAATAATAAATAATAATAAAATTTATTTATATACCGCTATTCCATTTGATCACAG
>NC_056523.1:90510418-90515151 GCF_019175285.1 Sceloporus undulatus
GGCCTGTTACAGACTGCCAAAATAAAGCTGCCTCAGGTCTCTTTGGAGGTATGCTGTTTAAATGATGCATGCACCCTAAGAATCCGGAAGCTGCACCAAAGCTGCCCTCCAGTGCTTAGGAATGGAATGTGGCTTTGGCACGACCTCCAGACTCTTAAGACCCATGCATCATTTAAACAGCATACCTCCAAAGAGACCCGAAGCAGCTTTATTTTGGCAGTCTGTAACAGGCCAAGGATTCTGTGGAATTACATGCTTGTTTGATTCTCCCACACCCAAGTTAGAGGATGTTAACTTTGGGCTACAACTCCCAGAATCTCCCTCCCAATCATTGGCTAGGGGGTCCTGGGAGTTGCAGTCCAAAAATAAGCAATCTTCCCACTCTCTGATTTTTTAAGAAGCCATTGGCAGCAAAGGTCCAAAGTATCAATGGTATGCTATATTGTAGAAATAATGCAGTCACTCAGGTTTGTGAGGCACCAGCATCTTTGGCAGAGAAGGCTAAAACCCTGAAAAACTATAGATTCCAAGATTCCATAGGATGGAGGTAAAGCATTTTAAATGGTGTAAAACTGCATTATTTCTACAGTGTAGATGCATCCCTTAATGTAAGATTTCATCAGTTTCACCCAGCTGTCTTCCATGGAACTAGTTCCAAAATAAAGCTTTGCTGTTGTCTTTGTAAAAGACCCATTCTTAAGAGAACAGGCTAAAAATTTAAAACTTCAACCACACTCCAGTACTCGCTGGCTCTTTCTGTCCAAAGGAAGGAAACAAACAGAAACCCCAGCTTCTTGCTTGGCTACTCATAAGGAAGTCTCAGTGAATTCAGTGGAAATTACTCTTGGGCAAGTCACACTCTCTCAGCCTCAGAGGTTGGGGCAAAGCCCCCTCTTGCCAAGAAAACCCCAGGATAGGTTTGCCTTAGGGTCATTATATTATTATTATTATTATTATTATTATTCACAATCCTAAATCAGAAATGACTTAAAGGCACACAACAACAAAAGTGTGGAGGTTGTAGCGTTGTAGTTAATAGTTAACTAATACAGTAGTTGATAGCTAACAGTTACAGGCAGGATTTGTCATTTTGAATCCCTAGAACTACAGTCTCACTAAGGTTGCACCTACACTGTAGAAACTACAGTATGTAGTTTGACAGCCCTTTAACTGCCCTGGCTGAATTTGTAGTTTTGCCTGCACTCTTTTAAGGGGTGTGTGCTCTTTTTTTATGTTTTTAACTTTTGCATGTATTATGTAATTTTATACCACTTTAGCAAATAGGTTTTATTTATTTTTTTAAAATAAGAAGTAAAGTTTTTTTAAAACTATTTTATCTGTGAGACGGGAGAAAAGTGGCATACAAATAAAACAAACAAACAAACAAACTAATAACTTGGCTTGTTGGAAGAGCCAGCATAGCCTACTGGTTTGAGTGTTGCACTCTGACTCTGGACAAGGTGGCCAGGTGTCCTCCTTTTCCAGGACCTGTCCTACATTGTTACCTTCTGCCTAGGAAGAATTCCAAAATGTTCTCCATTTTGAGCATGGCTTAAGAAGCAGGAATTTACATTTACATGGTCCAAAACACACTGCAGAAATATTCCAGTCTGAGACCACTTTAACTACCCTGGCTCAGTGTTAGGGAATCCAGGGAATTGTAGTTTATTCTGGCCCCAGAAGAATCTGACAGAGATGTCTCACAAAGCTACATTTCCCAGGATTCTCCAGCATTAAGCCAGGGCAGTTAAAACAGTCTCAAACTGGATTATTTCTGCAGTGTGTTTTAGACCTTTTGAGTGGTTTTAGCCATAATTCGGCCACACCCTCCATTTTTCTTGAAACCCCTATATCTTGAGGTGAGCCGTCCTCCTTTGCTGTCATTAGGACATATAGATAAATAAAAAATAAACAAATAATTTGGCAGGGAAAGCTAAAGACCTTGTAAAACTACACATCCCATAGGATGGCGCTACAACACATAAAGTGGTGTCAAAGTGCATTATTAGTATGGAGTTTATCTCACAGGGGACAACTGAAAATATAACCAGTGATTAACCTGCAATAATCCCTCAATTGCACTAATGGTTTTCACACAACATCGTGTTCAAAGTGGTATTATCCCACAAACCAACCGTTATTTTCACACAGTTGTGCTAATGGTTATCACACAATGTGTGAAATTGAACAATACAGAGATTAGCATGGCCCCTGTGGAAGGATGACACGCAAATTATTGACGTGTTCCATATTTTTGCAAGCTTTTTAAAATCATGTAGGCCTGGTTTTATTGGGGGATGGGAGGTTGGTTTAGATTTATTTTTAACCTTGTATGTTTTAAATTTTGTATGTTGTAATTTTAAAAACTTTACTGTTTTAATTGTTTTTAATGGGTTGTTTTAATGGGTTTTTATATATTGTGAGCCGCCTTGGGTCCCAACTTGGAAGAAAAGTGGGGTAAAAATAAATAAGTAAGTAAATGACTAGGTGAAACACAATTAAAGTGTCATTAATCCATGAATAACCAGGCAAGAAACAGCAGCAAATAATTCATGGGATTTTCTTTTTTAAAGAAATATTATTTATTAATTTTAAAATCAAATCAAAATTATACATTCTTGTCTTATACATCTTATAACAATTTTTTGTTTACATCATATTATTTCATTTTCCATCAAAATTATATAGTATACATTATCTTGTTACCTTATCCACCCTTACTTTAAGATTATATTTACATTTACTGTTATCGTAAGTATTGTATTCTTTCTTCTATACTCCTTGTAAACTTTGTAATCCTTTCTCATTGTCGTTATCTTTATTAATTTCCATTCTTCTTATCCTTTCTATTCTTTATCTTTGCACCTTTTGAGCTTATATTTTTCCTATTTCATTCCTTTCATCTCACCATTCTCTGTAACTTTTCTCATCTATTTCACACATTTGTATTCCAAAACACGTTTGTGTATTTTTCAACAGGATCCCATTCCCTTTCTGAATTTTGAATTGGTTTCTTTTTTTTAACCATGGTTGTTAATTTACCCATTTCTCTTATAATTCCCATAACTTCTGTAATCCTTCATCCATTGAAGGTATCTTTTCCATTTTCCAATTTTCCAGTCCCCTAGCATGATGAACTCCCTGAATTTGCAAGTTTGGTTTAAATTCGGATCTCGTTTAACTCCCATTTTCCCATGGGATTTTCCTAGTGTGATAAACTCCATAGTCAAGAACAAACGTTAATAACCTTGCAGCTGTTATTGAATATGAAACAAGTCTCCGGTATTTTATTATTATTATTATTATTATTATTATTATTATTATTATTATTATTCTGCTCCCATGTAATAAATAATAGTTTATTTATATTTGCCCCCTTTCCCTGCAGATCGAGGCGGGATCAACCAATTAAATGCACACAGAGATAAAAATAGAAAATTACATATAATAACCCAGATTGCTGGGGGCAATGATCTTACAGTTGTAATAATAAAGCTAGTTCAGTATGAAGCAGTATATAAATGAAGCTGCTTAGTGTTTGTCCTGTGAATGACTTGTGACTGTTTATTGCCTGGCTGTTCCCAGGATAATGGGTCTTCTTGCGTTAATCTCATTTCAACCACATTTTAGTATCAGTTGTGCAATTTTCACACTGTTTTAAAGTCTTGCGTTAATCTCATTTCAACCACATTTTAATGTCAGTTGTGCAATTTTCACACTGTTTAAAGTCCCAAGCTCCTAAGGTGCAAACACACCCTCAGAGAAGGAAGGAGCCCCTCAGAAAAGTAATTCCCCTCCGCCGCCATTTTGTTTCTCTCTCTCTAGCAGCAGCAGCAGCAGCAGCTCCATTCATTTCAGAAAGAGGAAGCCTGCCGCTGATTAGCTGCTGGGTGTGTCAATCAATCCTGGGCGAGGGGAATTCCAGGGTGGGCGGGGCCGAGCCTGCTTCCTCTTGGGCAGCCCCTGCGAGGAAGTGGGAGAAAGAGATGCCTGGAGCCCCGGGGAAGGAGGCAGAGGGAGAAGGGGGAGAAGAAGCAGCAGCAGCAGCAGCAGCAGCAGCAGAGGGCTCCTGGAGCCCCTTCGCAGGTAGGGCGCCTTTCTTGCCTAATGCAGAGGGGAGGGCTTCCCTGGATGGAGGGAGCAGGAGGACTGCCAAATGGAGGACCAAGGGAAGCTAAGGGACACCAGCATCCATAACACCCCATGCTTCTTAGCTGTCTTTCAAAGGGAGGACGTTTGGCAATGCCTCCTGGACACAAGGTGGAAAGGTAGGGAAGGTCCTGGCAGAGGAGGACACCCCAAGTCACCCTGAGGACAAGGCAGTGCAAAATGGAGGACATAACAGACAAATGTGGGGCATGAAAGGTAGGGCATGTCCTGGAAAAGGAGGAGGACGCAGTGGAAAATGGAGGACACTCAGGAAAGATGTAGGGCATATGAAGAGCAGGGCTGGTCTTGGAAAAGGCAGAGGTGTTTGGTCACCCTGGGGACAAGGTATTGCAAAATGGAGGACGCTCAAGAAAAATGTAGGGCATGAAAGATAGGGCTGGTCCCAGAAAGGAAGAGGAGCCCTGGTCACCCTGAGGACAAGGCAGTGCAAAATGTAAGACGTTCAAGAAAGATGTAGGGCATTAAGGGTAGGACAGGTTTTGGAAAAAGAGGAGGACCCTTCTAAAACAAAGATGGCAAGAGATATTACTTGTTTAGAAATTAAGATCACCATGAAATACATA
>NC_056523.1:90515251-90522861 GCF_019175285.1 Sceloporus undulatus
GTTGTCTCTATTATTGCTACAGTTGTTTAGTTTATTTGTGGTTTGTTTATATAGTTTACTAGTGTAAGTGTGAGCTGGTTGCTGTGTATATGATATGTGAATGTATTTTATACTGTGTATTAAAATGCTTTAGTAAAAATATTATTTTAAAAAAAGATGAGGACCCCTGGTTACCTGAGGACAAGGCAGTGCACAGTGGAGGACACACAAGACAAATGTAGGACATGAAAGCTAGGACAGGTCTTGAGAAAGAAGGATGCCTGGCCATCCTGCAAGGGAAGCTTGCTCAGGCAGCATTGGTGTGTTCAGCCATTTTGCCACAGAAAGAGAGAGAGAGAGAGAGACATCCCTGGTTATTACCTCTGATTGGGTGCAAGTGTGTAAAGGGTGCTTGTTGGGGAAGATGGAGCCTATCTCATATCTCTTTGAAAAGTAAGGGCTTGTTGTTAACTGCCCTCACATCTACCAGAGACATGACGATCCTGTGGATGAGGCATTTCCAAGACTCCCTGTCTTCCACTGCTCTGCTAAGGTCCTGCAAGTTCATACCATGACCACCCAAATAGAGTCTATCCATCTGGCCTGCAGTCTTCTACTACCCTCTGTCTTTCCTAGCATTGTTATCTGTTCTGGTGAGTAATGTCTTCTCATGATGTGGCCAGAGTACAACAGTCTCAGTTTAATCATCTTGGCTTCCAGGAAGAATTCAAGCTTGATCTATTCAAGGATCCATTTGTTTGTCTTTTTGGCTGTGCATGATATCCTCAGCACTCTTCAGCACCAAGGCTGGGGAGTATTGCTGATTTTGGGGTTACTCCTTGTTGTACTCCAGAGTAAGATATTTTTTCTTAATGTTTCTCCTACTCCTGTAAAACCTCTTACACCTTTACTCCTACTCCCCAGCCCTGGGAAAAAGCCCCAGTTGCTTTGCAAGGTTGGTGCGTGTGTGTCTTTGCCTCCCAGTCTCTTCCCAGTGCAATATAATTTTAAAAATTGGTGTTTGCAAGTACAATATAATAACAGGAATAAGGAGCAGCAAATATATATTGTTATTCCTTATTCTTACTCCTGTAAAAACCTCTTACTCCTTTACTCCTTACTTCTACTCCTACTCCCCAGCCCTATTCAGCACCACATTTCATTTCAGAAGAGTTTATTTTCATAGAATCATAGAGTTGGAAGAGACCGCAAGGGCCATCCAGTCCAACCCCCTGCCATGCAGGAAATCCAAATCAAAGCATCCCCGACAGATGGCCATCCAGCCTCTGCTTAAAGACCTCCAAGGAAGGAGACTCCACTACACCCTGAGGAAAGAGTGTGTTCCACCGTCGAACAGCCCTTACTGTCAGGAAGTTCCTCCGAATGTTGAGGTGGAATCTCTTTTCCTGTAGCTTGCATCCATTCTTCCGTGTCCTGTTCTCGGAGCACAGAAAACAAGTTTTGCTCCCTCCTTTTCTTTCTTTAAACTCTTTATTCATTGTTCCGCTCTCACATCTGTACCTGGTGTGGGGATCCAGTGGATTGGATGGTTCCGACTTTAACTGTTCATTGTACATCCTTACACCTAGTCTTGTCCGGTTCTCTCATACCTGGCCTTCCCATTCCTGGGCTTTTTATTTCTGAATGTAGTCTCCATTTCATTCAGTGTTGATCCAAGGTACGGAACTCTGATTATTTCATTTTCCTCATAGATCCCTGGTTATTATCTCTACTGCTTGGGGTGGGTGCCCAGCTGTAAGTGGTGCTGGTTAGGGGAAGAAGCTGAATCTTATGTTATTGTCTTGGGGAGGAAGCTTGATTTAAGAGTGGGCACAGGCCCTGTGTGTAATATGGTCACCCAAGTTAAGGATCAAATCTTCTCTGCTGGAAACGGACGTTTAGCAGGTAAGAACCAACGTCCTTATCTATTATGGTGTAAAAGTAAATCCAGTGATGGCCATGTTGGCTATAGCAAAGTACAATACATCCTAAATCCACCAAAAACAGTTGATAGCGTATTGGGCCAACCAGAATTCACAAAAATACGATGATGCGAGCTTTCAAGTTCCAGTAGCAGTGATGATGGGATATGATGGTGCTTTGTTGTGTTGTTCAGAGTTATTTCTTTATAGGATCTAACCCAGTTCTTTTATAGCTGCCCTTGTCAGTCTATTCTTCTTATTTATGTAGGGGAAGGTGGAGCTATCTCATATTTGTGGGGAAATCTAGATTTTCAGAGTAAGGGCACAGTCCTTTAAAATATGATCAACCAAGTAAAGCCCCTCACCAAGATCTAAAACGATATTTTAACTGGCCAAGGGGCATGGCCTTTACTCTGTTCATCATTCCTTCTTATCTGTCTGCAGCCTTTGACCTGTTGATCACGTCTCCTAGTATAACTCTCTCTGACCTTGGGTTCTCAGACTCTGTTCTCGACTGGTTTAGATCTTATTGTCTGGCAGATCTTTTGCAGTAGTTGCACGGTGGTCAGACTGTCTTTCCTGTTTCCCTTATCTGGTTGGAGTTTTCCCCAGGGGCTCTGTTCTGGGTTCCCTTCTGTTTTTCTCTCTACAACACTGTTCCTTAGGTAAACTCATTAGCTCTTTGTTTTTCCTCCTCCTATTGTATGCCGATGACACCCAGTGTTCTTTCCAGCCCTGACCTTTCTCCAAGGCTTGAACAGCAAAGTTTCGTCTTTTCTTCACAGAGCTGTCTCCACTGGATGCGGCCATCGGCGTTTGAAAGCTCAACATGTCCAAGATGGAGCTTCTTGTTTTCCGCCTAGTCCACCCTTCCACACTCCTTTTGCTGTCTGTGGGACAACATTCTATTCAACCAGGTCCAGCAAAACCGCTAGTCTTGGTTTCAATCTTTGATCTTCTCTGCGTGTTCCCTCAGATTCCAGACCACAGCCAAGGCTTGTAGATTCTTTTTATAAAATATGCCAAAATCAGACTCTACTGAAGAAGATCCTGGTCCATGTGCCTAGTGGTCTCACGACTGTTGATTACTGTAACGTCCTCCTGGCTGGGTCCTTCTTTCACCTCCGTCCTTTAATCTCTGTCCAGCATTCAGCTGCACCACATTATCACATCCACCCACCGCTCTGACAAATCTCGTCCTGTTTGGGTTTCCCTTCACTGGCGCCCTCTCCCTTTCTGCATTCAGTAAAGCTCCTGCTGTCGACATTTCAAAGCCCTCATAGGACGGGCCCCTCCTTCTTATATCAGACCTTCTTTCTCCTCACCTTCCCACCAGGGCCCTCCGTTCTGGTAGTCAAGTCTGTGTCCCAGCCCCGGATTCCTCTGCCCCATCCCGGATTCGCCCCTTTTCACTTGCTGCCCCTCACTCCAGGAACCTTCTTCCCTCTCGAGCAAGGGCCATCACTTCTTTAACCAGCTTCAAAACAGAGTGAAGACCATCCTGTTCAGAAGAAGCGTTCCCAGCATTGCATAAATTGTCGCTTGCTATTGATATTCTTTTGGTTGCCTGTTTTATCGACACCATTTCCTGTATTGCTATGTACTTTTATGTATTAGCCTACTAGCCCCCACCACCTTTCCCTTCTCCTTTTATGTAGTCTTTTTAGATTGTAAGCCTGAGGGCAGGGAACCGTCTAATTAAAAAGATTGTATGTACAGCGCATGTGTAAATTACATGCGCTTTATAAATAAAGGTTATAATAATAATAATTAAATAATGGTTTGAATCTGTTATGATTGTAACCGAGTGATTTGATGCTTGCTCCCAAAGGCATGATGCTAAAGTGATGGTTGGATTTAATGTGACTTTTGCTGAGAATTTAACCTTATTTTCAAAGGTGATTGAAAATAATAATTTTTCAAAGGGTGTGGGAGTGTCAGAAAGACAATGTTTTGGTTATTTTGGTCCTGATCACATGGTGTTTTCCTACCTTGTTAAAAGAAGGTTAACTTCCTTGTGTTAATCATAGACTGAGAATTGGAAAGGGATCACAAGGGCCATCCAGTCCTGCTCCCTGTCAAGTAGCACTTCTGAAAGTTAGCCATCCATTTTTAATGAGATCTGAGCAATGGAAGGCTCATGCCAGACTGTGATGCCACATAAGAGGATAATTATATACCAGTGCGTTAAGTGCTGGTTTTGGCTTTGGAGCAGCTGACCTACCTGCCTAGATACTTAGAACATCAGGACCCAGCCGGTTCCTTGTGATTCTACTGATTGCAGTGTAATGTACTAGCAAATTTATGCCTAGAATTGTAGTGTTGGGTTCAGCTATTAATTTGTATTCATCCTTCTTGGTAAGGAGTTCAACCTGAAAATGTACCATTCTTTCCACATGTGGTTGGTTTGATTAAGAGATAGCAGCTACCCAAAGAGCACCCCCACCCCACCCCTGATTATGGAGCTGAATACAGCTCTCCCCATTACAGTGTGAAGACTCTTTCCCTTACACCAGGGATGAGGAGAACATATAGACTGCAGTACTCATCATCCATCAGCTTTGGCTGTGCTGGTTAAGGCTGCCAAGAGTAGCAGTCTGACAGACTTTAGAGAGTTGCATGTTATCCACCCTTTGCATTACTCCATTTTTGCTTTTGGGTTAACTTTTTTGGTTTTCTGATACTTTTCCTTCTAGGAATATTATTATCATTATTTAATCATTCACTCATATTCCTCTTTTCACCAAAAAAGTGGATCTTAAGGTAGTTTACACGAAATAAAACAAATACAGATGAAAGTATAAAATTGATAGAACTGCAGATTGGGTCTCCCACATCCAGAAGCGTTTTGGATTTTAGAATATCTGTATTTATGAGAAAGCTGTGTTTATACACCATATACACATAGCCTGATGATAATTTTATACAATATTTTTAATAATTTTGTACATAGAACAAGGCTTGATGGTTCAGAGCACCGAATCATCAGAAAATAAAGGTGTCATAATCTTAGTCACCCATGAAAAATGTTTTGGTTTTTGGAGTATTTTAGATTTCAGGATTCTGGATAAGGGAGACTCGACCTGTATTAAAAGTCCTGTCAGTCAGTTCCTAAAAATCCTGTTTGAAAGAAAAGTTTTCACTCGCTGAAGAAGGGCAAAAAGGAGGGACCCATCCTAGCCTTCCCCGAAGAGGGACTTACAAAGTCTGAAAGCAGCGTTTCCTATGTTTTCACTAGAGGTGCCTGTGAATTTGGTTGGACCAAAAGAAGGACTTCTCTGAAAATCTTAGATCACAAAAGCTCATATAGGATTATTGTCATTGTTGTGCAAGACCTTCAAAGCATTTCTGACTTATGGAAACCCTAAGGCGAACTTTTAACGGGGTCTGCTTGGCAAGTTTCTTCAGAGGGGAATTGCCATTGGAGGTCTGAGGCTGAAAAAGTGTGAATTGCTCAGGGTCACCAAGTGGGTTTCATGGCCAAATAAGGTTTCAAACCCTGTTCTCCAGAGTTATAGTCCAATGCTCAAGCTGCTGCACCATGTTAGCTTTCTTGTAGTTTGGTGAGATATTCAGTCTGGTCTGTCTGTCAGAGAAATCTGGTGCCTCACCAAACTACAAATCCAAGTATTCTGTAGGATGGGGTCATGGCAGTTAAAGTGATGTCCAAACTGCTTTATTTTTGCAGTCTGGATATACCCTTGGTGACATCTTCTGGCCTAAAAATTTTGTAAATGGCATGGAAAACTAGCTGCCCACATTGCTTACTCCCCCTTTTCATTTTCTGCTGAAGTATATTAAACCAAAACCAAAAGCTTTCCCACATTCATTCCCACTAGGATATTTCTTGAAGTGATAACTCAACAGAATGCATTCTGTGAACATTCTCACATTTCCCCATAGATAGTACAGATAAGTGTTCAGCTGCTGATTTATGTACTATTTTAAAAAAGCTAATTCATCATTCTCAAGCTGATACATAATTGCACTGTACCGAAAACAGTGCCCCAAACATATTCCTACATAGGTTCAGATCCCATTTTGCTTATTATTTTTGCTGCACTCTTGCTTATTGTACTTTACCTTTGCTTATAACAGTGGTGGGCAAAGTGCGGCTTATGGGCCACATGTTTTTGTGGCCTCCAGATCCCCACAGGGGTCAAAATATCTATTTTGTTCTAGAATCCCCCCTTTTACTCCAGAATGCCCCCAAATGTACTCTAGGAGTTGTGGAGAATGAGCTTCTACCATGTTTGGAAGCTTCCTGGGTTCCCCATGGTTCAAATAGAATTCTGAATTCTTCTTGTAGATATGGAATGAAGAAACTGTAGTTATCCATATATGGTTGGATTTCTGTTCCCATTTTCCTTAGCCAGCATCACCACTGGTTAAGAATAATGGGACCGACAATTCAATAAAATCTGGAAGATCCCAAGTTCCCAGCCCCTGCTATAGGCTGTCAGCAATATAAGCAACTTGAGAACACACAATACATTGACTGTCATCACTTTTATACAAATAGCCAAATGTGACAACAGTAATAATGTAATATTAGCAATAGCATTTGGGTGCAGAAAGAATCCCACTTTATAGGATTGTGAGATTTGTTAGTGCTGTTGTCTTTCTGATGGCACAATCAGTTACCCAAATTGCCCAGCCCTTAATTCATTTAGTGTTTCTGCATTCCTCTTTTGCAGCTGATCACAAGATAACTTGGATGGTTACTTAGATGATTACTCTATAACAATTACTTCCTGTAAGCAAGGTTGAAGTCACTTTTAGATCTCTCAAGAATGAGATCACCTTGGAAAGTTTCACTTCTGAGAAGTTTCTGTTGGAGATATCCTGACTTGCCAGGTTATATTGTGTTTTCTGATAGGAAGACTCAGCTTTGGTAAAATACAGGCATGTTCACATGTGAATTTTTACTGGGATATTTGGTGTTGCTGCTCCTCGGCTTTACTGGTAAGAAAGATTTTTTCTTTAGCTGCTACTTTTTCATGCATATATCAAACAACTAATGCATAATTGTTCATTAGTTTCAAATGAGGTACAAGTCTTGCCTCCCTTCCTTGTGTTATATATTTTCCCAACAACTAAAAAAAACCCTGTTTACCATTGTTGGGAAATGGCAATTATTTCTTTAGCTAGTGAAGTACAGTACAGTTGTCCCTTGATATTTGCGGCTTTGACACTCGTGGTTTTGATTATTTGCTAGGTCAAGCCTGCTGTGCATGCACTCCTCCTCCTCCCTCCCGGGCTTTTCCCCTGGGGAGGGAAAATGCCCATGTGGGAGAAGCTGGAAAGGGTGAGCACACCAATCCAGGACTGAGAGGTGCCTCTTTCCCCAAGCAGCTCTCTTGCCTTGGGAAGGGATTTGAGGAAAATAACCCCCCACCCTTTTCCAGGACAGGGAGCTACCTGGAGAAAGATAGCTCTCTTGCCTTGGGAAGGGGTTTGAGTAGGCTTGCCATATCCCGCCTGGGGGCGGGACTTTCCCGGTTTGGGGTGGGTCCACACGGTCCCGCCCCGGTTTGGCCCCGCCCCCGGGACACCCCCCTTCCAGAGAGGGCCTGGAGGCTGGGGCTTGGGAGAAGCTCTCCCAGGCCCCTCCGGAGGCCCTGGAAGCGGCTCCGCGGTCGCGGAGCAGTCCTCCAGGGCCTCTGGGGCTTGGGAGAAGCTCTCCCAGGCCCCTCCGGAGGCCCTGGA
>NC_056523.1:90522886-90542092 GCF_019175285.1 Sceloporus undulatus
GTAAACATGGAAGAAACATTAAACAATTTACGTTGAAAGTACATTCCTCTATGTCTGTCATCTAGTTCAAGGCACATCCTGCTTGTCTATCATCTATCAACACTTCTCCTTGTTCTGAAAAAATAACATTTGAAATTCAATCAACAAGAACTGGGTTTTTTTATCATTTTACAAAAATGTAAATGAGGAAATTCAATCAAGAATTTATTAGAATTAGGTTGTTTTTTGTTGATTCGATACCCGCACTACGCTATACAGCACACACAAATTATAACATTAAAATATTAAATGGAGTTCATCCATAAGTTCATTTTTGCAGCCAATAAGGCAAGGGTTTGGGGAAGTATTATGCTGCATCTCCCCGCCATATTTACTGTTTCAATATGGTATGGAGAGGCAAAAGGGGCTATACAAAGTATCTAGAACAATAGGAATGGGTTAATCCATTTAGGAGTCTCCAACAGGACTTGAGTAACATAGCAACTTCCACTTGTATTTCTCAGAAATAGTAGGTCAGTTAACACAAAGTTTAAGGAGGACATGCCACTGGAGATAAACATGGCACTCTCCAACTGTCCTTATTTGGTAGGGATGTCCTGATTAATTCTCTGTTGTCCCAGTTTTTCAGCTGCTTTAAATGTCCCCAGTTTCTCTCTTTCTTTCACTTACCCGTTTTGTCCTCAGATTACTTAATTTACTGCAAACGGAGATGACAGTGCTAAAGTAGTTTGCACTAGTTAACTCAGTAGCAAGGAAAGGTGGTAAGGGATGGAATCTTGCCCTTTTGTCTAATTCCCACATGCTGGCTGTTAATATTTTAGCTGCTCTTGTCAATATATGCTTCCCCATTCTTCTACTGTTTAGACTTCTTCTCTTACCTGTCTTTCCCCATTGCCTCTTTTGTCATTCTCAGGGAACACTAGGCCATCTTGTATCATTTCACAGAACATTCTTATGCATGGGCTGTTCTGCTGCACTCAGATTACCTGTGTCAATAATTTGCATAGACATCAGAGAGCTCAGTGTTCTGGAAATCCCCTTTTCTGACCAAAACTTCCTCCCTGGGCTCCAGAGAAGGCGTCATCATCGTTTTGTTTATGGCTTTCTGTGAGACCAAAGCAGGAAGCTAAAACGAGCAGACAGAAGGGGTAAAACAAACCATGTCAACACATCCCTCCTTGTAGTGGAAGCGCCCCCCCCCCCCATGCACAGCATTGCATTCTGCCTTTTGCACCCATTTGGGTGCAAAAGCGTTTCTCCTTGACTGGTGAATTTCCTTTCAGTTCTGTCTAAAGTCAAACCACTGCCTCACAGAAAATAATTATATTAATTTTTAAAAAAGGAAGGGGAGAGGGCGGGGGGGGGGCTGGTGTTCATCACTCCATACCACAGCAGGGTTGACAGCAATGTATCATGGTCTAATTTGTACCTTCTTCTGGATTGTGAATTTACTATTTGTGACTATATCAAAAATATTAGGAACATTAATGCATTGCATATCTTAGAACTATAACTGTTCCTATGTTGTTCAAGTTGTTTCTGATTTATGGTGACCCTAAGGCCAAACTATCATAAGGTTTTCTTGGCAAGTTTTCAGGGGGGGTTGCCATTACACTCTTCTGAGGCTGAGAGAAAGTGACTTGCCCAACGTCACCCAGTGGGTTTCATGGCCAGCTGGGATTTGAACCCTGGTCTCCCAGTATGCTAATCCAATATGAGACCATCTACATAATAATAATAAGCTTTATTTGTTACCGCTTTTCCGTGGACCAATCAAAGCGTTTCCAATATCAGATTAACAATACATAAAACATCATGACTCTCTTCTCTCCCCTCAAGATGGTGGTCGGGGGAGAGGCTCTTCTTCTTGGCAGGCAGAGGCCTGTTGTTTCTGTTGTTTACATCACACTGGGCCTTCATGCAGAGTATTGAAAAATTGCTTTTTTGGACTACAGTTCCCAAAAAACAGTTCCTATGCAGAAATATGTCAACCCAAAAGACCATTGAAATCAATAGACACATACCTCTGCACAGATTTGGGTGCAAAACTTCCTTGCAGTTCTGATCTGTTAATGTACAGGCATCAGCAGCAGGAATACTCATGCTGAATATCCTCATAATCACCTCTCAGTTGGTTCTCCTTCCACAAAGAAGGAAGCTTGATTCCCCCCCCCCCTTTCATTAACAGTTTCACATACCTGGGAATGTAATATACAAGGCAGCTTCCATGTGCATGTCTCCAGTCATAAGCATACTCTCCGAAACCTTGTCACCAAGAAAGATGTGTGGAGACTGCTTATGTGATCTGGAGATCTAGGCACTGAAGAGCTTTCAAACAATGGCTCATACCACCGGTAAATTGTGGAGCTACCATGATGAATATGCCTCACTGATCCCATATGGGGATAGCAGCCAGGATGATCAGATGTCATAACTGCAAAGAAGGACAAGACACTGCAATAGTAAGACATTCAAGAAAATGTAGGCAACATAACAAAACTACACACTAATATAATATTAATTCATTCAATATGGTTTATTTACACCTATATTACATATACTGTATTTTATAATAATAATAATAATAAATAATAAAATTATTTATATTATACCGCTATTCCATGAACATAGTGGTTCAACAACATAATAAAACCAGTTAAAAAACAACATGTACAACAACAATCACAGTAAAACGTAACATCAACATTATTACAAAAGGCTAAAAGTGGAATACATCACAATTTCAGGGGAGAAGAATGACAACAAGGTTCATGGGGGGAAAGCCCGGTGGAATAGACAAGTCTTCAAGTTTTTCTTGAATACTCAGGGAAATGGACATGTGGAGCTCATTGGGGAGAGTTCCCGAGTTGAGGGGCTGAAACAGAATATGCCCTCCTCGCAGCAGCATAACGAACATCTGGAACTGTTAGGGATGTTCCTCTCCCGAACTAAGAGTGCGGGGCGGATTAGGGGAGAGGCGGTCCTCCAATACCCTGGGCCCAAGCCATTTAGGGCTTTATAGGTAATAACCAACACCTTGTATTCGGCCCGGAAGCGAATGGCAGCCAATGGAGGTCTTTCAAAACCGGTGTTATATGGCTGGCCCTGGACATCCAGTGCAAACCTGCTGCCTATTCTGCACTAGTTGTAGCTTCCGAGTTTGGTACAGGGTTGCCCCATGTAAAGCGCATTACAGAAATCTAATTGAGGTTAACAGAGTGTGTACAACGGTTTCAGGTCCCCCCGGTCCAAGAGGGGTCGCAGTTGGCGTATCATCCGAAGCTGATAACAGGTGCTCCTAACTGTCGCATCCACCTGGGATTTAAGATGAAGCAATGAGTCAAGGAGCACCCCCAAACTGCGAACCGAGTCCTTCATAGGGACTGACCCCATTCAGGACAGGTGGAAAAATTTCCTTACCTGGGCCAGGGGAGCCTATCACCAGTACTTCCGTTTTCTCTGGATTCAGCGTACTGATAACATCGCGCCCATGTCTCCGGATGATCTCTCCCAGCGGCTTCATCTAAATGTTAAACAGCATGGGGGACAAAATCGCTCCTTGAGGACCCCAGATGTAAGGACCTCTTATCGGAATGACAGTCCCCCAGTCCACCATCTGGAATCTACCTGAGAGGTAGGAGGAACCACTGCAAAGCAGAGCCCCCGTACGTAACTCCCTCAGGCGTCCAGAAGGATACCATGGTCGATGTATCAAAGGCCGCTGAGATGTCCCAAAAGCACTAAACAGGGACACGCTTCCCCTGTCCATGTGCAGACGGAGATCATCAACTAAGGCAACCATGGCAGTCTCAACTCCCTAGCCGCCGGAACCCGGTTTGAAATGGGTCCAGATAATCAGTTTCATCCAGGACTCCCTGAAGCTGAAAGGCGACTGCCCTCTCGATCACCTTCCCTTAAATGGGCAACAGCGAGACAGGTTGATAATTATTCCGATTAGGGGGTCAAGGGGGCCTTTTTAATAAGGTTTTACTATGACCGTCTTCAATGTAGTGGAAATTGCCCATCCCTGAAAGATGTATTAAAATACGGTGTAACATGTTAGTCACAACTGTTCCCCTTGAGCTGTCAGCCATGAAGGACAGGATCGAGAGAGCAAGTCGTCTTCCTGACACTTTGCAGATCCTGTCCACATCCTCGGTACAAAACAGACTCAAAGTGATTATGTCTCAACTGTTTTTCCGATGAACTTATCTTTGTTAAAAGGCTGTGTTGGCTTGCAACATACTTCTAGACTCTGAGCACAAAAAAAAATGATTAAAATTAACTTCTAGATTGATTGAATATATATTTATTCATTCTTTTATTTGTCCATTTTGCTCACATCCCTTTCAACATTTGCACTGTGTCCTCAGGCAGGCCCATTGCCTCAGATGTTTGCTGTCCTTTTCTCCTCCAAGAGCAAACTGCCCTGAGCTCGAGAGCAGTCTTTAGAACAGGGTAGGCAACCCTTTTGAGCCGGGCCCGGGTTGCTGTCCCTCAGACAACTGGGGGCCGAAGCCAAAAAATAAAAATTAAATAATTTTTAAAATTAAATAAATAAATAAACCGGGACTCCTCGGAGGGGATGGTCTCCTTCCTTGGAGGTCTTTAAACAGAGCTGGATGGCCATCTGTCAGGGATGCTTTGATTTGGATTTCCTGCATGGCAGGGGTTGGACTGGATGGCCCTAGTGGTCTCTTCCAACTCTATGATTCTTGATTCTATGAAATGTGGACAAAAATTTTCAAATGGAGGCCACTTTTTAAATAAAAAATGGAAGACACGTGAAAAAAATTTGCTGATTTTTAAAAAAATGTTAAGATAAATGCATGTTTCTGAGGCTTCTATAGACAATTGCCCCACCAGCCCTTCGCGTGAGATGCCAAAGGCCCCGGCGGCAATCCGCGGCAGGACGCTGGGGCCGGTCCAAGACCTTGGCCGGGCCGCAGGTTTGCCTACCCTGCTTTAGAAGGACCCATCCTATCCTCCTATTTGCAGTGAGGACAGGCTGCCAAGTAGACATTCTTGAGGGGAACAGCAATGACAAGTTACTCAATGTGCTTCTTAGTCATGCTCAGAAAGATATTTGGAATTCCTTGATAGAAGAGTCAGGATAATTAGTGTGGGTATATAGCAGTGATGACGAACCTTTTTAAAGTCGCTGCCGGGGGGGGGGCTTCTACCCCCCGGATGAGGACTGGGTGCGGGCGGGGCTTCGCCCCTCCAGGGGGTGGGCTTCCGCCCCTTTCAGAGGAGGGAGCCTCTAGCTCCTCCCCCAGCCTTTTCTGGCCCCTGAGGGTCCCTCCTGGGGCCATCAGGGCGGCAAAAGGGCCGTGGAGGACGGCCGCTGTCTCCAGCCTTTGCCGGCCCCTGAGGGTCCCTCCTGGGGCCGTCAGAGGCGGCAAAGGGCCCTCGCCTTTCCTTCATTCACTGCGAAAGGCTCCTCTGAGCCCTTTCCCGGCGAGCGAAGCCAAGCCGGGAAGAGGAGGAGCGCTGGGCACGCGTCCAGCCCCCTCCTCCTCAGCCTTCGCTGGCCGGGAAGGGCCCGCGAGCCCTTCCCGGCCAGCGAAGCCAGCCGGGAGGAGGAGGGGTGGCTGGGCACGCTCCCAGCGCTGCCTCCTCAGCCTTCACTCGCCGAGAGGGAAGAGGGCTGGAGGAGGAGCAGATGCGCCGCACCTGTCTCCTCCTCCCAGGTGCCATTTTCTGGCTTCCCGCTGTCTCAACAGACAGCGGGAGGCCCTGAAAATGGTAGGGAGGAGGCTAAGGGGTGCGCGCCCATTCGGCCTTCTCCCTCGCCCCCTGTGCCTGGAGAAATCGCGCCATGTGCCACCCGTGGCACGCGTGCAATGGGTTCCCATCACGGTATATAGTTTGTCCTGACTCTTAATATTACCCACCATCAAAACTGTGCTCTAGAGGTTGGCTGTTGTTTGTGTGATATGTAACATTGCTCTATCTGCACACTAGTGCCTTCAGTTACATCTAATTAGGGCCTTAGAACTTTTTGTATATGAAACTTAATCACCTTTTGTTTCTTCCTTTTGCTCTTTATGTTCCTGACACTTGGGGCTGTGCAGACAGCCTCTAAGGGGCAGCCTGCAGCTGCCCTTTTACAGCTGATTGAAGTCGCAGCACCTAGGGTTGCATAGGTCAGGACCTCCAAACCGGGACAAATGTAGGACAAGTGTAGGATAACATTTTCAGTAGGACAACATTCTAAAAATGGAGGAACACGAAAAAATTGGTGATTTTTTAAAAAAATGTTTAATCTATGCATGTTTCTTGCTGCATGATCAAAATGGAGGACATTGACATTATTCCTGGACAAATGTATGAATGTAATTCCCTTCTGACCACACCACCACACACACACAATTAAAACACACACACACATAGCAATTTCACTATCATTTTTTCTTTCTTTCTTTTTGCTTTGTTGGATTTTTAACACTTTTGCTGATGAGATGTCAGTGGCGCTTTGAAAGCTTGCATGATATTTTGTGCATTTTGGTTGGTTATACGTATCACTGCTAGTAGATTTGGCTGTTACTTGTACTTGTGTGTCCAATTTGTTAGCATAGAATGTTTTTAATGTGTGTGACATTCTTGATCAGTGTAATCCTGAAAGGTTGACCATGTGAAGAATCATAATGACAATATAGAAGTCCAAAAGGTTGGATTAACAAATAGAGTAGGGCAAGTCCTACTCTCCACTCTCTCAGCCTCAAGGAGAGATGAGAGGTCAGCAGCAAACCTCTTCAGAATAACATCTTGCCAAGAAACCCAGGATAGGTTTGCCTTATTTGGTCTCAAAGTGCTTTTCAGTTCTAAGTCTCTGGTTGCCACAGCCATTCTGCAAACTACAATTTCCACATCCAGGGCAGGGCTGCCATAAGTCGCAAGGAGTTGAAGGCACACAATACAAAACAAACAAGAAGAAGGAGGACGAAGGAAGAAAAGAAGAAGGAGGAGAAGAGGGGCTGGCTTTGGTGGCTAGAGAATTGGGGAGCCAGAATGGCCTTGCAAACCAGTGAGAGATCTGGGCAAGTCCACCTCTCTCAGCCTCTTAAGCAACCTCTCCTCCTTTGAAGAAACATGCCAAGGGAACTCTGCAGGGCTGCCTAGTCAGAAAGGAGTTGGGCACACAATTACAACAGAGAGGAGGAAGAGGGGAAAAGAAGAAAGAGGGGGAGGGGAAGAAGAGGGGAAATAACAACAACAAACAAACAACAACCTTATTATTATGGCCATATGGCCAGCACCATGACAAAATCCAATTTAAAACACCTTAAGGTTCATGTAGGGCAGATTGGAGAGTATAAACAAATGACAGTCTATAAAAAGTAAGGATAAAGCAAGGATAGGCGTGCAGGATCAGGCAAAGACACAACAACGCTGGGTCCTCCAGGGAAGGGGAGGAAAGAAAAAGAAGAAGGGGAGAAGAAAGGAGGAGGAGGAGAAGGAAGAAGAGGAGGCTGCCTTAGATGGAGGGGACTGACTGGCGTGGGGCTTTTTTCTCCCTCCTCCTTCCCCTTTTCTCCTCCCCAGAAGCCATAGCAGCCACTCCAGAGCAGAGAGAAGCCCCAAGGAGGAGCAGAAGGCAAAGCAACGAACGTGAAAGGAAGCCCCTGGTGCCTGCCTCCTTGCCTTTTGCCTTGTACTGGTCTTGGTGAGGGAGGAAGAGGGAGGCTGGGGGCAAGGGAGGCTGCCACACCAGGAGACCCCTCCCTGCCATGCTGCTTCTTCCTTCTCCCTGAGGCAGACATCTTGGCTGCTGAGGAGGAGGGAGGGAGGCGTGACTAAGGGGGTCCCATGGGGAAAGGAGCCAATCCTGCCTTCTTCCAGGCAGGCAGAGCTTGTCAGTCGAAAGTCTTGACTGGAGATTGCTAAAATCTGGCCTGGATCGCAGAGGAACCCGGGATTGAATGGGCAACACGGGCGGGAAACGGTTTAAACACTCCAATCCGTGAATTTCACGGGGGCAGCCGGGTTATGGCAAGCCTACAGCAACCACATGCTGCAGCCCCAAATCTGTCCTTTGCAGGGTGCAAAAAGGAGCTGCAAAAAGCAGCTCCTTTTTGTGCTCTGCAAAGGGTGTGATAGCCACGGTGTTTCAGCTTTACAGCCCTCCTTTAGCACTCCGTTGTATGGACACAGCGCCCGAGAAGCGCCGTGACGCTGTGCACCATGTAGTGCAGCATGTGGTGTCATGCTGCCCTGGGGGCGGAGCTTGGCATGCAACATATCGATTCAACTAGAATGAGGAGCATTTTGTAGTGTAGACTGGCCATTGTTTCTTAAGAGTGCATGCAACATGGGCCCTTTCTTGTCTTTAAAATCTAGGCCTAAAGTATGAGAGTGTATGTTTCCCACACCTCAGCAACACAAATGGCAGGCAACCTCATGGAAACATAGAAGATAACTTTTGCTCTGTCTGGCCTATTATGCAATACCGATGGTTCAGATAGAGACCAACTCCTAATCAGAGCCTGAAAGAGCATGTTGACTCTTATTTTGAAAAAGTAATGAACAGGAAAAGTGTGAATGACAGTCCAACTCAGAATAGTGTGAAAAGATTGGTGGGTTACATGTGAAAAACGTTTCGGGTTTATATCTCATTGACTGTTGATAAAGGACGAGCTTGCAAACATTACTTTTTGGGGCTACCAATTCTCCAAAACTTCCTACTTGGAGGCTTTGGATTAAAAGAAGAATTGATTTGATCAAACAGTTTAACTGATTGTTTTTTTCAGAGGCTGAAGGCAAGGAGCAATCTGTAGGAATTACATACCCTCTCACTGTCCTGATTAATTCCTGTCTTCCCGCCCCTTTCAGCTCTTTTTAAAATGTCTCCATTTCTCCCTCCTCCTACTTTCCCCCTTTGTCCTTGACTTACTTCAATTGCTGCAAACTGAGTTCAAAAAGTAAAAGTCATTTTGTTGTTGTTGTTTGTTGAGTGCCTTCAAGCATTTCCAACGTACGGTGACCCTAATCATGGGTTTTTCTTGGCAAGATTTGTTCAACAGGAGTTTGCCTTTGCCTTCCTTGAAGTTGAGAGTGTGTGTGACTTGCCCAAGGTCACCCAGTGGGGGTTCTTTTATTTAAAAAATTAAAATGTCTTATTAATTATTTTAACATTTATTCAACAATGTTGCATTGCTCCATCCCCCCCTCCCCCTGGCTTGATAGGGATTTGGAATCACAACACTGTTTAAAATTAATACCTACATAGTATGTGGGATTTAATTACATTATTGACTTCCTTGTACTCGTATTCCCTTAACCTCTCCAGCAGGATTTCCCACCCAAATTCCAAGCGTTTACTCCTTTCTCCAGTATTTTAATCTTCTATCTCTAATAATATCAAACAGCAAGTTATCTGCCGAATATTTATATACCTTGGTCAAGTTCCAGTTTTTACTTTCTTTCCATCTGAACTTCACAGCCTGTGTAGCTTTAATATATACTTTACTGCTTTCTCTTAGAATCATAGAATCATAGAGTGAAGAGACCCCAAGGGCATCCAGTCCAACTCTATTCTATTCTTCATTCCCTTATTCTTCAAATTTAATTGTATACAATTTTCTTTGCTCAAATGAGCATCCTTGCCTATACTTTATTAATCTCTCTTATCACTTCACCCCCAACCTTCTGAACACATGGACAATCCCAACACTATGCATGTAAAAACCCTTGGACCCACCGCAGTGCCAACATTTAGCTGATTAATTTTATTGAAAAGTGCTAATTGAGAAGGGGTCCTTTACCATCACCCTATTAATTCATCTGTTGCTCTAGTGCGGTTGTTTTCTTAACTTCTTGTTTACAATTGTGTATCTTACTTGTTAAATTTAAATTCTTCCCAAATTCCTTTCAAAACGTCTCGATTACCCAGTGGGACTTCTTATAGAGGCAGCGAGCATGAGCCCCATTGGATATAATGGGGCTCAGCTTACGCGTTTTTTGCTTTGTGCGGGGGGGGGAGGGGTCCGGAACGGATCCCTACATAAAGCAAGAGCCCACTGTAAGTGTTATTAACCTGCTAGTTACAATTAGTTTGTACTCATGGATTTTGTTTGAGAAAAACTGGGAGGTGATACCTAAACTGAAACAACAAATGTGCAGGCAAAAAGTCTAGGAATGCAAATAGGAAACACCTGTAATTTTATTAGAAACAAATATGTTGCAATGGGTGCTAAACGGATAAAATAAATTTTAAAAAGCATAAAGTATATGCAATCCTGAAAACCAAACACAGGGCTTATGCTGGCCTGTAAGGCCAGGGTTGATTCGACTAGGCTAATAAACTGCACATCCCGAATAGTAAAGCAAAACATAAGGAGGTGTCAGACATACAAAATACCAATGCGATGGTAGATAAATTTCTTTTATCCTTTTAGCACCCATTGCAACATATTGTTCTAATAAAATTACACTCATGGATTTTGTTACCTGCTGAATGTTGATCTACATACTGAATGTGGTCTAAAATATAGGTAAGCAGTTTATATGTGTAAGGAATGATATATTGGTTCTTTTCTCTGTGATAATTGCATATTCTTTTGTTAATGTGTGTTAATTTTACATATGTAGAAGCATGGAAAAGCTAATTTAGAACTATATCTTCCTGAATTGTAATCCGGAATTGCAATATTATAACACTACTAAAGAAGACTATTAAGTTGAAGCAGCTTCAAAACTCTGGAGATAGCTGTCTGCTACCAGTGCTATTGTTAATGCTACCTGTGCTTCTACTACGTACTGCTACCTTGTTTACCATCAGTTTGGAAACATTATTACAGTGTAATCTTCACAAGGTGACCTATCTTGGTTATCTGTGCCACTGCCACCATCGCTAGGCTTCTTATCGAATTGCAATTACTGGGATATTTACCCTATATTGGCTGTCATGAAGTTACTGGTGTTAACAGAAGAATTTGTCATAGTAGCACCTTATACTATTGTATCCTTGCAAGGTGTTTTTGGTTGAACTCTTTATTAGCGTCTGTTATTCTCTAATATCTATTCATTATCATTTCAAGTTTATTTAAAATTATTCAATTATATTTATAATTGGCTAAGAATTTTTGTAGCATCTCATTATTCATTAGCAATTGTACTTAGTGATATATAGTGCACCCATTTTTTGGTCTTTTCTCCTGGTTTTGACTTAGGGGGGTATGAATGAACCATGTCTCAAATGCAGCTGGTGAGTCACTGATCACATCCAATGAAAGCCTGGTTCTTCCTCAGAATTTTAAGACAAACCATGAGTAATTATAAAGTACTGTTCAGTTACCATATATTTAGCTCATCAACAGATTTATTTGTTTCTCGTAACAAAAAGTGACATGCAAACATGGGAAAGTTGCTTTAATGATGTCTTCATCCAGATTGCCTGAAGAATTGCACAATAAAGGCCTCATGGGGAAGCATCAAGGCTATCAACCAATATGACTTTGTTCAAAGCATAAGGACATTGATGCTAAATCAGAGGTTTGGTCTATATCATAAATGGGAGTTGTGCAACCCTCCAGATACTGCTGAACATTTAAATCAATTAAACTTTGCACAGTGCAGAGAACTGCACAGCCTGCTAAAGGGCTCCCTGCCTGAGTCAAGGCTTGTATACAGCTTTGGAGATGATCAGACAGGGGATGGGACATCCTTGTCCCATCCTTTTCCCATCCTCACCCCCATCCTTCCCACACAATTGCAGTAAGGACATTGTCCTATCAGTACCCTTCATTTTGCATTAATGGATGAACTCATTAATGCAATTCCACTTCACTGACAGGTTTATGATAGGGTTCAGCATGTCAAGTGTGAATGTCTTTTGCACAATCATTGCCATGGATGAGATAAGGATGGGTTTCGCTCCTGTCCCCCATCTGATAATCTCCTACACATCTCTTGCCTGGAGCTGATCCCATATGAGCTGGACAATTTGAACCCCTTCCTGTCACTCAGAGGTGACCTTTGAAAACTGGGGACTCATGGTAGTGCCCTGAGATCTGGTAACCCTACCACAGTTGAAAGAGGACACCAATAGTATGGGCTGTCCTGTTTAAAGCCCATCAGGACCATATAAATTGGCCCTTCATATCCAAGGATTCTTTATCCACAGATTCAACCATCCATGGCTTGAAAATATCCCTCCCCCCTATATATATTTCAAAAAGCAAACTTTGATTTTGCTGTTTTATATAAAAGACACCATTTCACTACACCATGGTATATAATGGGCCCTGAGCATTCAAGTGTTTTGGTATCCACAAGAGGTCCTGGCATCAAATCCCAGTGGATACCTTTCGCCAGTCTTCTTCTCTGACCTTTGTTATTTTACTTCATAGAATCATAGAACCATAGAGTTGGAAGAGACCACAGGGGCCATCCAGTCCAACCCCCTGCCATGCAGGAACTCTCAATCAAAGCATACCCGACAGATGGCAATCCAGCCTCTGTTTGAAGGTCTCCAAGGAAGATGCCAGCCACAGATGCTGGCGAAACATCAGGAAGAAACTTTTCTGGAACATGGCCACATAGCCTGAAAAACCCACAAAAAACTATGGATGCCGGCCATGAAAGGCTTCCACTTTATATTAACAGTAGCCCTGAGAAGCTCTTTCTCTCTGGATTGCTTGATTGATGGCATTGGTCTTGTCCTGAGATTTTATCTACTGTAGGACTGGAAAAGAGAGTCAAGGCCTTGTGTACAGAGCCCGAATATAGGATAAAAAAAATACTCAAACCCCACAGTAAAAATGCTAATGTAGCCAATATGTACTAGGCTAAGTGACTATAAATCCCAACCAATAGGCAAAGTGAAAGGAGATGTTTGACATACAAAATACAGGTACAGGTATTATTTTATCCTATATTCGGGCTCTGTACACAGATCTTAGGATCTCGGTTTGCCTAATAGATTGGGAATATTTTTAACCCACCTCTTTCATTCATAACTCATTGTTTTATTTTGTTCCCAATAAAATTGAGCCATCTTTTGATGCATTTTTTTCCCTAGACTTTTTTGTTCTGCCAGACTCCGTTCAGGTTTAGGGTTACACTTCCGTATTTTTGTCAGTTTTAAGTAACTTGCACAGCATGCCTGTGCCATTTGCAGGTTTGCTATACACGGACTCAAGGTCACACGGACGGCAAGTCCCCAAAGAATGAATGAGGCATGCAAACATGTTGCGCTGTGCATACAAGCATACCCCAATCATACAAACGAGACTTGAGGTCCCTCATTTTTTGCCTTTTTTGCAACGGATCCCCATGTATGGCAAGGACAGACTGTATATTTATACTTTTAATTGATGTTTTTGTATAGTTTTAATCTGTATTGTTTTTAATATGTTATAAACTGCCTTGAGTCCCATTACTAGGGTAAAGGTAGGAGGTAAATGCGCAAAACAAAACAAAACAAGACAGTCCATTCATAAACTAATACAGGATGATTACCCCTTATCTAAAACGCTTGGGACCAGAAGTGGTCTGTATTTCAGATTTATTTTTGGAGGAGGTGGATTTTGGAATCCCTGCATTTGCATATATGAACACAATGAGATATCTTGGAGGTAGGACCCAAGTCTACACATGAACTTCATCTATGTTTCATATACAGCTTACACACATAGCCTGAAGGCAATTTTATATAATATTTTATATAAATTTGTGCATGAAACAAAGTTTGTGTTAACTGAACCATCAGAAAACAAAAGTGTCACTACCTCAGTCATCCATGTGGGCAATTCTGGATTCTGGAATATTTTGGATTTCAGACTACTGCAGAAGGCAGGTACCACCTGTAAATAAATGTTAATTAATTCCACGGGACATCTGGACCACCTCTGCAAATATTTCCTGCAGAAAAGGGACAACACAGGGGTCATTTATTCATTACTTGCCTGAAGAAAAATACACCAGCCTTTTTTGTAAAGCCATTTAAGGAATGTAGCAAGAATAGTCCTTCTTTGGCATGAAGATTCCAAAACTGAATCACCTTTCCTCCCCAATGAATTATTGCATGGTGATGCACTTCACTGTACCCCTCTGGGCTACAGGGGAGGCCTTTAAATTACTTTTGGATCCTCTTCAAAAACCACGAAGAAAAACTGTCTAGGGCCTCTATCATGCAGGGGAATTCCCCTGTCTCCAAGCTAAAAGTGAGCTTGGGTGTGCCTTCCTCCCCAGATTTAGTTAGAGCACTCTGGATTGGAAAGCTTTTTTGGACCCCCCTCTAGTTACCTGAGTGAGTAGTCAAAGAGGGCATTTGCCTGTGATTTTGGACATTTGTGGGAGTTTGTGGGAGAGGGTTGGTGAACCTCTCATAGAGGATCAGGATTTACCACAGAAATTAAAAATTAAACTGTGTTTCCCCTTTACTCTCCTCATCCCACTGCCACAGTTCAAACAAGCTGGAGCTAACATACTGTTGATTCTTTAGTTCTGATATAAGTATCGGAATCACGTTGTCTGAAGGCTGCCAAATTCCATATTTGATAAAACATTTGATTACAGTATTTATTTTAGTAGCCTGGGAGAGAAACTGAAATATTGTGGCAGTTCAGCAAAAACGGTCATCTCTTTATGTCACCCTTTATATGGTTCCCTATGGCACATGTAGAAAGCACAGAAAGAAAATCTGGGAACTTGTGGAACTTAAATTATGTGTGTTTGGATTAGAGGAACACTAATTTGGTTTTCAGAAGGCGTGTATGTTGAAGAATTCCTAAATATCCCAGTACCTTGGCATGCTCAGCCGCTTGTCTCTGGAATATGAGGGTTAAATTAACTGAAGATGCAGAAGTCCCAGAAATCTGGTCTGTCTTTTAATATCACACAGCTGCAGAATCTGAACTGCATGCAGGACCTTTTAAGGTAGTGTTTTCTTGGAGAAGAAGCAGTGCTGCTGTTTGAACGGAGTATAGGCGTTGGTTTGCTAGCTGACACAGCTTTTAAGATATTATTCACTAGTTCCTTTATTTTAAAGCAACATCTTTTCATCTTAGAATGCTACCACCTTGTGGTACTGGATAAGAAACACTGAAATACTGATCTGAAAAGAAAAACACATTAGGTTCTTCTCTTGTGATTACTGATACTGGTGGCTTCAGTGACTGCCATTAGTTTAGGTTCTAAATGCTAGGTGAAATTATTGGCATGAGAACTGAGAGCTATTTCATAAATCATCAACAACAGGCATATTGTGCCACTAGCCTTGTGGTTGATCAGTGTGTATTTAAAAACTGTATATCATTTCAGGTGTGAGGAACCTTTGGACTTTCAGATATTGTGGACATCTAGCTCATTCTCTTAATGTCTTGCAGGCAGGGGCTTTTGTGGGGTGCCTTTTGGAGAGACAAAGTTTTCTCCGATCTACAATTCAATACAATTAATAGACTGATAAATTTTCTGATCAAAGCATAAAGATTCTGTTTAAGTACAAATGTCTTTGGTGACCAGTGATTCATGCAGAGAGAATTATTATCAGGACTTCCCTTCATTCAGTCTACGTGTTTATCATTTGCCCTGAGCATCTCCTTATATCAGCCGCACAAATATTATTAATTTAAAATTAGAAGTAAAGCTGCTGTTTCAAACATTATGGCACATTTCAAATGCTTTACCCCCAATAATTAGACTTGTGAATGACATTTGTCTACCTTTTCCATCATTAACAAATAATATACCAATGGCAAATAGTAAAGTGCACATGAATAAAGAATTACACCTGGAGGATTTGTCACTTTGGCAGATTAAATTCAGAGATGCAACCTAAACTGATATATAGGAAATTTTATTATAAAAATAAGATAAAACTGACACAATTAATTCAGTGATTATTATTTTCCCACACAGAAGCAAAACTAAAAATTTGAACAGAAGAAAGCAAGGGTTATTTTTCAGCACTCCTCTGTGCTCCCAGTTGCCAAAATATAATAGCTGTTAAACACTGTGGGCAAGTTTTCTAATCCCATGTTTCACATTTAGATTTATTAAATAATAAATGGGATTGTAGCTTTTTGATGTCTCACCTTCTTTTGACTCACTGGCAAATTACTAGATTCTCCATGATTAGTCAAGTTTAGGCTTAACAGCATTAATTAGGTGCATTAATAACTCAATTCACTCACATAACAGTAAAGCTAATATATTTAGAAATATGTTTACTAATTGCCCCTGCTGCATATCCCTAAACTCTGCTTATCATTAATTATATTTCTTATCTACACACTTATAAAATATATCTGTACTAATGTAATCTATTAAACTGAATTACTATAATAGTATTTCAATATTTCAACAGCAGTACATTGCCCATTGCTCCTTCATATATTCATGGACAGGAGACCAATCTTTATCAAAATTTTCTGTTGAACTGTTTTTCAAAACTTGTGTCAATTTATCCATTTCTATTATGTCAAATATTTTCAGCAACTGATCTTCCTTATTTAGAATAAATTTGCTTTTCCAATATTGTGCCAGTTGTGCCAATAATGGGGCAATTAGCTAGATTTAGTTTAATATAGTATTTGATTAATTAATAACAAGATTAAGTTAAAAAAGGGATTGATAAAGTGGGCATAGGTTTAGGAAGGAAAGAAGTCAGGTCTGTATGAATTTTGATCTGTGAAAGGGGCCATAGGTGACTGATGTTGGGGGTGCAGGGGAAGGCAAAGGAGCCCATGTTAAGGTGGTGGGAGTGGTCTTTATGTCCTCCGCTTGGACACACTCTCCTCACTCCAGCTGTGCTCCTGCCTTGGCCCTGGATGTTAAAGGGACAAGGGGCACTCTCACTGCCACAGCTGAGCTGCTGGGCTTGATGGTGTTGGGAGTGGTCTTTATGTCCTCTGCTTGGATGCACCCTCCTCGCTCCAGCTGCGCTGCTGCCTGGGCCCTGGATGTTAAAGGGGCAAGGGGCACTCTCACTGCCTCCACTGAGCTGCTGGGCTTGATGATATGAGAAATGTGCACACAGGTGGTATGCAATGCACATTGACTCACTATTCTAGGTGCATTATTGCACATTTGCAATGGTTCTACATGTGAAACTCCACTCCTGCCAGTAATAGTTATTAGATACATCTGTTCTACATTATCTAAAAAAGTAAATCCATGTACCGTACATAATGTAAATTTGGCTTGCATGTATCAGCAGCAGGATTCTGGCCACAGGCAGCTCTGGGAAAGGCCTCAGTTATGTCTAATCCCATATCCTTTCAGTTCACAGCTACATCCTCACTGTCATAATTTTAAGGCGGACGCCAAAAAGTCATTTTCCTTGGCACTGTTCACAGGACTATTTAAAAGTGGCCACTAAATTCTGGGGCTTTAATCCAGTTAGTTCCAACTTGAGTATGCCCACTGGATCAAACGGAATTTTTAAATGAACACTTACCACATGGTTTCCATTGATTCAATCAGTTTAATGTATGATTTTAGTCATTATGTTTATTTTCCTTTTTCAGTAGCCATTAGATGTATACTTATTAATGCATATCCTACTTTCCACTACTAAATGTTAAGCTTTATTTGTTTGTTGCTGTATTTATACCCTTACCTTCAGCCAAAATGGCTCTCAGAGTGGCTTACATATTGGTAATTTGACAATTCTCTCCCCTCAGGCTTAACTTGAAATATTTTTCTCATTAGGAGTATTTTTTTCTTATTTGGAGGATTAATGTTAAGGCTTTTGTCAAAGTCTATACATATCACAAGGTAAACCTCAATTGCTTTTTTGTGATGGTTCCCTTCTCCTTGCTGAATGATAGGACTCTCTATCAAGCCAAATGTGTGCCCACTCCCACTGTAAACTAAACTCTGATTACCAATTACTCCCATTAGGCAAGAATGATGTGGCCATTTTAGAAGCAGCAGATTTGGGGTGTCATGAAAAGTCACCAAAATGTTAATATTTACTTTCTTGTTATTTTGTTATTAATTTCAGGATGAAGCATGGTGGGAGGTTCTGCCTTAGGTATCAAAATAACTGATTCACTTTTGGCTAGTCTGCATCTTCCCCTTAGAAGTTATGGGGCAGGATTTGCCGCTCTGCTTCATGCAGAAAATGTCTTGGGCCAGATTTGCGCTGCTGCCTGGATTCATGGGTCCCTAGAAATTGTTGGATTTTAATTTCCAAAAGCTAGACAGCCTAGAATGATAGGGAAATCTGTGACCAATAACAATCAAGGACTAGGCCTGGCTCTAAGTCTCAGGACAAGAGGGAGTAATCCTAGGGCAAGAGCACTGTCTTGAAATGCATATACATTTTCCTAATTTGTTTTCAATTTCAATGGCATATTCTGTGTGAGTGAGGTTGCTGATGCTTAAGATATCATGGTTTATGAAATTGGACTTTCGGGCATCGTCCATAGTAGGTCTCATGTCTTGCCCTCAAACTTCAGGGCCAGGGATAGTCTTGGACAGACAAGTACCAATCTTTAGAAACCACAACAGTAGAGGACATAGAAGGTCTCGTGAATATCCTACATCTACATACAAAGGTTTTTAGTGTAAGCATTAAAATAAAATATAAATGGTAATTTAAAATACACATAATAGATAAAAATGTTCCTTTCATAATGAAAATGGAATGGAATTAGATTATTATTTTTTTAGTGCTTTAACACATTCACCCATTCCTCCTTACTTTCCTATTTTTGGAGAAGTCTTCCAGCTCCACCAGCTTTTATGGAAAGCTTTCATTTCTATTGTATTTGGATAAATGTGTTGCTATGTTGTAATAATTAATCTTTATTTTTGCTTTAGCTGTTGCTGCTGCAGTAGCATTACCTCAAACTTTTTTTGACGTAAGAGATGTGCAGCTTATAGATGTTGCTGCATGTCACTTACATCATGAGTGTGTGCCAATGGCGCACTCGCAATGTGCATGCACCGTTCTAAAAAGAACCCAGGTTTTCCGAGTTCTTTTTGTGGCAGAGGGATGCCAGGCAGTTTGGCTGCTGTGGTGTACCTGCATAGGTAAACAGGTTGCCACCAGGTCGCCCTTTGGGGCAGTTTGCACCAGGTGTACATTTAGCTAGTAACATGGAAGGTTGTATGTAGAGCATGTATGAACCAGGATACAATTACTAGGCCTTGATAAAATCTTCTTAGCAGTGGGCAATAGCCCCCTACATTTGCAAAAAAGATCTGCAAGCTAACACAGGCATGCCAACAACCTAGATGAGTGAGAAAAAA
>NC_056523.1:90542117-90701902 GCF_019175285.1 Sceloporus undulatus
TCCATTTTCATGCTGTATGTTAAAGGATGAAACAGGGCCTGTTACGCGAACTGCCAAAATTAAAGCTGCTTCAGGTTCTTTGGAGGTATGTGTTTAAATGATGCATGCACCCCAGAATCCGGAAGCTGCACCAAGCTGCCGCCCTGCTAGGATGGAATGTGGCTTTGGCTCCGACCTCCAGACCTTAAGACCCATGCATCATTTAAACAGCATACCTCCAAAGAGACCCGAAGAGCAGCTTATTTGGCAGTCTGTAACAGGCCAAGGATTCTGTGGAATTACATGCCTTGTTGTGTTTTGATTCTCCCACCCAAGTTAGAGGATGTGTAACTTTGGCTAGAACTCCCAGAATTCCCTCCCACTCATTGGCTAGGGGGTCCTGGGAGTTGGCAGTCCAAAAATAAGCAATCTTCCCACTCTCTGATTTTTTAAGAAGCCATTGGCAGCAAAGGTCCAAAGTATCAATGGTAGGCTATATTGTAGGAAATAATGCAGTCACATCAGGTTTGTGAGGCACCACAATCTTTGGCAGAGAAGGCTAAAAACCTGAAAACATAAGATCCAAGATTCCATAGGATGGAGGTAAAGCATTTTAAATGGTGTAAAACTGCATTATTTCTACAGTGGTAGATGCACCCTTAATGTAAGATTTCATCAGTTTCATCACCAGCTGTCTTCCATGGAACTAGTTCCAAAATAAAGCTTTGCTGTTGTCTTTGTAAAAGACCCATTCTTAATAGAACAGGCTAAAAATTAGAAACTTCAACACACTCCAGTACTCGCTGGGCTCTTTCTGTCCAAAGGAAGGAAACAAACAGAAACCCCAGCTTCTTGCTTGGCTACTCATAAGGAAGTCTCAGTGAATTCAGTGAAATTACTCTTGGGCAAGTCACACTCTCTCAGCCTCAGAGGTTGGGGCAAAGCCCCTCTTGCCAAGAAAACCCAGATAGGTGTGCCTTAGGGTCATTATATTATTTAGTATTATTATTATTATTATTATTCACAATCTAAATAAGAATGACTTAAAGGCAACAAAACAAAAGTGTGGAGGTTTGTAGTCGTTGTAGTTATAGTTAACTAATAGTAGTTGATAGCTAAGCAGTTACAGGGCAATTTGTCATTTGAATCCCTAGAACTACAGTCTCACTAATGGTTGCACCTACACTGTGAGAAACTACAGTATGTAGTTTGACAGCCCTTTAACTGCCGGGTGAATTTGTAGTTTTGCCTGCACTCTTTTAAGGGTGTGTGGCTTTTTTTTATGTTTTTACTTTGCATGTATTATGTAATTTTATACCACGTTAGCAAATAGGGTTTTTATTGATTTTTTTAAAATAAGAAGTAAAGTTTTTTTTAAAACTATTTTATCTGGTGAGACGGGAGAAAAGTGGCATACAAATAAAACAAACAACAAAACAAACTAATAAATTGGCTTGTTGGAAGAGCCAGCATAGCCTACATGGTTTGAGTGTTGCACTCTGATCTGGACAAGGTGGCAGGTGTCCTCCTTTTCCAGGACCTGTCTACATTGTTACCCTTCTGCTAGGAAGAATTCCAAAATGTCTCCATTTTGAGCATGGCTTAGAAGCAGGAATTTACATTTACATGGTCCAAAACACACTGAAGAAATATTCCAGTCTGAGACACTTAACTACCTGGCTCATTTTAGGGAATCCAGGGAATGGTAGTTATTCTGGCCCCCAGAAGATCTGACAGAGTGCTCACAAAGCTAACATTCCCAGGATTCCCAGCATAAGCCAGGGCAGTTAAAACAGTCTCAAACGGGATTATTTGCAGTGTTTTTTTAGACCTTTTGAGTGGTTTTAGCCCAAATTCGGCCACACCCTCCATTTTTCTTGAAACCCCTATATCTTGAGGTGAGCCGTCCTCCTTGCTGTCCATTAGGACATATGATAAATAAAATAACAAATATTTGGCAGGGAAAGCTAAAGACCTGTAAAATACACATCCCATAGGATGGCGCTACAACACATAAGTGGTGTCAAAGTGCATTATTAGTATGGAGTTTATCTCACAGGGGACAACTGGAAAATATAACCAGTGAAACCTGCAATAATCCTCAATTGGCACTAATGGTTTTTCACACAACATCGTTTCAAAGTGGTTATCCCACAAACCAACCGTATTTTTCACACAGTTGTGCTAATGTTATCACACAATGTGTGAAATTGAACATACAGATATTAGCATGCCCTGTGGAAGGATGACACGCAAATTATGACTGTTCCATATTTGTGCAAGCTTTAAAATCATGTAGGCCTGGTTTTTATTGGGGTGGGAGGTTGGTTAGATTTATTTTTAACGTTGTATGTTAATTTTGTATGTTGTAATTTAAAAACTTTGTACGTTGAATTGTTTTAATGGGTTGTTTTAATGGTTTTTTATATATGTGAGCCGCTGGGGTCCCAACTTGGAAGAAAAGTGGGGTAAAATAAAAATAATAATAAATGACTAGGTGAAACACAATTAAAGTGTCATTAATCCATGAATAACCAGGCAAGAAACGTAGCAAAAATCATGGGATTTCTTTTTTAAAGAAATATTATTTATAATTTTAAAATCAAATCAAAAATTATACATTCGTGTCTTAATACACTTATAACAATTTTTGTTTACATCATATTATTTTTCATTTTCCATCAAAATTATATAGTATACATTAGCTGTTTACCTTATCCCCCTTACTTTAAGATAATTTACATTATATGTTACGTAGTTTGTATTCTTCTTCTATATCCTTGTAAACGTGTAATCTTTCTCATTGTCGTTATCTTTATTAATTTTCCATTCTTCTTAGCCTTCATTCTATTCTTTAGCTTGCACCTTGAGCTTATATTTTTCCTATCATAGTCCTTTCATCCCACACCATTCTCTCTGTAACTTTCCATCTAGTTCACACATTTTGATTCCAAAACACGTTTGTGTATTTTCAACAGGATCCCATTCCCTTTCTGAATTTTGAATTGTGTTTCTTTTTTTAACATGGTTGTTATTTACCCATTCTCTAAATCCCAAACTTCTGTAATCCTTCATCCATTGAAGGTATCTTTCCATTTTCCAATTTCCAGTCCCCTAGCATGATGAACTCCCGAATTGCAGTTGGTTTAATTCGGATCTCGTTTAACGCCCATTTCCATGGGATTTCCAGTGTGATAACTCCATAGTCAAGAACAACGTTAAAACCTTGCAGCTGTTATTGAATATGAAACAAGTCTCCGGTTAATTTTTATGATTATTATTATTATTATTTCGCTCCCATGTAATAAATAATAGTTTATTATATTTGCCCCTTTCCCTGCAGATCGAGCGGGATCAACCATTAAATGCACACAGAGATAAAAATAGAAAATTACATTAATAACCCAGAGGGCGGGGGCAATGATCTTACAGTAGTGTAATAATAAAGGTAGTTCAGTATGAAGCAGTAATAGAATGAAGCTGCTGTAGTGTTTGTCCTGTGAAGGACTTGTGACGGTTTAATTGCCTGGCTGTTCCCAGGATAATGGGTCTTCTTGCGTTAATCTCATTTCAACCACATTTTAGTATCAGTTGTGGCAATTTTCACACACTGGTTTATAAGTCTTGCTTTTAACTCATTTCAACCACATTTTAATGTCAGTTGTGCATTTTCACACTGTTTAAAGTCCCAACTCCTAAGGTGCAAACAACCCTCAAGAAGGAAGGAGCCCCTCAGAAAAGTATTTCCCCTCCGCCGCCATTTTGTTTCTCTCTCTCTATCAGCAGCAGCAGCAGGCAGCTCTTCATTCAGAAAGAGGAAGCCTGCCCTGATTAGCTGCTGGGTGTGTCAATCAATCCTGGGCGAGGGGAATTCCAGGGTGGGGCGGGGCGAGCCTGCTTCCTCTGGGCAGCCCCTGCGAGGAAGTGGGGAAAGAATGCCTGGAGCCCCGGGGAAGGAGGCAAGGGAAAAGGGGGAGAAGAAGAAGCAGCAGCAGCACAGCAGCAGCAGCATGCAGAGGCTCCGGAGCCCCTCGCAGGTATGGGCGCCTTTCGTGCCTAATGCAGAAGGAGGGCTTCCCTGGATGGAGGGAGCAGGAGGACTGCCAAATGGAGGACCAAGGAAGCTAAGGGACACCAGCATCCATACACCCCATGCTTCTTAGACTGTCCTTTCAAGTGAGGACGTTGGCAATGCCCGCTGACTACAAGGTGGAAAGGTAGGGAAGGTCCTGGCAGAGGAGGACACCCCAGTCACCCTGAGGACAAGCAGTGCAAAAGGGAGGACATAACAACAATGTGGGGCAGGAAAGGTAGGGCATGTCCTGGAAAAGGAGAGAACGCAGTGGAAAATGGAGACACTCAGGAAAGATGTAGGGCATGAAGAGCAGGGCTGGTCTTGGAAAAGGCAGAGGTGTTTGGTCACCCGCTGGGGACAAGGTATTGCAAAATGGAGGACGCTCAAGAAAAATGTAGGGCATGAAGATAGGGCTGGTCCCCAGAAAGGAAGAGGAGCCCGTGTCACCCGGAGGACAAGGCAGTGCAAAATGTAGGACTCAAGAAAGATGTAGGGCATTAAGGTAGGACAAGGTTTTGAAAAAGAGGAGGACCCTTCTAAACAAAAGATGGCAAAGAGATTAACGTGGTTTAGAAAGTAAGATCACGCATGAAATAACATATACTGTGACAGAGAAACAGCTTAAGGTCAGAATAGAAATGACTGAAGAACGGAATGATATGGTTCAGAGTTTAGTTTAATTGGTGTTGTTGTTGTCTCTATTATTGTGGTACAGTGTGGTTAGTTTATATGTGTGGTTTGTTTATGATAGTGTACTGAGTGTAAGTGTGAGCGTGGGGTGTGGGATGTTGTGTGTATATTGATATGTGAATGTATTTTTAGAGACTGTGTTATTAAAATGCTTTAGTAAAAATGATTATGTGTTAAAAAAAGATGAGGACCCTGGTTACCTGAGGACAGGCAGTGCACAGTGGAGGACAACAAGGACAAATGTTAGGACATGAAAGCTTAGGAAATGTCTTAGAGAAGAAGGATGCCTGGCATACTGCAAGGGAAGTTTAGCTCAGGCAGCATTGGTGTGTTCAGCCATGTTTGCACAGAAGAGAGAGAGAGAGAAGAGACATCCATGGTGTATATAAACTTGATTGGGTGCAAGTGTTGTAAAGGGGGTGTTTGTTGGGGAAGATGGAGCCTATCTCATATCTCTTTGAAATTAAGGAAGGCTTGTTGTTAACTGCCTACATCTACCAGAGGACATGACGATGCCTGTGGATGAGGGCATTTCCAAGACTGGCCCTGTTTCCACTTGCTCTGCTAAGGTCCTGGCAAGTTCATGACCATGACGCACCCAAATTAGAGGTCTGATCATCTGGCCTGGCAGTTTCTACTAACCCGTTGTCTTTCCTAGCATTGGTATATCTGTTCTGGTGAGTAATGGTCTTCTCATGATTTTGGGCAGAGTACAACAGTCTCAGTTTAATGTCTATCTTGGCTTCAGGAAGAATTCAAGTTGATGCTATTTCAAGGATCCATTGTGTTTGTCTTTTTGGCTGTGCATGATATCTCAGCACTCTTCGCACCAAGCTGGGGAGTATGTGCTGATTTGGGGTTACTCCTTGTTGTACTCCAGAGTAAGATATTTTTCTAATGTTTCTCCTACTCCTGTAAACCTCTTACACCTGACTCCTACTCCCAGCCTGGAAAACAGCCCCAGTTGCTTTGCAAGTTGGTGCGTGTGTGTCTTGCTCCCAGTCTCTTCCCCAGTGCAATATAATTTTAAAATTTGGGTGTTTGCAAGTACACAATATAATAACAGGAATAAGGAGCAGCAAATATATATTGTTATCCTTATCTTACTCTGTAAAAACTTTACCTCCTTACGCCTTACTTCCTACTTCCTACTCCTACTCCCACCTAGTCAGCACCACATTTCATTTTCAGAAGAGTTTTATTTTCTAGAATCATGAGTTGGAAGAGACCGAAAGGGCCACCAGTCCAACCCCTGCAATGCAGGAAATCCAATCAAAGCATCCCCGAACAGATGGCCATCCCAGCCTCTGCTTAAAGACCTCCAAGGAAGGAGACTCCACTACACACCCTGGAGGAAAGAGTGTGTTTGCCACGTCGAACAGCCCTTACTGGTCAGGAAGTTTCCTCCGAATGTGGAGGTGGAATCTCTTTTCCGTTAGCTTGCATCCCATCTCCGTGTCCTGTTCCTGGAGCAACAGAAAACAATTTGCCCCTCCTTTCTTCTTACTCGTCTTTATTGTCCCGCTCTGCAATCTGTACATGGTGTGGGGAATCCAGTGGATGTGGATGGTTCTGACTTTACTGTTCAGTTGTCCATCCTTACACCTTAGGATCTTGTCCGGTCTCTCATACCTGCCTCCCATTCCTGGCTTCTTATTTCTTGACTGTATGCCTCCATTTCATCATCATGTTTATACCAAGGTACAGGAACTCTCTGAATTATTTCAGTTCCTCATAGATCCTGGTTATTATCTCTATAGGGGTGCCAGCATGTAAGTGGTGCTGGTTAGGGGAGCTGAATCTTATGTTTGTCTTGGGGAAGCTTGAAATTAAGAGTAGGGGCACAGGCCGTGTGTAAATGGTCACCCAAGCTAAGTATCAAATCTTCTCTGCTGGAAACGGACGTAAGCAGGTAAGACCAACGTCCTATCTATTAAGTGTAAAAGTAAATCCAGTGATGGGCCATATGCAAATACAATAACATCCTAAATCCACAAAACAGTGATAGCGATATTGGGCCAACCAGAATCAAAAAATACATGATGCAGCTTTCAAGTTCCAGTAGCAGTGATGGGGGGAAAGTGATGGCTTGTTGTGTTCAGAGTTATATCTTTATAGGATCTAACCCATTCTTTTATCATAGCTGCCCTTTCATCTTATTCTTCTGATTTATGTAGGGGAAGTATGGAGCCTACCATATTATTTGGGGAATCTAGATTTCAGAGTAAGAGCACAGTCCTTTAAAATATGACAACAACAAGTAAAGCTCTCACCAAGATCTCAAACGATCTTTAACTGGCCAAGGCAAATGGCCTTTACTGCTGTTTCATCCTTCTTGATCTGTCTGCAGCCTTTGACACTGTTGATCACATGGCTCCTAGTAGACATACTCTCTGACCTTGGGTTCTCAGACTCTGGTTTCTCGAACTGGTTTAAGATATTATTTGTCTGGCAGATCTTTTGCAGTAGTCACAGGTGGTCAGACTCTTCTCCTGTTCCTTATGTTTGAGTTCCCCAGGCTCTGTTCTGGGTCCCATCTGTTTCTCTCTACAACACTGTCCTTAGTAAACCATAGCTCTTTTGGTTTTTTTCCTACCATCTGTATGCCGATGACACCCAGTTGTTATCGTTCACCGCCTGACCTTTCTCCAGGCTTGAACAGCAAGTTTCGCTTGTCTCACAGCTGTCTCACAGTGGATGCGGCCATCGGCGTTTGAAAGCTCAACATGGTCCAAGATGGAGCTTCTTGTCTTTCCTGCTAAGCCCACCCTTCAACACTCCTTTCCTGTCCTCTGTGGACAACATTTCTATTCAACCAGTCCAGCAAACCAGCAGTCTGGTTTCATCTTTGATTCTTCTCTGTCAGTGTACCCAGACAACAGCCAAGGCTTGTAGAGCTTTTTATACAATATTGCCAAAATCCGACCCTACTGGCAAGATCCTGGTCCATGCCCTAGTGGGCTCACGACTTGATTACTGTAACGCCTCCTGGCTGGGCTTCCTCTTTCTCACCTCCGTCCTTTAATCTCTGTTCAGCTCAGCATTCACGCACACATTATCATTCCACCCACCGCTCTGACCAATCTCGTCCGTGTTGGCATCCCTCACTGGCCCCTCCTCCTTTCTGCATTCAGTATAACCCGCTGTCGACATTCAAAGCCCTCCATGGACGGGCCCCTCCTTACTTTATCAGACCTTCTTTCTCCTCACTTCCCACCAGGGCCCTCCGTTCTGGTAGCAGGTGCTGCTCCCAGCCCAGGATTCCTCTGCCCATCCCGATTCGCCCCTTTTTCACTTGCTGGCCCTCACTCCCGGAAACCTTCTCCCTCGCGAGCAAGGGCCATCACTTCTTTAACCAGCTCGAAACAGATTTGAAGACCATCCTGTTCAGAGAAGCGTTCCCAGCATTGCATAATTGTCGCTTGCTATGTGAATTCTTTTGTTGCCTGTTTTATCGAACCATTTCCGTATTGCTATGTACTTTATATGTATTAGCCTACAGCCCCACCACCTTCCCTTCTCCTTTAATGTCATGTCTTTTTAGATGTAAGCCTGAGGGCAGGGGACCGTCTAATTTAAAAATATGTATGTATGCTTTATAAATAAAGGTTTAATAATAATAAAATAATAATAACGGTTTGAATCTGTTTATGATTGTCAACCAAGTGATTGATGCATTGCTCCCAAAGGCATGACTAAAGGATGTTGGATTTATATGTGACTTTTGCTGAGAATTAACCTTAGTTTCAAAGGTGATTGAAAAGATAATTTTTCAAAGGGTGTGGGAGTGTCCAGAAAGACAATGTTTTGGTTATTTTGGTCCTGATCACATGGTGTTTTCCTGCCTTGTTAAAGGGTAACTTCCTTGTGTTAATCATAGACGGAGAATTGGAAAGGGATCACAAGGGCCATCCAGTTCCTGCTCCCCTGTCAAGTAGCACTCTGAAAGTTAGCCATCCATTTTTAATGAGATCTAGACAATGGAAGGCTCATGCCAGACTGTGTGCCACATAAGAAGTAATTAATACCAGTGCGTTAATGCTGGTTTTGGCTTTGGAGCAGCGGACCTACCTGCCTAGATACTTAGAACATCAGGACCAGCCGGTTCCTTGTGATCTACTGATGCAGTGTAAGTGTACTAGCAAATTTATGCATGAATTGTGTGTGGGTTCAGCTATTAATTTGTATTCATCCTTCTTGGTAAGGAGTTCAACCTGAAAATGTACCATTCTTTCCACATGTGGTTTGGTTTGATTAAGAGATAGCAGCTACCCAAAGGCACCCCCCACCCCCCCTGATTTGGAGCTGAATACAGCTCTCCCCATTACAGTGTGAAGACTCTTTTCCCTACACCAGGGATGAGGAAACATATAGACTGCAGGTACTCATCATCCATCCGCTTTGGCTGTGCTGGTTAAGGCTGCCAAGATAGCAGTCTGACGACTTAGAGAGTTGCAGTGTTCCCACCTTGCATTACTCCATTTTTGCTTTTGGGTTAACTTTTTGGTTTCTGATACTTTTCCTCTAGGAAATATTATTATCATATTTAATCATTCACCATATTCCTCTTTTCACCAAAAAAAAGTGGATCTTAAGGTAGTTTACACGAATAAAACAAATAAATACAGAGCAGTATAAAGTATAGAACTGCAGATGGGTCTCCCACATCCAGAAGCGTTTTGGATTTTAGAATATCTGTATTATGAGAAAGCGGTGTTATACCACCATATCCACAAGCCTGATGATAATTTTTATACAATATTTTTAATAATTTTGTACATAGAACAAGGCTTGATGGTTCAGAGCACCGAATCATCAGAAAAAAAGGGGTCAAATCTTAGTCACCCATGAAAAATGTTTGGTTTTTGGAGTATTTTAGATTTCAGGATTCTGGATAAGGGAGACTCGACGGTATTAAAGTCCTTCAGTCAGTTCCAAAATCCTGTTGAAAGAAAAGTTTCACTCGCTGAATGAAGGGCAAAAAGGGGACCCATCCTAGCCTCCCGAAAGAGGACTTACAAAGTCTGAAAAGCAGCGTTTCCTATGTTTTCACTAGAGGTTGCCTGTTGAATTTGTTGTGGACAAAAAGAAGGACTTCTGAAAATCTTAGATCACAAAAGCTCATATAGGATTATTGTCCATTGTTGTGCAAGACCTTCAAAGCATTCTGACTTATGGAACCCTAAGGCGAACTTTTAACGGGTCTGCTTGGCAGTTTCTTCAAGGGAATGCCATTGGAGGTCTGAGGCTGAAAAAGTGTAATTGCTCAGGGTCACCAAGTGGTTTTCATGCCAAATAAGGTTCAACCCTGTTCTCCAGAGTTTTATAGTCCAATGCTCAAGCTGCTGCACCATGTTAGCTTTCTTGAGTTGTGGTGAGATATTCATCTGGTCTGTCTGTCAGAGAAACTGGTGCCTCACCAAACTACAAACCAAGTATTCTGTAGGATGGGGTCATGGCAGTTAAAGTGATGTCAAACTGCTTTATTTTTTGCAGTCTGTATATCCCTTGGTGACATCTTCCTGGCCTAAAAATTTGTAAATGGCATGGAAAACTAGCTGCCCACTTACTCCCCTTTTCTCATTTTCTGCTGAAGTATTTAAACCAAAACCAAAAGGCTTTCCCACATTCTTCCCACATAGGATATTTCTTGAAGTGATAACTCCACAGAATGCATTCTGGAACAAAGGGAGTGGGGGCCGGGAGGAGGCTGCTTCCCACCGCGGTGATCACAGCGATGAGGAGCAGCCCTTGCATCCTTCCCGGCCTGAGAGGAGGCTGAGGCTTCCTCCCAAGCTGGGAAGGAGCAGGAGGACAAGGTTTTAAAATGTAGGACCTTTAAAAAAAAGTCCTACATTTTAAAGCCTTGTCCTACATTTGTCCCGGTTCGGAGCTCCTCAGGTATGGCAACCCTAGGTTTGAGGAAAGCGAACATGCCCTCCTTCCTACCATTCCAAGGTGTCCCCAGAACTCCCTGAAGCCTTGGTTAAGAGGGAGCGATGAATGCATTTCCTGGCTCAGTAAGGACTTGATCCCGGATCTCCAAAATTACAGTCCTGCAACTCTAAACTCTGTATCACAAGCAAACTTGTAACAGATGTTTTTCACTATTTCCTTTGCCCTCCAACCCCACTAGAAATCAGTATAATTTGCTCTGGACTAGAGTCTCCTTATTGTACAGTGCAGATTTAAGTGTATATCCAAGGGAAGGTGGAATCGCTGTGCTAACAGATGCCATTCTGGCAGTGACAGATACTGTCAGATTTCTCTCTCAGTCTTGTGGGGACAGAAAAATGGATTACAGGAAATTGAGGAGATTATACTAGAACAAATAAATCAATGATTTGGGAAATGATTCCAGATCTAGATAGAAGCAACAGATTTGTGGATTAGGTTGCTGTTGTTTTTTAAAGTTAGTATTTTGGGGCACATAGTGACAGATATAAAAGGAGAATTAATGCATTTATTCTTTGTGGATAAAGAATTCTGATGGCTGACTCTGTCCATGATAGTCAATTCAGCTTTACAGGATTTTAATATCTTTAAGCTTAAAAGGGCATAATCGCAGTCTCCTGGATGACTCCTGAACAACTCCCAGTGGGTTGAGGACCACTTGAGATGCAAGTCCTGGGATATACAACATTCTGAACCCAAAACTGAAGAATCATGGAATCATCGAAGTTTCACAAGATTGGTTAAACCGAAGCTTCTCCAAACAAGGATTTAACAGTTCATTAGAATGGCCCATGATGGACAGGAAGGAGAAATTCCATGCTAGTGTAATAAATTAAGTTATTTAGTACATTTGAGTACAAACATCTGCATTGTAACAATTGCAAATGCTGAATATGGCAGGACTCACAATAAACTACGTCTATAAACTTAGACTGTAACTGCACGACAGATTTACAGCAGTTTGATACTACTTTAAATGACATGATTCCATACTGCAGAATCCTTGGAATTGTGGTTCCATTTCTTATACTACATTACTAGAAATATCTTGCAGAAAATTCTAAATAATTCTCCAAACTTCAAATCCCACCATTCCATAGGACAGGGCCATGACAGTTAAAGTAGAATTAAACTGCTGTAATGCTTTGATATAGATTTTCTTTAATGTCCATCTTAATGTCCATGCCCTACAGACCAGACTACTAAAGGCTTCGAATTATTAAGTGAATTTATGAATGTACTACACTTAATAGCTTGGCAGGATAAACCCAAAGCAAAATGTAAGCTGTTACTTACTGGAAGAAGAATTCCTAGCTTGCAAAAGGTGGACTAATTGTGTCTTGTCTGAGTCAGTTTCAGCTTCCATCATCTATAATCTCATTTTAGCTCAAGATGAAACTGACAAGTGGCTTCTCCAGACTTCATAACAAGACCAGTCAGCTTCCACTCTGATGTCAGGGACATAACATGGCATAAGAGCAGGAGAAGAGTGATGTCACTCATCAGTGATGTTATAGACACTGTGAAACATGGAGCTGTAAAATTCAGACAATTTTCCAGGGAGGACATCCAAGGGGTAGTACCGTCGACCCTTGGCATTCACGGGGGTTAGGGGCACAAGATTCCACCTCCTGTGAAAGTCAAAATTCGTAAATAAAGGGGGGGGGGGGCGAGAACAGTGCGCGCATGCTTGTCCCCATCTCTCTTCCAAAGTCTCAGACAGCTCTAGCAAGCTCTCTGCAAATTCATACCCCTCGCATCTTTTATAGAGTCCATCTTTTAATACATATTCACTGTCAACTGTGGTTATATATTCTCTTTCATCAGGCCTATATTCTTAGTTATGACTGGCAACAGCCTGCTGTTATCTTTCCATAAACCTTGTGATTATCTTGCATTCCCATAGCAGTGGGATTTACAGTTTTCCTTTTTTTCTTTCTTTCATTTCCCCTTTGAATGGGTTTGTTTATTATAACTGCATTCAGATATTCTGGGTCATAGTTGGGGATCATTTCTGGCAAGAGCAGACCTGGAATTGATCAGTGGCTTCCTGGCATATTTCCTGGGTGCAATTCTTGTATCTTCAAGTGGAATATCCCAAAAAGATTGGTGTGTTGGCATGCTCTTTTTTTCCATTTTGCAATTATTTTTAACCATAGTTTAAGAAGCTGTCCATAACTTGTCTCACACAATAGTGTCATTAAAAAGAAAATCCACCTCTGGTCCTAGTATGAGAGTGGAATACAGGTTTTTAGCTGGTTTGGTTTGTCAGTTGTTAAGTGACTCTGTGAATGTGTGTGTGATAGAGAGAGAGTTTGGTAATACTCCATGAACACTGGCGAAAGTAGCCTACATCTGTTTTTTAAAATGTTTTTGTTTAACCAGTATTGGTTAATGCACAGTTGTGAGTACAGTGGCCACAGAATATCCATGGGGAGGCAGAGGGGGGAAGTTGATTCCTGGTCCACATACAGATAAAAAACATGTGGATGTTCAATGCCATATTATTAAATGGTGGTTACATGAAAGTGGATGATATGGGACAATTCATCTATGGTTGGTGGAATGTGTGGATCTGGAGCCCTTGGGGAAGATCTACTGTACAAACAAGTGAGTACAAACACCTCAACTGGACAAGATTAATAAAATCTGGATGGGTGACCATTCAGGGAAGGTGTGTATGTATTTACATGGCAGGTTCCTAAGCCAGATTCAGAAGAGGATGCGATATGAGGGATCATATTGCAAGCATATGTTTGATAATGAGGCACAATAAAATAATTCATAAAAACAGCCTGTGCTTTATAGATTGTGTAGATCATGAAAAACTATGCATTGCTCTTACTGAAATGGTTGTACCACAACATTTGATTGCCCTAATGCATAACCGTTACTTGGGACAGAATATGGAAAAAACAGAACTTTTTCCAGTTAGCAAAGGGGTCAGGCAAGATGACTGTTATACTTTGGATATATCATGAGAAGGCATAACTCACTGGGAAAGACAGTACTGCTTGGCAAGGAGAAGACAGTAGTAAGAGACGAAGACTGTATTGCAGATGGATAAACTCAGTCAAGGAAGCCACGGCTCTGACTTTGCAAGACCTGAGTAGGGCTGTTGGAGATAACTTGGAGGGGTGTCATTCACAGGGTCACCATATGCTGAAGTTGACTTGATGGCAGCTAACAACAGCAAATTCCTGTAGTGATGCTGTCCAATTCATATGAAGACAAAAGATGCATGGGCTGCTACCCAAATGCCAGGGTCCTAGGTAGACACCTACAATTAATATTCAGTGGGGGAATTTTATTAGCTCAGTTCAAAGTGGCAAGAGGGCTTGGGCAACTTAAAGTACGGATCTAGCCTATGTATACTGCTTCTCAATGGGAAAGGAAATTGGACTACAGTATTAATACAAATGTCCCTGGACAAAGGAATATGGCTCCCAGAAGAAGGTACTCTTGAGTTTCTGTTCACTTGGAAGCACCCGTCAATGAAAGGATTATGCAGTTTCTGATCTTGATAGATATTGCCTCAGCTATGTGCTCTTGCGCTTCCCCATGTTGAGCCTTCTGGATCCCCAAATATGTTCCCAAATTTCTTTATATGGTATGGCTGTTTCCTTGAACTGGGGTACATTTGCAGCTATGTGCCTTAGACAGTCCTTTTTAATATCAGCTTAATATCAGAAAAGATGGAGGGGGTGAAAAGAGGATGGATCTTGGTGTAACAGGGCAGAACTTAGGATCATGTGGTGTACCCCCCCCCCAAGGTTTATTGTGTGGTGCAAAATAGTGTCAGAGACACATGCTAAGCATTGAGGAATAGGATGCCCTACACCATACGCTCAGCCTAGGAATTCAGGATCAGTCTGACACCAGAGATCTCAGCTCCTTTTATTAAAAGCATCTACTCCTGGTTACTGTTTATGCACCTTAACATTCTGTTTTGACAAACATTTCAGAGAAAAACCTTTTCAGTTGATGCAGTTGTTAGGCTGCTGGCATTCATCATACACTTTTGCTGATTCACTGCAAATTGCATACAAATACTGTATAGCAATAGATTTGCCTGCTGCCACTTCTGATTTATAACTTAGATGAAAACATCCATGATCTTATCTGCTCTCAGAAGTTTTACAATGGATTTTCTTCTTTCCAGGTATTTCTTTCCTTTTTTTGAAACTTAAAAAGTGCCTTCTCCCTCTTCCTGCATGTCTGGGAATTAGATTAGATTGGAAAGGACCCTGTGGTCCTTTCCAACTGTAGGATTCTATGATTCTTCCCTGCAATTTTTTCACGTTCTGTTCTCCCACCCTCCCACCCACCCGCCCCCGACAGAAACTTTTTGTGATGAATTTGTGCTAGTGGAACAGCCATTTCAGTGGGTGAAGCAGAGCAGTGAGTGGGCAACAGTGAATTACCTTGTGGTTTCTTGCATTTCACAGGTCGACAGACACTACTGTCTCATGACTTCAGTGTGAGGAGGTGTATTCCTTCCTGCAAACAGCATATTTCAAAAGAAGTATCTCTTCATCTCTCTCTCTCTCGTCTTTTTAAAACCAAGACAAACCCTAAATGTGACTTTTCTCACACATTCAAAAAAGATGAATTTGGGGAAGAGGTGGGAGTGTTAACTCTCCTTTGTGAAACACTCTTCTCCTCTTACTTCATACCTTACTTCTGTTCACCATGTTTTGCTTTGAACTGTTTTTTTTCAGCACTGTCCACTTTTAGAAGAGTAGTTGGATTGAGAGAAAACTACTTCAAGTAATGGTGTGTGACAGTATGTGGCTTGCACCTGTTGACCAAGTGCTCCTTTTTTTCAACTCAGAGGCTGAAACGCCACTCCACTCTGCCACACCAACCCCACATGCTGTGAATGAGTTGAGCAACCCAGATGGTAGCTCAACTCTGGTTCATCTTGGCTTTCCCCCTTACCTGTATCTTATTAGTGTGGGAGTTAATTTTTTTGTTTATGAAATTCCAGTATGTAGAACTAGCTCTGGCTTTTCTGAGGTTTCATAGAGAATACGGTTAGAGGTCTCATCATTGATCAGGTTTCCTGATACACTGCACACATAATAAGACTAATTAACCATCCAGCCTTGTGAGGGAACCTTGGCCAGTTCATCACATCTCCTTTCTGGTTCCCATACTACATTCCAATACTCATTCATATGTGAAGTTGAAGGCTTTCATGGCCGGCATCCATAGTTTGTGGCTGGCATCTCTGGCTGGTATCTTCAGAGAATGTGAACATCCTCTGAGCTGGTGAAACGTCAGGAATAAACTCTTCCAGAACATGGCCACATAGCCTGAAAAACCCACAGAAATCTCATTCATATGATTATCTCTTCACCTTGGCTCAGGGCAACATCCTTTCTCCTGCCTTGTCCTCCAAATGAACTTGTCACCTTATCTCCACACCCACAAAGGTTTGCATTTCTATGGACATTCTCGCATACAGTCTGCTTCTATAGGTCTGTCCCTGGACTTTCCATTCCATCCCATGCACCTGAGGGAGCAGATTCAAGTTTACAAAAATTCATGCTACAACTTCTTTCTTTCAAGATCCCTTTGCGTTGACCAGGGGATGTGGGCAAGTGTTTGCGTGTGTGTGTGTCTTTGAGCTATTGTGATGGAATGAACATGAAAATGGTCACAAAATGTCAAGTTTGGGACTGTGGAATTCCTTCATAAGCGAAGTCAAGATGGATCCATTCCAGTTGAACTTCTGACTGACAACCAAGATTGTATAGTATTTTGTATGGCCTTTAACACTGATTTTAAAACTGGCTTTTGAGGTTACATGTTCTTCAGTCACATGAATTGCAGTCAGACTCATAATCACATTTTTAACACACACATTGAAATCAAGACACATTCTCAGAATGACAATATTAAGTAGCTGCACTGTTTGGGTGCCTAACGACCACTTGCCCCCAAATAATCAGACATAATTAAAATGTTAATTGTTAATATGGATATCACATTAAAAAACAGTAGAAGAGAGGTTCCTCCACCTTTCTTATCCTGCAGCGACAATGTGTTTATGGAATAATAATAATAATAACAACAACAACAACTATTAGAACTCTTATTTATGGATGTCTAATATGAGCGTTAAGATGGAAAAAACATGCAGTCTGTCTGGATTTTGCCCTGAATTTCCTTAAACCAGTTGTGTAGTGTCTGAGGAATTCTGCCTGCCAGAGTTAATCTGACTGCATACTCTAATATAATATCTGAATGTTTGTCTTGACTAAAAGATATGCACATACCTTAATCTCCTTATCATAGGGGAAACTATTGCCTCATCTTCTGAGAGCTTAGGCACATTCCCACCCTAAAAGCAAAATCATGCAAACATGTGATTTCTTAAAGGAAGAGGGGTTAAGGTCTCTGTGCAGAGAATTCATTTATTTTGTAGCACCTTGAACAAGTTCTCCTGGTCTACAAAACCAGAAACTCATATCCTTAGTTATTGCCTTCCTCAGCCATTCTCTGTCAACTAGCCATTTGCTTACATAAAGTTCATAGCTGTGAGAAGAGTAATTTAGGAGCAGAGGAATCCAGAGCAAGAATGCTAGGTGGCAGAAAAGCAGTTGGTAGCTGAGTTCATACAGCAGAAATCAGTGTGACCTGTGCACTAGCAATCTGTTGAAAGCGCCTGGCTAGTCCTTGGTTAGTATATGAGTATTGCAGTTTCTCGTGGGTTTTGAAAGTTTAAGGCAGAGCTTGGAAAGACTAGTTATGAGGAATGTAGTCACCTGTAACAGATTAATCCTTTTTGGTGACAAAGACGTAAAAAAGTTCTGTTCAAAAAGGAACATAGTGAGGGGGAATGGCATTGCCATACGTCTAATGAGTAACATTTTCTAGTTATTTTTAACCATGTTAAAGCAGAGGTTCTTCAGAATGAGAGGGTTCTTGGAAAAGCTTCAAGTACCCTGTGTTTAGGGTTCAAAAATGCCCCCCCCCCCATTCCCTTCATGGTTCTTTGAAACTGAAGTTTACATGATTTTTTTCTGACAAGGGAGCCCACAACTTTTATCAAGTTCTCAATGACATATGTAACAAAAAGGTTAAGAATGACTGTTTCAAAGGAATTTTTTAGGCAGCCATAGAGATGTTTTGGATGGAATGTTTCATGTTCTGTTCCATTCACTTACCAATGCAGAGGTAGTTTTTAAAAAAATAAATCCAAGCGTAACAAATAATAGAATAGGTTTTTTTTTTAAAAAAAATTAAACTGAAGTATTAATGGTGATATATTTCTGTACACAGCTTACCTAACAATTTACTTTTCAAAAATAATTTTCCAAGCTCTGGCTCATTGTAGTTTTGTTGTCGTCTTTCCATATTCCAAAGACCTTTTGCAACAGCTAGATGTTGATGGAATTCACAAATATTTTCAAGCCATTGATGGTGGAATCTGTGGAAGCAGAATTCTTGGACACAGAGGGCATACTGTGGTGTGTTTCTGTGCATGAGATGCTGTGTTTTATGTGTTGAAATTTACAGTTGGTTATTCCACCACCATTTTCTTGCTTCCATTGACTTTTCTTTTGCTGGCTTCATTCAGAGCTGGAGAGGTTCCATTTTTGGACCGCAGATCTCATAATTCCCCAGCCAGTATGGAGTTATGGTCCAAAAGAGTAACTTTTCCAAGCTCTAGCTGCTTTATGGGGTGAGGATATTGTGCTTTTTCAGGTGTACATGGATTCCAGTTTTCATTAGCCAAAGCCAGCAGAGCCAATAAAATTATGGGGGTTGTGCTTCAATAATGTCTAGAGCAGCCCTTCACAAACTTTTAACCCTTGAAGAACTCTTGGAATGATCTTCAAGTCTCAGGTGTTTATCACACTGAGGTTATTGGAGCTAAGATCAGGGGTGACAGTGGGTCGAACGATGCGAATTGACATTATAATGTGAGTGTTTTATCACACCTGGTTTCCCTTCCGTTGCCCTTCCAAATCGAGGGGGAATCAAATCCAAGGCAAGTCACGTGATGTGGATCTAGGCAAAGCGGAGTGAGTGCAAATTGTATTACCATACCGGTGCATACCATGCGGATTCAACTATTCGAATTGGGACCCTTGCACATACTCAGTGGGGCTCTGGACGCATCCTGAACCTTTGCACTTCTGGGGTGAAGAAGGGAGCCTGGTTCCACTTTCATGTGAATGACAGCTTCACCTTTCTTCCTCCCTTCTAGTTTCCCATCCCTGGCAGCCAAATTCAAAGGGGTCCTCCGTGTCAGAGCCCCCATCCATTTCAGCCACATCGACATCTATCCTCTAGTCATTCTCCTCATCCATTTCATCTTCATCTCTCCTTCCCTTTGTAACAGTTGTCTTCTCTTAGGTTGCATCCACACTGGGGAGATAATCCGGTTTAACTCCACTTTAACTGTCCTGGCTCAGTGCTATGGAATTCTAGGAACTGTAGTTTCCTGAGACATTGAGCTTTCTCTGCCAGAGAGCTCTGGTGCCTCAGCAAACTAACAACTTAAATTATTATTATTATTATTATTATTATTATTGAAATAAATTATTATTATGGGAGTTAGAGTTTGTTGTGGGGTCCTTGGCTCGAGGCTATGGAATTCTGGGAGTTCCATCTCTCCCTCCAGCCTCCTGTTTCTTTTCCTTCACATCTGTCATCTGGATCTACCCTCCATCCCTAGCCTCACGTGAATGATAAGGAGTGTCACCTATCTCTAAATGCCCTCTGCTTGATCCAAATGTATCACCCACCGGCAAAATTGTTGTTGTTGTTGTTGTTGTTATTATTATTATTATTATTTTGCACTGAAAGACTTTATTATTATTATTATTATTATTATTAATAAATTTCTTTCACTGCAAAATAATCAGTGTAGAAACTGCAGTTCTACTTGGAAGTAAATCCTGCCTCTACCTTGGCCCCACTTTGGAGAACGTCCTGCCCCCCACCCCCAAAGACTCCTGTAGAAACTTTACTAATCCCACTCTCTCTCTTTGCCCCCTCTTTTCCCTTTCTCTCTCCCCGCCATCTCCCCCCTCCTCGCCAGCATGTCTCCTGTCCACGTTAAAACGTGAATGCATTCATTCAGAAGGGAGCACTGGAAGCAAATGGGGCAAAATTGCAGCATAGCATCATGGGAAATTTGCAACCCAAGGGTTTTGCAGTGGTGTTCCAGAGGACAAGCAAAGTGTCATTCCACACCAGACCAATTTGCAGTGAATTCGAAGCGAGCCTCAATGTGAATTCTGTCAACTCACTTGTTTAGCGAACTCTCCCAAATGAGGAGCCATTAAGGATTCAGTCTGGAAGCACCGTGGAAGCTCCACGAGAGAAGCTCCTATTGACAGGAACCAGGTGTGAAAATACATTAATGTTATAATGTGAATTCGTATCACTCGATTCACAATCACCCTGGATCTGAGCTGGAAAAACCCCGTTTGATAAACGCCTCAGTGAGCCCCTGAATAAAAATATCTACAGCTTTCTCTCCCCCAGTTTTACTCATGCACTCTTGCAGAATCTCTAGCAACCTCTCATGGAACCCTAGAGTTCTGGTTGAGTAACCCTGGTGTAGAGGGAGCCACATAATCTCCACTCTGGGCTCAGATACAGCAAAAATGAATGCTTCCTACTACTGGGGGTATGGACAGTGGCTGTGGGATTAACATGCTCAAAGGTCGCACATGTGAGTGCGAACACACACAGGCTACATTTCTCGATCAGCTTCCTGTCAGCTGCTGGCATTCTCCAGAAATAGCTGCTTTATTCATGTGTCACCTGTGACTCTGCCTCAGCAGTTTGATAAGCTTTCTGCTTCATGGTCAGCTGGGCCTGAATGTGTAACCCCCTCTTTGATCTGTTCCTTGTGGTGTGTAATATGCAGAGTAAGAACATTACCCAAATAAATAAATCACATGCCAAGAATATAAATGTAGATAGGGTGAGAAATGGGTTCTTTCACATCCCTGTCATTATCATTGCCATTTTCTAAATCATGCAAAATATCTAACAGAGGAGGCTTTTGAGTGAGTGCCTGTAAGCCAGGATACAGCAAGAAGCATGCAAAACTAAACAGGAGTTTAATGTCTAGCCCTCCAAATAGTATTTGTTGTAGAATATGAGAAAACCTGGTTTGATGGAACCACCAGCTTGTCTCAAGGTCCTTAGGAATACGTTCAGGCTGGTAGTTTACCTTGGTAGTTTATATATTTATTATATTGGAGAACAGTTTCACGTAGCTTTTCTTTTTTTAATAAAAGATTGGAAAACACTTTGAAATCTTGAAAGCATACAAAATACAATAAAACCAATTAATAAAATTATGTAACTATTATGAAACAGTGTAGTATTTCATTAAAACTATGAGGGGCAACTGCCTGGGTTTGTAATTGGGAAAATACTTGGGCAAACAAATGAGTCTTCAGTTAAGTTGCGGAGGAGGAGGGAAGATTTATAATTCTGTGATGGACTATCTTCCCTGGTTTAGTACTTTGGAGGCCTTAAATTCCCTACAGCAGTGAGTGTGTAAACGTGACCTATGAAGGTTAGTACTGGTTAAAATAAGACAGAAAATGAAAATGAATATAACAATCTTCTGGAAACCTCCTGATAGTATGGTTGCCCAGCACTTTTATCTCAAATTTGCATTGTTTTTCTCTGCTTAATCATCCTCATAAGATAGAGATGAAATAGATGAAAATGAGGTAGTTATCCTGTAGTGATTAAAAGTAAGAAATACTGTACTTACCCCACAAAAGATGTGTTGTCTTTGGTTTGAGTGGCCTAGATACAATAGAAGAGCCTTCTTCATCCTGAGTGGACCTCTTGGAAGTTGTGGTCCTTATCACAACTCGGAAAAGTTACCTGTTACCCTTTGAGGCATGCACATCTGACCATAGCCTGCTTTTGCCTTCCTGCAAAAATAAAGCCGAAGCAGGGGAATGATCAAGAGTGTGGTGCTCTGGTGTGTTATATTGAACTCTTTTTTTAATCTCTTTTTTGGTAAAATTACCAGCTTGTTAGATGAAAGGAATGCTGTGGATATAGTGTATCTTGATTTCAGTAAGGGCTTTGACAGGGTTCCCCATGACATTCTTGCAAACAAGCTAGTGAAATGTGGGCTAGACAAAGTAACTGATACATGGATTTGTAATTGGTTGACCGACCAAACCCAAAGGGTGCTCAACAATGGCTCCTTTTCATCCTGGAGAGAAGTGACCAGTGGGGTCCCACAGGGTTCTGTCCTGTCTTTATCAATGACTTGGATGACAGAATTGGGGGCATACTTATCAAATTTGCAGATGATACCAAATTAGGAGGAGTAGCTAATACCCCAGAGGACAGGATCAAAATTCAAAATGACCTTAATAGATTAGAAAGCTGGGCCAAAGCTAGCAAAATGAATTTCAACACAGAGAAATGTAAGGTACTGCACTTAGGGTGGAAAAATGAAATGCACAGATATAGGATGAGTGTCACCTGGCTGAACGAGACTACATGTGAAAGGGATCTGGGAGTCCAAGTAGATCACAAATTGAACAGTGCGATGCAGCAGCTAACAAGGCCAATGCGATTTTAGGCTGCCTCCATAAAAGTATAGTGTCTAGATCAAGAGAAGTAATAGTGCCACTGTATTCTGCTTTGGTCAGGCCTCACCTGGAATATTGTGTCCAGTTCTGGGCCCCACAATTTAAAAAGGATGTGTAGAAACTGGAGCGTGTCCAAAGCAGGGCGACTAAAATGGTGAAGGGTCTGGAAACCATGCCCTATGAGGAAAGACTTAGGGGGCTGGGGATGTTTAACCTGGAGAAGAGAAGGTTAAGAGGTGATATGATAGCCCTGTTTAAATATTTGAAGGGATGTCATATTGAGGAGGGAGCTAGCTTGTTTTCTGCTTCTCCAGAGACCAGGACCCGGAGCAGTGGATGCAAGCTCCAAGAAAAGCAATTCCACCTCAACATTAGGAGGAACCTTCTGACAGTAAGGGCTGTTCGACAGTGGAACGCACTCCCTCGGAGTGTAGTGGAATCTTCTTCCTTAGAGGTCTTTAAGCAGAGGCTGGATGGCCATCTGTCGGGGATGCTTTGATTGAAATTTCCTGCATGATGGGGTTGGACTGGATGGCCCTTGTGGTCTCTTCCTACTCTATGATTCTGTGAGCTTGATGGGTACCAGGTCTTGCCTGAAGCAGTCCTTTCCTGTTAATTTGGGATTTCCTGAGGCCCAGTCTGCTGCCCTCTATCATTTCCCTAATGAGGAAGAAAAGGTTGTGCACATTTTGCATAATCTCTTCTTTCCACTTCAAGCCACTATGAAGGCTGTCCTTCAAAGTGCATTTAACAAATTTAACAGCCAGGGAAAAGAGGTTGGTCTTCTAGTTAAAGGACTGGCCAGTGTAACTCTTCTTTTGAGATTAAGGATCATACAAAGGGAGAGCAGGGATCTTGGGTTTGCCCATCCACACTGAACAACAAACTGAGCAGATGGGCATATAGTTTGCTTGCACATAGTCTTTTCCACTATAATCAGAACTTTTTTGTGTGTGCGAATAGTTGTCATTCTTTCAAAATGTGCTTGTGCGTATGTATCTATGTATCTCTCCATGTGTATAAACTTTTGAAATATGCATGTGTGTGTGTGCGCACACAAATTTCTCAGTTTGCTTATGTGTACAAATGTAAATTACATAAATATGTGTCTTCCTTCACCCTCACATGTGTGATGCATTTTTTATCTTTTAGAGGTGATTCTAAGTGGCCACCATATTGAGGAGAATATTGGAAGGGCTCTTCTCTTCCAGTTCTTTTCAAATCATTCCCTTAGAAGTCTTTCTTATTAAAAAATGTGGTGGTTTCCTTGAAGGGAAACTCCCTACATTAAATTACGCCAAATGAGAAATAGGGAAACCCAAGACATAAGAGCAGCCTGAGGTAATTTATCTCCAGTGTGTGTTGATTGTTTTCTTGGTGCAGGGCTCTTGTACTTTAAGGGTTTATTATCATTTGCCGTGAAGTCAACCTTGACTTAAGCCTACCCTATAAATGAGAGACCTTTGAGAGCTCAGATTTCTTAGCTCAATTAACTGATGTACTCTTAAATTCTGGTAACTGGAAGAATGTTTTATTTTCAGGGTACAATGGGAATCAACTACCCTGCTTGGATTTTGTAGTCTCAGGACCATGTTTCCTTTATCAGTCCACTTATTGATAAGTTTTCCTATTTTCCTATGGCCTTCCAGCAATTATTGTCTTTTTTAGGAAGTCATGTCTTCTCATGATATGTCCAAAGTACAACGGCCTCAGTTAAGTCATCTTGGCTTCAGTTTAGAGCTCAGGATTGATTTGCTCTAAGATCCATTCATTTATTTTTTCAGTTGTTCATGGTATTCATAGAAGTCTTCTGTAGCACATTTCAGATGAGTTGATTTGGGGCTATACAAACAGCCTGTAAGGGACAGCTCTATGCCGTCCTTTGAAGCGCTGGATTGGGGACATGCCCTCAACCTGGTACAAAGGAGCCCCTTGTGTACAGTGCTGTTTGGGTGCTGTGCATGAGCGACGTCATCATGGCGCCCGCCGTCTGCTCGGGTGTGCACTAAGATGGCACCCGGGTGCCGGCACAAGGGCTTTGAGCATGTAAACGCTCAGCCCTCACTGAAAGTCCAAGCTGGCACAAAGTGGCGGTCTGTACACCTTCTTTCCTGTGTTGCTCTTTCCCCTTCAACACTGAAAGGAGAAAATATGGATCCATACCTAATATATATTTTGTTCTGTACAGCTAACAGATAAAGACAATGACTCATTACATGAGTATGCTGATCATACTTTTCCTGCTTGGGGGAAGGGTGCTAGAGAAGAACATTTTGGAAACTGACACATAGCCAATGAAAACAGAGGAGGTGTCATAAGGGAATGCTGAGAGAATTAATAACCTTAAAAGCTAATACAGTACAGGAATAGGGGACCCTCCGGCTATAGAGATGGGGGGACTACATCTCCCATCAGCCCCATCCATCATAGGCAGTAATAAGGGATTGTGGCAGCTAATGTTTGGAAGGTCAAATATCCCTCACCATCTAGCTGACTGGTTGCTGCCTTCATCTTTCCCCTTCTAACATCTGTCCTTGACATATTTGTAAACATAGCAATATTATGAAAAAGCTGTATGTCTTCAGTATTCTGCCAAACATAACTGGACCTGTACCACCACCCTTCTTGTCAAAAAGCCATCAGAACAATAGATCTAAAAATTGTAAAATGAAACACTGTTAATAAAACCATGAAAAGATAATCACAGTAAAAATGTAAAAAGCCAGTCTCTAGGGATAGATCTCCCCGAACAGCAGAATAACCATGTTTAAAGAATGCCTCTTTGGCTAGTTGATCTTAATTTTTTCTTTGTAGGGGGAAAATTCCCCCACTGTCCTAACCCCCAGAAATCTAATTGATGATCTGTTCATGGATCCAACCTAATTTCAACTCTGAGCCGGAAAATCCCCAGCATTCCTGAATCCTGAAACAGGCAGGTTGTGCAACCTGGGAAGTGCTTGAGCTGTGCAGCAAAGTTTGCCTGCAGTGTGAACACAACTTGAAGCTGTGTGGGAAAGGCATGTCTCTGGGGAAGGGGGGAGGATTATCCAGGATTGGTTATTTGAAAGAGTCCTTCATCTCTGTCAGATTGAGAGTACTTCCTTACTGGGGAGAAAAGTGGGAAGCTCACCGCACCTCTTTCTGCCCCAGCGAAGGAGGATCGAGAATTGTTTCTTACCAGGGAGAAACTTCTCCCTTTGCACCTGGTCAACTTAGGAGAAGCAACTGAGTAGCAGGTTGAGCGTTAACTGAGAAGCCTCTTTCCCATGACATTTTTTGCCATAAGGCTGGTATGGGCAAAAAGCTTCTTGGCTACTGCTCCCAGGATGACAGGGTGCAAAGAGAACAGCGACTGAGCAGTCAGCTGAGCAGCACCCAAAAAGCCTTTCACCTTCACAGACTTTTGCCATGACACTAGCACATGCCAGATGCTTTTTGGTTGCTGGTCAGCTAGCTGCTCAGTTGCTGCACCCAAGGTGACCATGTGCAATGGGAGCAGCAACCATGATTGATGGTTGTGAGTTTGCAGTAGAACAGTTAACCTAATATCAAGGAGTAAACACTAGGGTTGTTGCCCAAGAGGGAAGGGGGCGGTAACCTGAAAAAGTTTGGGGACCACTGGAGTAGGCTTCTGAAGATGTATCTTTTGATTGCCTCTCCTCTCATACTTCCTGAGACAAACACTTTAATGTTTTTTTGTATCATTTCTCCCTTTATCCTGAGGAGATCTTCTGTGTTGCCAACTTAGTCTCTCTTAGAGCACCTATGCACTGTACATTTGTTGAGGTTCCAGTTCTTGCTGTCCAGAGGTATCATTCAGTGCCTTTGATTGATTGCCAAAATCCCAAAAACAGAGCCTGGGAAGGTGCTCTTCAGATGGCCCTTAAAACATACATGCATGAACCCAAAACTACAGTCTCAGCTATCTGTAGCTGTTGAGTGATGAACCAGAACTGGTTGTTTGAACTATGAAAATGTCTTATGATATGAGATTGCATAAACGAAAAACAAGTCTGTTTTCCAACTGGGATTTGGCAATGGATTTTTCCCTAGAAGCAAGTGGCAGCAGGAATTCCATTCACAATGTTTTCTAATTTTGCTCCTAGCCCTGCCTTATTTGCACGTCTGAGATGAGCGAATGCCTTATGCAGCATCCAAGAATAAAGTTTGGCTTTGTGCTACAGTGTGTCTGTTGCAAAGTAGTTCTCATTAGCAAAGCTTGGGAACTTGTTGGCTAGGAAAAAAGTTGTTAGTAGTGCAATTAATAAATTATTCATCTCACAGCTTGCTATCTGGGAAATTCTTTAGGTTTTAGTCCAAAAAAGGAACCTTTCCATGTTCTACTTCATCATGTGAGGTACAATTGGTGGACAATTCCTCAGCCCACATTACCTACACCATATGTAGGGTGTGGGCAACTTGCTGTCCTTCATATGCTATTGGACTAGAGTTCCCATCAGGCTGAGCCAGCATAACCATTGGAGAAGGATAATGGAAGTTGTGTTCCAAGAACCATGGAAAGCCACACATTGCCTGTCCTGCATTTAATGCATTTCTGAAAGACCTTTCAAGATTGTTCTTAAAGCATTGCACTGTGGCATTGTTAATGCTTTCAGTACATATCTTTATTTCTATCTTCTTCCCGCTTTTCATAAAGTTCCAGTCCTTACAATAGCCAGAAAGAAGACAAAGCCAATTAACAAATAATGCTACATCAGTAGAAATGTCCACCTCTTAGTGGAACTGTTTGAACATCCTGAATTGCTTAGATTAAATAAATAAATACACTTCCCTATTCATATATCTTAAGCAGTTTAGTACAGTCGGCCCTCCTTATCCACGGATTTTTTTATCTGTGGATTCAAGCATCCCTAGCTTGAAAATATTGAAAAAGCATAAATTCCAAAGAACAAACTTTAATTTTCCATTTTGTATAAGAGACACCATTTTGTTATGCCATTGGATTGAATGAGGCTTGAGTAACCATAGATATTGTTATCCACCGGGAGTCCTGGAACCAAACCCCAGTGGATAGCAAGGGCCCACGGTACTTGTTTTGTATACTGTACTTTTCCTCTTTGTGTGACAGCATAGCTGCTTATTTGTACATCTACACAAAACACATGTAGCTCTTTGAAAATAAAAGGGAGGAGAAAATAAAATAAAATATGAGGGTATTTCTTGTTTCTCATCAAGAGATCACAGCAAGCTGTTCTCCCCCTTCCCCCGCTTTTAATGTTAAGACTTGCTCTCTGTTAATCTTTTTCTCGTATACAGTGGACCCTTGTTATAAGCTGGGGTTTGGTTCCAAGATCCCCCGTGTATAAAAAAAATCTGTATATGCTCAAGTCCCATTAAATATAATGACATAGCAAAATGGTATCCCTTATAAAAATGGAAAATAAAGGTTTGATATTTGAAATTAATACTGGATGCTTGAATCTGTATATAAAAAATCCATGTATAAGAAGGGCCGACTGTACTTTTCAAAAAAAAAAAGCATTGCTAGATTTTTCTCTTGCTACTACATGTTCCCTCTTCAGGGATGAAGTTGACATGACCATCAATTGATCTGTTCTAATGTCACAGTCAGATTGTAAAGGACTGGGCTGTAAACATTAAGAAAATGGAGCACACAGGTCTCGTCCTCTGCAGTGAAGCTTTCTTCATGCTACCACTGAATTAATCACAAGCATAAGAGAGTTAACTACCATTGTTTTTCAGCAAGGTTGAAAATTGTGCAGCCCTCTGGATCTTGTGAAACTTCAGTTCTCAGAATTCATAACCATTAGCCAGAGATGCTGGGCATTGCACCTGGATGACTACATGAATATCTGCTTTATGGTGTTGTGAAAGTCTCACAACACAGTCTGAAAGTGTTGTGAGAAACCTGGAGCTACACCAGATGTGGGAATGCTCACATTTGTATTCTGTACAACTATGGTTCCCAGTGCATGGGAATACCTCAGTAGGGAGGCAGAGACATTCTCTCCAGGAGACATTAGTCCTACTGCCAAGGTTGCTGAGAACAAGGATTATCATGTGCCACTATCTAGCTTTATAAAAATGAAACACCTTGATTATCTTTTGAATAGCTCCTGCCTTATTTTCCTGATGCTGGAGGCTCAGTGTGAACCTAAAAAGCTGTGACCTCTTGCTACTGTTCAAGTGTAATAAAACATCTGGTGTGATAACATGTTAATCATGTTACCTTTTTGAAATCTACTGTTTTCCTAGGCCTGGAAAGTTGTGCAGAGCTGCAGTTAATTATTGTTTTTTGAAAGTATGATTTCAAGGGGGGCAAAAAGCAAAGCAAGAAAAAGCTTATCTTACTTTTCTTTCTGAGTGTGAATTTTTGTTTGTTTATCTACTGAAGCAAAACTTGGAATTTAGAATCCAAAAAGTAATTGTCTCTATTTGCTGCCTTTGCTTCCATAATCTGCTATTGCTCCACAGCAGTTTCTAAAGAGTAGCTTCTCTGTCCTTCTGATCCTAATCAGTTAGGGATCATAAGGAGGGGATGTGTAGTAACAGAACCAATTAGTTTTGAGTACATCAAGGATAGAGAAAGTGTGGTGCATGGGCTACATGAAGCCCCCATATCCCATTTTTGCAGCCCCCATGGTTTCTTGGGTTCCCCATTAAAAAGAAAAAAAACTTAACACAATTTTCAGGCATCTTTCTCAACCAAACACTGAAACCATGTACCAGTGTAGTGGTTTGTCTTCTCCCCATAACTTGCCTATTTGGCCCCAAATCAGTCCAGAGTGACATGGCACCATGTCCATTGTGTCAGGAAGCATAGATGGGGCCTTTGGGAAGGGGTTGCAGAAGCAAAAATTGGTCACCATCCCCCTTGCACAGTTGTCCTCCCTGGCTGTGTATGAGTGCAGATTGCCCTCACTCCAAAGCCTTAAACCAACTCTTTGAACACCATACCATTCCAGACACACCTAGCCTTGTCTGATTTTGCAGGCGAAGTAGGGGCATGCCAAGATACTAACTTGGATAGGAAACCATTGATTAATACCAGGAATCTTCATATAGGGCTAGGAAGAAAATCCGGCTTAGAGCCCGGGAAAGCCACTCCTGCTGGACTAGATGGACCAATGCTTTAGTTCATTATAAGGTAGCTTCCTATGCAGTTGAATTTGAATGTGCATCAAAATATGATTCAAGCATTTATCTTGTACAGAGGGCAGTCAAATGTCCAGGAGAAATGTCAAATGTCCAATTCAGGGAGCTTGCAAAACAAGGTGATCACAATGTACATGATTGTTCTGTGTATTCCTAAGATGTTAATTAAGAAATTAAAAACAGTTAAGTATACACTGGTTTATGGTTAATAGTTCTGGAAACTGTGGTCTCTGTATGCTTGAAAAGAAACACTAAAATACGAGATGTAGATGAGGATGTTTGCCTCATTTTTGTCAGATGTCTAGTTGTTCTCACCAATTTATGTGGCTTGCTCTGGAAAGGCTAACCTTTTAACCTTTTGTTTCAGGTGCGGGTATCTGGAAATTGGGTAATTAAACAACCATGGAAGGCAAGGGGCCTTATCGTATCTATGACCCTGGTGGGCAGACCTACGAAGAAGAATCTGCTGCCTTTAAGCATCTGGTAGAAGAAAATACCAAGCTGAAAGAGAAGATGCAGGGGATTAAATCTCTAGGTAACGGTGAGGACAAGATGAAAGTGGAATATTACCAATTGTCTCTTGGTGGTTGTGGGCATCTATGAAATTCTAGCCTTTGTGACAAATTGCAAGAAACTTGCTTTTTAAATTCTTTAACGTTAAATCCACCAATATCAGGCATACTTTGCAAGCTCATTTATTACAGCAGATGTTCTTCCCTATGGAACAAGCTGTTTCTGTAGTGGTCAGGCCAGATACTTGTACAGTGGACCCTTGTTATATGCTGGGGTTTGGTTCCAAGATCCCCTGTGTATAACAAAATCCATGGATTCTCAAGTCCCATTAAATATAATGACATACTGTAGCAATATGGTGTCCCTTATAAAAAATGGAAAATCAAGGTTTGATATTTTAAACTTATACTTCTTTCGAACATTTTCAAACCGTGGATGCTTGAATCTGTGTATAAAAAATCTGTTTATAAGAAGGGCCGGCTGAAGATTAAAAGCGTTAATATTTTGGTTCACCTTACTGGCAGGCTGGCAATTTAGATAATTGACTGCCCATGGATTGCCACACCCCATATTATTCAGTGGTGGTACATGCACACAAATGTGTGGACATGTGCATGTGTGGACATGGACACGTTACTGCCCACTGAATGATATAGGTATGACTATCCACATTTTTCCATCCACAGGTGTGTGTGTGCGGGGGCAGAACCAACCATCCCAGGGTCCATTGCATGAATAGTTAGAGCAGGGGTTCCCAACCTTTTTGATGTGCAGAGCCCTTATTTCTGTGGTGGAGCCCCTAAGAGGCCTACCCTACGTCTTACAAGTTAATGGTGTTTAGGAGTATTTATAAGAACATATTCCTCCTCTTTAATTTCATTCCATTTTTATTTCTTTCATTTTCCTGGCGTGGCTGTGGAGCACCTGGGAAGTGCATGCAGAGCCCTAAGGGCTTCTCAGAACACATGTTGGAAACCCCTGAGCTAGAGGATTAATTGCATCTAAGCTAGTGGTTCTCAGCCTTTTTAATGCTGCGACCCTGTAATACAGTTCCTCATGTTCTGGTGACCCCCAACCATAACATTATTTTTGTTGCTACTTCATAACAGTAATTTTGCTACTGTTTTCCGATGGTCTTAGGCGACCCCTATGAAAAGCTGTTCGACCTCCAAAGGGGTCGCGATCCACAGTTTGAGAATTGCTGATCTAAGCATTTCCATGAAAGCTGCCTAAGGGCTGCTTCCTCTGTATTGCTTCAGTAAAAAGCCCTGCTCTGTGCTGATGCTTCATGATACTGCTGTTTCCTGGGGTCTCAAAAGGTTGTCTCCAGTGTATGTTCCCATCAGGTGAAGGGAGAAGATAGTTCAGGTTGATTAGGAGTAGATTGACAAAGGATTTGTAATAATAGAAAGCCAAAGTGAAATTATGGTTTTTATAATTAAATAATTCTGTGTTGTATTTGTTTTGTTTTTGTTTTTGTTTTTGTAAATAAACTTGGATATTCTACAAATTACAGGGGCCTCACCAGTAAAAATGGAAGTATTAAATGGATGTAGTTGCTCACATCTTTACTGCTGTACTGACCAAATTAAAAGCTTTCTGTTGGAATTCCTGATTCAGGGGAATTTCTGGTGTTGGTTGGCATTTTTGAAGACAATGTATGATGGCTTATAATGAGCAGTAGGTAACTCACTCCATTTCTCCCACTCCAGCCACAAATTTTTAATGGTCTCTTGATTAGTGGATTTCGGAGTTTTTTCAAAAAGATACCCACAAAGAGCCCTGGTGGTGCAGTGGTTAAAAGGATTGTACTGCAGCCACAAGATTGTGAATTCGATCCCATGGAGCTCCAAGGTTGACTCAGCCATCCTTTTGTAGGTTGATGAAGTACCTCAGCTTGTTGGGGTCAATTAGCTTACAGATTGGTGTTGAGTTCCTTGATAAGTGGTATAGAAATGTACATGCTATCCTACAAAGTAGATCCCTCGGACCCCAAAATCTTCCAGCCCAGATACATAGACTCTTGCACACTTGTTGGGTGTTCATTGGATGGGAACTTTTGTCTATGTTATGGCAGCTATTAACATCAATAGAGATAAGGACTTTTCAACAGTGCTGCTCATATAAAGTGCTGGATTTTCACAGCTTGAAAAAACTATTTTTTTGAACTTTTGAACTTCCAAAATTCTCCAAACAGCACAGCTAGACTGAGCCACAAAGTTGTAGTATGACATGATGAATCATTTATTGCTTCCAGAAATCTATGCATAAGCCTTCTTAAACTGTGAGAAACTCCTTAATAGCTTATTCCATCTCAGCAATGTTTCTGTCTCAACAGTGTTTCTTCCAGCTTCTGTGTTTATGTTTTGGAATCAATTGTATTTAAGATGAGAGGCACATTATTAGTTGTTATTAATGTTGTTGTTGTTGTTGTTGTATACCTTCAAGCAATTTCTGACCTATGGTGACTCTAAGGTGACATGAGGTTTTGTTTTGTTTTTGGCAAGTTTCTTCAGAGAGGGTTTACCATTGCCATCCTCTGAGGCTGAGAGATTGTGACTTGTCCAGTAGGTTTACATGGCTGAGCAAGAATTTTCAAACTCTGGTCTCCAGAATCACAGTCCAACACTCAAATCAATTACTTTACTTTTATTAAAGCTTTTTAAAAAGTAGATAGTTATTCATATTGTCTGGCCTAAGGCTGCATTTTCTTTGTGTCTCCCAAAGCTTTTATCAATGCATATTAATTACTAAATGAGTTGGACTGTGTCCAGTTAGTTTAATGGTTTGGAGCTTAATTCTGTATGAGTGGTTTCCTTTAAAATATTTTTATAGTGATTTATAGCTTAGCAAGCCAAGAAAGAAAAGAAAAAAGGTTGGTGTTAAATCTGAATTAGGCATGTAAAGTAAAATTGTGCTGCGGCACTAGATGCCTTTGTATGTGATTTTCCCTGCAACTAAGATCCCTTTGTGTCTTATTTGTCTGCTCTGAACACTGGTGCATAAGTTCATTTGACTACTGTGCTTCATACACAGTAGTATGTAGCAAAAGTCCCTCCAGATATGTTGGACTACCCTTGTTGGTGGGAGAAGATGGTAGTCCAGTGCATTTATAGCCTTCCCTTTCACTACTGAGGAAAACTGATGCACACATTCTTTTTCTCTATGAGGAGATAGGAAAAGGGCCAATAACATATAAAGTAGTAATTGGAAATGACATTCTGAGAAGTTAAAGATAGGATGTTAAGCTGTTGATGGATCTGACAGTTGTATTGATGGAAAGAAAGGTATGTTAAGTCATGCCCTTGTTGTTTTCCAGGGGAGCTGTTGGAAGAATCTCAGTTAGAAGCATCCAGATTGCGACAGAAGGTGGAGAATCTAGTGAAGGACAATGAAATTCTCAGGTCAACCTCCTCTCTTGAAAAACTTGCTGAATTAGCAGGTATGCACAACTAGTGCACATCCGCTAGTATTTTGGCTATGTGTATTTCTTTGCAAGGTGAGGTTGGGGAGAGTTATACAGTGGAGTTTGTTTCTAGAATCCTTTCTGGGTACCAAAATCAGTGGATGCTCAAATCCCATTGTACACAGTGGCATAGTATAATGGTAGAATTTAGAGACATAGCCATGTTAGTCTGGAATATCTGTAAGGGGATTTTGTCACACCTTTGAGACTAACTGCATGCATACATACATCTGAAAAAGTAAACCAAGTCTACAAAAAGTTATGCAACAACTTTTTCACTCAGTTTCAAAGGTGCTGCATTATCCGCTTGTATAGTAAAATGATGTTACTTGTATAAAATGGCAAAATCAAGGCTTGCTTTTTGGAACTTTAAAAAAATATTTTCAAGATATGGGTGGTTGAATCTGCAGTATCCATGGATACAAAGGGGTGACTGTATTTGGGAAAAAGAAGAATTGAAATTGTGTGAAGGGAGGCATCTGTATGGGCAACAATGCCTTTTGCTTGTCTGTCACAGATATGCCATGCTGCGTTAATTTTTTAAAATAGACACACTGTGTCTACATGAAAAAGAGTAAATCGTTATTGAAAAACGTGTAAACCTAGAGTACAATCTTAGTTTTATTTGTTCTAAGTAGAGCTTGAAAACATTATGTGCTTGGATTAAAGTTTCGGTGGTTATGCTGGTTGGGGGATATTATGAGAAAAGCAACTTTTCTGAGCTCTGCTTAGAATGAGCAAAGCTAGTTCTAACTTAAGAGGTTTTCTGTGGAGTTCACATCTTCTCAGTTGAGATAAGGACTATAGGTAAATCTGTAGAATATATGTTTTAGGTACAGAGGTCCTGGGTTTAATCTTTTCCCTCTCCAGTTAAAAGGATTTCAGGCAGCAGGTGATGATTTATGATGGGAAATGGCTCTCCTAGAAAGCTGTGCCAGCCAGAATAGAGATACTGCATTGTAGAGGGATGAGTAGTCTGAATTGATAAAAGGCAGCTTTCTGTGGCCTAAACCCCTCAAAGCAGCTTTATTTGGCCCTGAAAGTCGTCGTTGTGTGCTTTCAAGTTGTTTCTGTTTTATGGAAATCTTAAGACAAACCTGTCATAGGTTTTCTTGGTAAGATTTGTTCAGAAGGAGTTTGACTTTGCCTTCCTCTCAGGCTGAGGGAGTGTGACTTGCCCAAGGTCACCCAGTGGATTTTCATGGCCCGGCAGGGATTTGAACCTTGAACTTCAGAGTTTTTGCCCAAACCACTACTCCATGCTGGCTCTCTGAAGTCCCTACTGAAGTTTTAACCATAGTGTGTGTGTGTATTTAGCTTCACTTGTAAGAAGAAGGAAAAAAACAGCAATCAGTCAGTGCCAGAAATATGAAACAGATGTTGTTGGACAGCAAATCCCAGTCTTCCTTACTGTTGACTATGCTAGCTAGTACTGATAGGAGTTGCATTCTAACAATATCTGGAGGGCACACTTGATTTGTACATTTAATACATACCTTACAGCAAGTGCTCAACATGGATTAGAGGTTTCACCAAATCACCATTGCTGCAAGCTCCCCTGTCCCATTTTCCATCACCCGGAGGTAATCCCATCTTTAGCTCAGTGAGACAACACTGAAAATAAGATTAGATGTTTCCCTAGGACATTGAGCAGAGGATATTCCACTTCCTTCTTTGATCAGGTTTCTCCAGTCAGTTGATCACTATCTTATACTTGAGATCACAGTCAATGGGAGGGCAAATCCTTCTTTCTATTATCATTTAGTCATCCTTCAGTGTCAAGACTCTTATAAGTACAGTGTGTCCCCTCCATGTGTTCAGTGTAGTGTACTCCCAAGTAAGTGTGCATAGTATAGACTGCATGCAGTCTTTCATGTTCCTGGAATCTTTAACTACAACAGCTTTCTTAATTTTTGTGTGTCTGTTTTCTTGATTATTCTAATATAGTACTATTCTCATTTTCATTCCAGTGGTCCTCAAACTGTGTTGTAAGGGATTTTGGACGTCAGCTCCCAGAATCCCAGATTATTGGCCAACATGGCTGAGGCTTCTGGGACCAGAAGTCCAAAATCTCTTAAAGGGCACAGTTTGGGAACCACTGTTTTAGACCTTTTGATGTATTAGTTTGTTTTAATACAAATTAAAATATTGAATTTGTTTTAGTCATGTCAGTTGAGTACAAGAAGCTAATAGTGGTTATCTGAAGGTTGAGTTTTCTGCTAGAAACATCCCAGAATCTATTTCCTGTAACGTAGGTGATTAGAACTCAAATCCTGCTGCACCATCTATTATTTACCTTCTCTTTGCTGTCCATTTCTTTTCCATGTATTTATTTGTTTATTTGTTATAGTTTTCCCCTCACCCTGTCTTTCCTCTGGTGAGCTTAAGACAGTGCATATGGATTTCTTCTACATCAGGTTATTTTCACTACAAAGGTCTTCTGCCTTTATCTTTTTGCTGCAAAAATCACTTCTTTGAGATGAGAAGAAAGTGTGTGAAAACACAGGAAGGTGGGGCATGCACTTAAAATGTTCACTGAAAGCACTTCCTTTACAGGAGAGATCCCAGAACTTTGTTCTTCCTCAGACGTTCCGGATGAAGATAAGAAGGAAATGGAAAAAGCCACACAGAAGCCATCTTCCAGTGTAAGAAATATTTGCTACAAGCTGCTCTAGAAGTCTTAATGACCAGCTAATTTCACCATCTTTCCCCATCCAACTATTTTGAGATGTGGATCATTTATGGATATCATTTTACAGGTGCAAAACTGAGGTCAAAAAATGACTTGACTAGAGCCATTCAGTGGTAACACTGAAGTTACAGACTATGTCTTTCCCTCATCATCCATACTGCATTTGCTAAAATCGTACAGATCTGTGATATGCTAAAGGATCTGATATGTTGTCCCTGTATTGCCTTGCTCCATTAGATGGCATTTGTCACAAGGGGAATCACTCTTTGCCCATCATTTTGTTTTAACAAATAATAAACTGGCTCTTTGATTTTAGATATTATTTAATAACACTGGAGCTCCATCTTACTTTGTAGCATGGAAAGCTACTATTTGGCACTATAAGGCAGATCTTCACTGTTCTCTTTGAGTGGCTAAAATGTTGCAATATTGCCCACTGGATCTTTTTATCATATCCATCCCTGTCTTATAGTCTTATTGAGGGAAGACATGACTGACTGAAAGAAGGAGGTGGTGATTTACTCCAACATATTTTTGCAGTTTATATTTTCTTCACCTGTTTCTCTTCAATTTGATCCCCAGCACATGTAGCCTAAATAAAACAAAAGTGTTTAGGTTAAACAAAGTAAAACAAATTAATTAATTATAGTTCCCACTATTTTTGTTTGGAGGAAAACCAGCAGTATTTAGGATATTTGAGTCTTTTTCTTTTGTTTTTTAAAACACATCTATAGGGCTCTTCATCTGAGTTTGAAATTGTGGGAGCTGATGATAAGAGGTCTTCCCAGGACAGCAGCAGGAAATCTGTAAGTTAATCTGTTAAAATGTATATATCCTTTATGTTAACATACAAAAGGAAAAAAGAAATGTTATGTGCTCAGTTGTATGCAGTGTTTTGTATGATCCTGCTGTGTTTTTTATTATTTCCTTATGTGATTTTACAGATGAGAATGAGGACAGGTAGGCAGAGAACCATCCAGAGGGAAAAAGCTGAATAAACCAGCAGACTTAATTGGTATTGCATAAGCAAAGGATAGGCTGCTGCCCTGGATGTCTTGCAGTCTAATATTCAGCAGTGATCGAGGCAATCAATCAATCACTTCTATTTTTATCTTGCTTTCTCCCCAAGAATGGGACTCAAGCCAGTTTACTGAATCAAGGACCAAATCTGCTCCTCCAGATTGATATGTTCCACTGTTGTTGTTGTTTATAAAATGGGGAAAACATCTCCATAAGTTGAATGGTTTTTCTTTATCTTAGTCCATGAATCGGCTGCACGGAAGTTCATGAATCAGGCAAAAAATTGATCCCCTCCCCACTTCTATTTTTTCCCTCTTACAGTGAAAATTGTCTTTGTGGGTGGATGTTTGGGTGGATGGGAAATATTTTGTTAGGTCAACTTTCATTCTCAACACTCATCTAGTTTGGCCTGGGATGCTACTTTACAGAGCTGCCATGGGTCCCTTTCTGAAGGAAGGCAGCATACAAACCAAACAAATAAATAAGCACAGTCATTTTCTCCATGTTCTGTGCAGAGGGCCCATAGCCTGTGTAAAGTTCTCAAAGGGGTCTGTGCCGTTCTCGGGGGGGGGGGGTTGAGAACTGCCATTTGAATTGGAATGGTCTCTAGGTCTTTAGCTGGGCCACCAGCTGAGTCAACTTTGTCAGTGGTGAGCTGCCACCCAGAGATGCTATAACCACACAATTGTTGCACGTGCTGTAAGATTTTTTTTTTTAACTTGGCCTCTTTCCTGTAACAGGCTAATGGGAACTAGGTAACAGAAAATGTGAGAAGACTAAATGGAAAATGTGAGAGTCAGGAGGGCTCCCCCCTCCACCTTTTAAAATTTCTTCATGTTCTTTTATGCAAAGCTGCATGCTGGCTAGCTACTTCTTTGTCTCAAGCTATCTCTGCCTGGGCAGTGAGCCAGCAGAATAGCACAGAATACTTACTGTATGGGTCAGATAGGACTCATTGACATTTCTCAGGATAGGGGCGGGGAAAACCCTTTGTGAAGTAATTGTCCAGAATTCTTAAAATGGGATGTTGCTCTATGCCTGAAGTATTGTGTGTTTTCAGCAGTTGCCTCAAGTACTAAGTTTTCAGAGTTTTTTCATATCGTGAATGAGTATGAGATCTGCTATTCTGTTCACTTCTTGAACCTATTGAATCTCAGTCTTCCACAACCAGGTGCACTCCAAGTCTTTTGGCCTATAGCTCCTATCGCCCATTGGCACCCTATCCTATTTGGAGAGTACTAAACTGAACAAAACTTACTTATCTTAATTGATATCCAAAAGTATCCTGTTTATTCACACCAGTGGGAATGTGCCACCCTTCCTGAGGAGTTTCCTTCTTACAAACACTCCCAGTAGAAAGTGAGGAGGCAGTTCTCACATTATGTTCTGCTTTCCCTGGCAACCTGAAAATCCTTTGGAAGTGAGGAGGGGCTGCATTAAATCATGAAATCAGCCAAACTGGCCTCCCTCATCCTCCTGTTAGCAAGATTTCAGTCCCATCCAGGACATACCTTTCTATTAGGTTGAGACTCCTGTCTCATATCATGTAGTGTGAAGGACATTGAATCCCAACCATTAATCCCACCACTAGAATAGCTTTTGTCACCACTGCAGAGGGCCTCGCTTCCTTCTCTCTGCTGTGGCAAATGCACCAAACGAGCGGCTGTAGGCATGTTCTAGTGAGGTGCACTAGCTGTCTTTCAGTAGAGAAACAACCGCATGGACTTGTTGTCATGGTTAACTAACATATTTCCATAGGGCTTTGTTTGAGAAGAGACTTTGATGGTGTTATTCCTGGTTCAGAAATGAATTCTGACTGGTGAAATTCTATCTGGATTAAGGGGGAAATGGAAGATTACCTACACAGTTCCTGCACTGACCTCAAAAATTCAAGCAGCCAAGTGCAATTGGGCAGTGTGTGTGTGTGTATGTGTGTGTGTAAGGGCTACCTTGAAGCTCATGCTGCCAAAAGCAAAACTGCCACCACACGTTCTGTAATTGCATTTACATCTAACATCTAGAATTTACATATGGTACATTTAAAACATCTTATATTCTTCAGTGACAGTATTACCTCTGTGAGTAGACTCGTTTTTCTATCAAGAAGAATGAATGGAATGATCATTTTATAAACTTCATAAATTGTTACTGAGCACGCAAAGTGTTTAACTAGATGGTAATTTAACCATTTGAATAGACGAAGGGTTTAACGTTCAAAAGTGGATTTCTCCCCTTTTTTTATTCCTGGAAGAAATATCTTAGATAATTTTTAAAAGATTAAGACTTCTTGTGGAGTTGGACATTGTTTTGGCAAACAGACACATTGTCCTTTTCCCAACGAAATAACAGATAAGACTGGCTGTTTGGCAAAGGCAGAATTGCTGCTGGAGTATAGTTTTTGACTACAGTCTTCTTTCCACATTCACAGGGGTTAGGGGGTCAAGACCCCTGTAAATGTGGAAAAACCGTGAATAATCCTCCTCCCACATGGCAGTCATTTCCAGGGTGGGAGGGGTGAGGGAAGAGGAATGCTCCTTTCCTCCACCTCTGCCACCCTGGAAAGCATCCCTCAAGGGTGGCAGGAACTCAGGCGAAAGAATCGCTCCCTTCCTCTGGCCCCTGCCACCCTGAAAGGCTTGGGAGAAAGGTCCCTGCAGCATTTCAGGGTGGCAGGGACTCAAGGGAAAGGAGTGCTCCCTTTCTGTGGCCCCTGTCACCCTGAAAGGCTTGGGAGAAACAGTTTGGAGTTATTTGAGTCTGTGAGATCATGCAAGGAAGAGCTAACCCAGAGATCAACAAAAAGGGAAATAGATTAGCATTTTCAGGAAATGGAGATGGATATTGCTGGAGTGTGTAAGATAAATAAATGTGTAGAAGATCAACCTGAAAACACTGTCTCTGAAAAGGATGGTGATGGGATGTAGCTGTTTATCTACAGATAAGAGAGAAGAGAAGAAGAATCATAATACAGTTTGAAAAGGGACCTGAGAAATCTTTTTGAGATGGAAAGTCAACATTGGTTGGAAGAACAAGGTGCTGATTAAACCTATTGAAAGCAATGACTTCTACAGTAGAGAAGATTGACTTTGGAGATCAGAGGAATTGCAAAAGGGTAGAAGATTGATGACTGAGGGAGCAGGCCCAGGAAGAACATGGAAAGAGATATAGTGCCTCAGATTAATGGCACAGTACATATATCACAGTTTTTTTGATTTGTGAGAATTATGCTCAACTAGTGCAATTGCTGAAATTCCAAAAGAAAAAGTATAAGTATAAAAGATAACATAAAGGCTGGATCTTGTTTGGTTTTGAAATAATGTGCATAGTATTTTATTATCTGATGCTAGGTGTATAATCTGTCAAAAATAAATTAGTACATAAGGATGCTGCTCAAGAATATTAAATGCTAAGAGAGGGTTTTAAAATGTGGTAAATTAGAGAGATAGCAAAGGAGTTCAAGGATTTTAAGGTATTAAGTTGGTTGGCACCTATGTTGTAACTGGAAAATAACAAGTCTTATCTGTAGAGTGATATATTTGGAAGAGGTTAGAAGTCAGAATGTTCATTAGATTTAGAATAATCATTTGATTAAGTGTGAGAAACATAAAGATTATTAACCCATTATTGGCTTTTAGTTGAAATTAGGAATATGTTTTAACATGTTCATGTGTGTGTTGTGTGCCTTCAAGTCGTTTCCAATGTATGGCACCACTAAGGTGAAGCTATCATGGTGTTTTCTTGGCAACATTTGTTCAGAGGAGGTTTATTGTTGCCTTCCCCTGAGGCTGAGAGGTCACCCATTGGATTTCATGGCTGAGCGGGAACTGAACCCAGGTCTCCAGAGTCATAGTCCAACGCTCAAAACACTATGCCACACTGACTTTCTTTAACATGTTTACATTGTACAAAAACATATAGGGATAGCCATGTTGGCCATATAGCTAATCCAATAACATCCAAACAATGATATCTTTATTGGGACAACCAAAATGCACAATTGCATATTGCAAGCTTTTGAAGTCACACTGGCTTCATCAGGCAAAGAGGGAAAAAAATGAAGATGTTAGTCATAGGCCTGCATTTTCTGTATCTGGTCTATGTTTGGATTATAGAAAGGGCTGTTTGCGGACTGGCACCTCCCCCTTTGGCCATGCGGTCACTGGGAGATTTTCAAAGTCAAGAAAATTTATTGTCCGTTTGTAATTCAAGGAATATGTTTCCATGCTGGATTCTAAGAAAATGTCTTCTTTTCAGGGTAGGCATGGGATCTGTGACAGAGGTGAGCAATGGAATTGGGGCTGCATATACTAATGAAACCTCAGAGTGCCATCTTCTGTTGCCATGCCCTCCATACCTCAATCTTTGAAAATATTGACCATTTTTGGATATTTATGAAAAAGGATCCCCATGACCCATAGATAATATGGGATGCAGTTTTGTCATGACCTCTCCCCACCCCAGCCTTTTGAAGCCAAGGTTTAAAAAAAAAAAAACAATGACCCAGAAATCCTGGAAGCCACAAATCAACTTCTTGTTCACTTCAGTTGTTGTTGTTTTAAGTCTCTGCAGGTCCTGAAATGACCCGTAGTTGCCAAATGTTTGGCAAAACTGCCTCTCATCGACGTTAGCAGGCATGGGAGAACATACAAAAAAATCCTTTGGAAAAATGTTTGGGTGTGGGGCCCTGGGCTTTCAAAATGGCACAACGACCACACTTGGCTGCTGTGGGGCCCCTAAGAAGGCTGTCAAGGACAGAGAGTCCACAGAGATTACTTGCTTACTATAGCAGAACAGGAAGTTTTGATAGTTCTGAAGATTGGCCCCTGGATATGTTGGCATTGCCTGCACATGTTCCAATACATTCATGTTAATTTATATCAGTAAGTTCCCCATACTCTGTCACAGTCCAGCTCAGAAGTGGACTTTGGCAGTTTAGGAACATGAAGAGAATAAGATGTTCAGATGAGACTTACGTGATTGCCACATGGGGAAAGAAGACTGTGGAGAAAAGGCAGATTAGGGATTGAGCTCTGAGTTAGAATTAAAGGTTTATTAGATTTTGACGGGTTTTAATGGCCAAGGCAGCTGAGATGCACGGCTGAAAGGACACTTGGAAGGGATTTGGAATACCCAAGGTTGCCTAAAAAGAGGTCAAGTGTGAAAATTAAATTGGTGTGGAAAAGTCATAAAGTAGCAACAGAGTTTTAAAGTTCAGAGTCTAGTCAAAAGTCGTATGTGAAACTGTAACCCAGAGACCACCTCTAGAATATAGTAACAGATACTGTACTTTAAATCTTTGTAACTGTTTAAACACATAGACACCATATCATCTCTGAATATCAACCAGAAGAGAAATACTGTAACCAACTATCTTGTAAATAAAGTTTTGTTTTGGTTCAGTGTGTGGTTGCTTGTGGTATTTTAAGAAACTATAAACCAAATGCTATCAGGGATTAATAATACTGTTATTGCTCAGAACACTCAAAATAGTGAGTGCCCTGTCTTCCTACAGAGTGTCCTAGAGGTAAAAGAAAAGTATGGGAGGCACTCAAGTGAGGTATCTGAGTTTGAGGGTCTTGTCATGCAATTTGGTGGCAGCTAGGGAGGTAGCCAGCACGTAAGTGGTGGCAGCAGTGGGGTAAAAAGACCCATTGTGCTGCCATGGAAAAAAGAATAGTTGAGTGAGTGAAACTCACCTTCACAGAGACCCTTTACCTAGCAGTGGTTGGCAACTACAGGTGGTAATGAGAGGCGCACACCACCAAAGGACTGTGCCAGCATGTGTGGCATGACTGAAAGTGACATCATATCAACTCAGTGTTCACTTATAGTCTTTTTATAGCTATTTTGTGGTTGTTTGTTTTTAGTTTCTCAAGATTTTTTAAAGTGTATGTAAGTCTTGTGGGTATTGCATGAGCAAACTGCTGGGTGTTGCTGCAGGTTCAAGCCATTTGGGGTTGGGGGCAAAAAAAACAACACCTGAATTTTTAAAAAACAGGGAAAGTTCTGGGGCTTTGGGGAACTTCAAGGTTCACATGGCTATGCCTTCCTATTCTATCCTATCCAATTTTTTTTTTCTGAGAGCCAAAACCTACCTACTTGGCATTGCCACTCTCTTCCCACAGGGAAAAGGGGAATCCTAACCCAGTTGTTCTCACATAGTAGTAGAACATGTCTCTTCATGCATGGCTATTGAGCCAACATGGGTGAGGCTAGAGAAACAGAAGTCTAAAGAAAACAGCCATTTATTACATAAAAATAAAACATACCTACTTTTTGAGATTTGTGGAAGGTGTGGAACAGGCAGAGTGTCTGTTTGAGGAAGCAGGTGGGGCACATAGCCATGCATATGTTAGGCTCACAATGGAGGGTGTTGCACTGTCAAGTACTTGGCAGGCTATCATTTGCTTGTAGAAACAGCTTGCTGGAGTTGAAGCAGGTGAAGGGTCTTCTACCTTTCCCTCAGACATATCTGCATTATGCCCATGAATACGATTCCTGTGTTCTCAACTAAGATGATTCTTGAGTTGAGATGACTGTGAGTCCTGTGCACACCAGAGGCAGCAGTACTTCAGTGTGGCAATAATGAATACATTCTGGTACACCGTAGAGCATTATTAATTTTCTGATAACCCTTAAAAGGTCCACCTGAGGCTTCACAGTGTTGTACTTTGTGTGTACGTGTGTCCACATGTGCAGTTTTAACTTTTTTCATTTTAATGATTGTCTTGTTTTTTAAAAAACAACCTTTCAAATGTTGTTTCAGATATGTCAGACTTTGTATATGTGTGTGTGTGCACGTGCATGCATCTAAATGATGGAGAGTGTGTGCTAGTTTTAGACAGTTACTTTCTTTTTAATTATTTTCAAATATTCTAAATATCTGACTATATTGTGATTCAAAAGGAATCCCAAATTATGAGAGTAGGAGGGTCAGCCAGAAGTCAGCTTGTGCCATTTGAAGTATTCTAACATTCGCCATATGGACAAGGCCATATTGATCACTATCTCCTATAGTTCCAACTGTTTCTAGAAAGAAAAGGCAGGGGGATCCCAGTATTTCCATTTGCAAAATGTAGTGCCATAACAGCATTTTTTCTTAATAGTGCCATTTCCTACTTGGAATGGCCAGGACATGTTTTTACCACAGAATGCATGCAGAGGATTGTGGGAGTTGGAGTCCAGCACATCTAGAGGGTGTCTGGTTGAGAAGGCGGCTGTAGGAAAACAAGCTAGAACCTGTGTGGCATACTGTTTTGTTGTTGTGTGCCATCAAGTCATTTCCAATCTAGGGTGATCCTAAGTCAATCCTATCATGGGGTTTTCTTGACAAGTTTCTTCAGAGGAAGTTTGCCATTTATTTATTTCATTTTTATGCCACCTTTCTCCCAAAAAGGGTTTACATGGCTGAGCTGGGATTTGAACCCTGATTTCCAGAGCCATAGTCCAGCACTCAAAGCACTATACCATGTTTGCTCCTATCTTTCCCCCAAAATGACATGCAGTAGGACTAAAAACAGATGAGACAATAAAGTTTCTAGAAGTGAATATGATTGTAAATATCATGATTTTTTTTGTATATTTCCTCTGAATCAGCAACAAGAGAGATGGATCAGGTTTCTCGCAAGACTGGGATTTTTGTTATCTTTTTTGTCTCTCTGGACACAGTTTATTGGGGCGGATGATGACTGGGAAGAGGTAATGAGTCAGCAAGTAAGCCTTGGGTGAAATGTGGCATTTCCCCTCCTGTCACATTCAGATTCCTTTTTTAGGGGCTGCGCATATGGTGACATGAGGCCTGATCTTGCCAAGTTCATGGTTAGACAGGGCAGGTAGTTCTTACCTGTTTGGAACATTTGCCTTAGGATGGTGGCTTATGTCTCCCAGACAACCAAGCAATTAACAAGCCATTACGGTCCAGATCAGAGTGGCTCAACCACGAAGGCTTAGCAATGCACACGTAAGTAGGAGGGTGTGGCTCCAAATGGCTCTGTGTGCCAAGCACAAGGTGTGCCAACAACCAGGGATTCCTGGACAGGTATAAAGGCAATATGAGGTAGCTGCAGAGTTTCTGACAAGAAGTCACCTATCTACACCAGCATTTTGGGATGAAAGCGACCCATGCAGCTCCAGAGGTAAATGTTGGAACTGGGGGATGAGAGCTCTGTCAGAGGGTGAAAAGGGAATATCAAATATGAAAAGGAAAATGGGGATTGGTTTGTTCCCAGATTGTGGAAATAATTTCCATTGGTGTAACTGAGAGAGAGAGAGAGAAGATGCGAATCATGGAGATGTTATTCTCACATGCTAGAAAATGGAAAGTGCAGATCAAGCTTTATTTGTTTGTTTTGCAGAACACTGAGGTGGGTAAGAAGGGCAATTGTTGTTGCTTTCCAGGATAATGCACCTGGGCTTAATTTCTAAAAGAAGCCATTCATGGTTCAAACTAACATGCTGCTCAGGAAACCAGTGTCCTCAGTGAAAGATGGATGGAGCCCAGGTGCAGCTGCACAGTGACAAAGGAAAGACACACTGCGCACACACAGTCAGAGGCATATTGGTTTGTTTACTGTTTATAGTTTGTATTTGACACTGGTACCGAAAAATAGATTCTGGGATTGAATCATTGAGGGCCCAGTCATGGATTACACCCTGTGTATTTGCAAAATCCTGAATAGTAGCAGAGAATTACCCAACCTAGATGAATCCTGAATTGCTTAATATATCCTGGCCATTGTATATTGAAGCATCACCAAAAAAATATATTATTTTTTATAAACTCAGCTATCTAAAATTGACTATTTAAGTTGTTGTTGAGGATGTGAAAACCAAATTTACCCTGCTGTGTTGTACTTCTTCAAGTAATATCAGAAGTTTGGGTGTATAACTTATTCTGCCGGTCCTTCTTACCAAGTTTAGCTAAAGTAACCCACTAGATAACCTTGGACAAGCCACACTCTCTCAGCCTCAGAGGATGGCAATGGCAACCCCCCTCTTAAGAGACTTGCCAGGAAAACCTTGTGATAGGTTTGGCTTAGGACCACCATAAGTCGGAAACAACTTGAAAGCACACAACAAACACACAAACAAACAAATGTAACTTGTATTTGTATGGACTCAGGATTAAATGGGAGTCTTATCTGGTGTCAGCATGCAAACTGTCTTCTTCTGTGGTGGCCCTACTTCATGAACCCCCCCCCCAATAATCTGCCAACATTAAAGTGGTCCTAGAGATTACTTTAAAATATTTAAAAAGAAACAATTTATCATTATCATTTAATATTTTTTGACAGATGGACACACACACACAAATATGTGTGTAGGAGTGTGTATTTATTCTGATTGTTGAAGTTCTTGTTTTATAGTAGGGTATTCTTTAGTGTTGTGAACCACTTTGTTTTCTTAATAGTGAAGAGGTATAAAATGTTTTTAAATAAGGAGAGAATAAGATGGGGAATAAAATATGTTTTTAGTTGTTTCTGTTGAACACGTGTAACACTGAGTCAAATAATCACAGAACACTTATGGCTGCCTTCTCCTACTTAGCACCATCCATAAATGTTAGACTTCAACTCCCATCATCTCTACTGGTCATACTGGCTGGGGGATGATGGGCCTTGTAGTTCAACACACCAGTGCTGGGTTGGGAAAGTCTCAGAAAAACTCAGAATCCTTCAGAGTATACATCTTTCTGGGAAATGTAAAATAAATGCTGACCTTGATTTTGAAGCACTGTTTTAAGTTCCATTTAAGATATATTTGAATAGCTTTCTAAGCGAATTTGATGTTTGGGCTGTCTAAAAGAGAACAGTTTGTTTCATACACAGTTCTGGTCATTCCATCTCAAAAACAGGGCACCATATACAGAGACGAACTACAGAAAAATGCAGCCCAAAAGCAGAGGGATTGAATTATGTTCCCCGTGAGGGAAGGCCAAAGTATTTGGAGCTTTGTATTTCAGAAGGAAAAGACCACTAAGGCAGGTGGGAGAGGAGGCATATCAGTATAAAATTATCCTTAATGTGGAGGACATGGGTTGCTCTATAAAAGAGTGAGGGCAGGGGAGTGGTAGGCATAAAGTGATCAGCCTCTTCTGTTCTTCACCCTCTGCCTTTCTGGTTACAGCAAATTTATCTTCAGAATATTTTAGAGATTTCCTCTCCCTGAAAAGAACAAAAGATCATAGTTCAACCTAACCTGGATTATCCCTAAACAGCATTTATTTATTTAGCAAGCCAGGAAGTTGTACTATATATGAAGCCTAGGCTAGACACACACACACACACACACACACACACACACAAATATTTTAATATATTAAATTACATATAGCCTTAATATGTTTTAAATTGTGACTCTTTAATTTGTATATGAACTCTTATGAGTATATTTTAATGGCTTTATAGTATTGTATTTTGACTGTAGGTTTATGTATTTTTAATTGTGTTTTATATTTTAACATGCTGTACCCCACCTAGAGCCTTGAGGGGAGGTGGAAAGAAATAAAATTCACTGTTGTTTTTATAGGTTTTTGTGGGGTTTTGGGGCTATGAGGCTGTGTTCTAGAAGAGTTGGCATCTTCAGAGAATGCTGGCATGGAAGAGAGTGGGGTATATATACTGTTGGTTGAGGGAAGCGATGTACATGCTGATCTGTATATTGTTCTATTGTTGAATGACAAGGCCTCAGGGTGTCTATTTAATTTACTTTTGATGTTATGGTTGAAGGAAAGGGTGTCAAGCTACCGTCAAATCAAAGCTATCTGATGTTTTTCCTTGTCCCTGCTTTCAATTAGTCTGACTGTTGGTGTCTTTGGCAGGGCATAGAGTCACTTCCCAATGAGGACACCAACCTTACATTGCACCTTCAACGCTTGGAAACCACCCTTAGCCTCTTTGCTGAGGAGTCGGATAAAACACAGCTCTTTGCCCACTTGGGGCGCATGGCTTTGGAATTCAACCGCCTGGCCTCCAAAGTGCACAAGAATGAACAGAGGACATCTATTCTTCAGGTCCGAAGGCTTCTGGTAGATGTACATAGTTCATTTGCTCCCAGTTTTCCTGAGTGCTTTTTATTTTGTCTCAACTATTTTCTTTCCCTCCAAATCCTACCCAGTGGCCCAAACAAGTGTGTAGTGGGAAATGAGTAAAATGCTTTCCATGGGAAATATTTCATATAAATGTTTCATATAACTATCATACTACCCTACATGCTTAACCTTAACTGATTTGGAAGCTAAATGAGGCCTGTTAAGTAACTGAATGGGAGACCACCAGGCATCTCACAGAAAGGAATCCTGGCTAAAAACCAGCAAGCCCATTGCTGCTTTTGTGAGTTGACACCTAGAGGGACCAATGCTTTGACTTAGTTATTCCTACCTATGTGCCCCATTGTGACTTAAATTTATTAAGGTGTTAAGCTGGTTTACATGTCCTCCTTGGATCTGTCATCCCAGCAGCACTGGTTAACAGTAACTAAGACTTGTTGACATATGGATTTCCCCATCATGCCATCACCAGTGTCAGTGTTTGCTGAAGCCATGAATAGAAAGGGATGGGAATATTTTCCAGCACTCAAATTTTTGAAGCCCCAATTTTTTTTCCATTCCAAATAAGAAGACATTTGTGAATGTTGGCCAGTTCTTTAAAAAAAGAAGCAGCAAACTAATGAAAACCAGATACAATTCTTGTACATTTGGAGCAATGAATTCAATTGGTACAGTCATTCTCAGCATGGAGAGGCTTATGTTGTATCTGCCTGCCCTGTGGTGAGTTAAAGATGAGGACCTTTTTAAAAAAAAAGAGGATACACTCCTAATTTAGGGATAACTTGAATGAATACACATGGATTAGAAAGTTATGAAAGATGAGCACTCATAGTTCTGGAGCTGGATGGAAGAATCAGTTTTTGCTTCTCTCGCAATAAGATATTTTAAAATCTCTAGTTCTTTCCATCACAGATGTGGGAAATATATGCAGAACAAACTGAAACATAATTCTTACCTATCTCAGCTGTTGATAAAAGTTCTGCACTAGTACTAGATTAGCTTTAGAAGAGCTATTGTCCATGCAAACAAGCACCATTTGTATATCTGAAGCCTCTCTTTTCTTCTTATTCATGTATTCCTCATTTCCAACAAGGATGTGGAACTTTCAGGAGGTATGACATACTCACAGTGAGGCAAATTTTTAAAGTGTTAGAAATACTTTTCCCCTTCAGGACGTATACTAATCACTAAAAGATTTGGGTAAGGAGGAAGACTTTTCCCCTGGGCAAGTTATTGTGTAATTTTCTCTAAGAGGGATACATGCTTTCTGTCAGGAAACTGAACTAAAGAATCTATGAAAATAATATTCTTGGAAGGATGCTCATTCCTCCTCCCTCACCGCCAAGAATTTTCTTGGAATTGTGCAGCCCTCCAGAAGTTGAATTGTAACACCCTGCCTCACACACCATGAACTGTTATTCTTGGAGTGGTTCAATGTCATCTAGAGGACTGCACAATTCCCACTTTTGCATTAGAGAAAGCCAGTGTGGGATAACTGCTACTGTCAAACTAGAATCATCACTCAAACTCAAAGCTGTGTGAGCATGTATTTTGGACTCTCTGGAGAACAAGTGGGACATACATTAAGATCAAGGAAGAAGGAACCCAGTTTTGGCACTGCTATCAAAGACTGGAGAAAGTGGTCATGAGGGGTTAGGATATTCAGATTGGGTGATTAAACTAAAACAGGGTTATTTAGTGAAAGCACTAGGTGATCTCTTGCTAGAAACATGTTGGTCTGATGGCCTTTGACAAACAAGACTGAGCATTTACCATTGCTGGTGCTTTTTTTAAAAAAAATAGGCATTATGTGAGCAATTGCGGAATGAGAATGAAGAGCTGAGAACAAAGTTGGAGAAGGAACTGGAGCAAAGGAATCAGATCTCTGAGAAACTGAGGTAAGTGCATGTCAGGTGTGAAAGGAGTCCATGGGCAAGTGAGTTTGCTGAGCAGTAGGCGAAAGTGCTATTGAGGGTTTTCCAATGTATATCTTTCACACACCTGGTAAAAGTTACTTTTTGGAATGCAGGTCTCAAAAACCTTCCAGTTACGTGCCCATTGATCCTACATAAAAATAACTTTTCGGAGCTCTGATTTGTTGTGTGGTGCCACTAAAGCTAATGCTAGAAATCTGGCACATGGTGGAAGATCATCCTACCCCAAGATGGATGCCCTTAAAACCCTTGTAGCTTTAGCATCACCCTGAACCTCCACCTATAATTTCAATGATCTGGAAGAAATAGTACAAGTCATCTCTCTTGAAGAGAAATCTGGCAATCCATTCTGCCTTGTATAAGGAACAGAAGAGGTGGAGCTATTCCATGAAAAGTAACAACAATGGTGGGAATCCCCAGATTAAGGGAATTTCCACACATTGGATGACACTGGGTGAAGCCCAGTGCAGGGCCAGAGTTCCTACTAAAAAGAATGTAAAATATAAAAGAACGTGAAAGTTCTTGCTAGACAGAACTTTCAGAAGACCATTGTAAGTAAATTAAATTTTGACCTTTACCTTACTTGGCAAAAAGCTATTCTGATGAGACATCTAAATATCTTGAGCCTCAAAAAAAAGATGCTGGTGGTTGGCTTTAGGATCTTATTGTTCAGTGAGTAATGCATTCAAGCTTCCCCTTGTCTGAAACCAAGTCCTTTTTGAGAGGGAGACACAAAAATCTTGTTTTGTGTAGTAAGAAATTATTTTTTGTTTTTTTTATGGTGCTTGATGGATATGCCCAGATACTGACCCTGCCAAAATAAATAAAAGACCTGCCTGTATGTATGTATTTAATGTGCTCTGTGAGATCTATTTAGAAACTTTAGCTTTTCATTTCCTGCCTTTTAGTTATTCTCACTTAGAGATCCAGTTTCAAGATTTTCTTTATACTTAGCAAAACTGCTAAGACAGCAGCATGTGTCTTGCTTGCTGTTGAAACAAGCAGTTTGGAGCACATGAAGACCTTTGACCTTTGGTTTTCAAGTTCACAAACAATGGCCCCCTAGTTACATTAAGATCATCCATGTCTTGATGACTTTTGCAGGGAAATGTCAAGCTTCTTAAACTAGATTACATTCTAGGTTTTTGATTAGTCCAGTCAAAACCTTACCAGGTTATGCTTGCATTCATCTGTCTAGACTCATAATCAGAAATAGGAATGGCCAGATTTCACAGTATAGCTTCTCCCATGTATGAATTCTGGTAAATCCTGATTAAAAAATGAACTGAAATTAAAGTTTTGACCATCGTTAGAAACTGGCAAATCAGTCAGTTTTGCTTCCTCGGCAAAACTGGTAAATTCTGATTTAAAACATGAACCAAAATGAAAATTTTACTCATCAGTAGTTTGAATTGGAATGAGTCAGGATCCTCCCAAGATGATTACTGCACTCTTCCAACATAGGGATTTGTGGTCACATAAAGGACGAGGACAGATCCAGATCTCAAGGGGAGATATTTTGTGACTGCAAATGGAAAAAAGAACACTTGTTTTCTTCTTTTACTGACTTTGTAGTGTGCCTTGAAAGCTAGCGTAAGTATTATTTTAAAAGATTTGTACTTTCTGGTTGGACTAATATAGGTACCAACACAATGTGTAGTTTGTATTTTGGATTTAATTTAAGGGATCACTTCACTCTAATTACTGAGACATACTGTCATCTAGAGACATTGTGAGTTGCATATTCTCAGAGCAGCCACTGATGTGGCCTCAGGTTGCAAATGTAGGCTGGTCTCAAGAAATAGACAGTGTGGATCTTTTGTTCTGAACTGAATTCTGAGATTGTAAAATATGCACAACATTTTGGTCATAAATGAGCATACCTGTTCTAGCTCTGTCTTTAGATCAAAACAGGTAATGAGGAGCATTGGTCCATTTTGGAGCAAATGTTCAAAAGGTTAATAAATAAATATGTACCTTTCTTTGGAGCAAGCTAAGTTCACAATGCAGTTTGGAAGCCTTTCAATTTTGCAGGACATTTCATCAGACTGACTGTTTAGAACAAAAAAATTAAAACCAAAGAAAAATTTTCTGGGACACAGTAAAGAGTATTCCATAAGCTTCTCATGGAGAAGGCAGTTACAGACTAATTAAGCGAAAACCATATGTAGTGCAGAAAATTTCAAAGAACAAAGGCAATTTTAGACAGATTTCCCTTTAGAAATACAAAATCCAGCTGTTTTGAGGCTCTCTCTAGTGTTAATTAAGACATGTCATTTTCTTTAAGTGCAGAATGCTTAAAGGCATTCAGTTCATCAGTTATCTGAACAGAGAATGTGATGTGGAAAAGAGACAAAGTCTCAGGATGTTGAAAAAAAGAGATGATTGTATTCTTAAAAATAGCCAAACACGTTTCAGCCTAGACATATTCTTATGGTCTTCTTCAGGGGATTACAATTTTAAAATGAGCCTGTAAGGATTCTAAAAAGAATGTCTCCAAAGCTTATCCTGGTGACTGTCTCTTTTTCACATCACATCTGTTGAGGTTACTCATTTGCTTTTTTATCTGAGCAGAATGACCAGCAAAAGACCCTTCCCTGCTACATTGTTGGAGGGGTTCTCCTTTAATTTTCCACATTTTCTTTTCCCTTTTTTCCTTAAGGGGCTTGTGGGAACTTTTGCTCGGAGGAAATGAGTCAAAGACTTGCCTCTGGAACTAGCTAGTATCCAGGAGCACTGTACATAACTAGAGTCCCAGTTGACTGAGCTATTTAACAGAGTTTGGGGACAAAGGCCAGGTCCACAGGGGTTCTCTACACTGGTGTTTAACAGGGGAAGCCCACAATCTTGTTCAGTGCCTCCTTAAGACTTTTCAGTATGGACACTGAAGGCCCTGCTGCAGTCACCTGCAACACTTCTGGAATGTTTGTATTCTTGCCTAGAGATGTGGGGAACTTCACCTGCACTAAGTGCAAGTTGGTGGCCCTCTTAGAAGCGAAAGTACAGCAGCTGGAGGCCCATGTAGCTACACTTCAGCATCATAGGGAGCAAGAGGTTTTCCTGACCAGAATGGACCAGATGGTCCTGAACTGGAAACACATAGAGGAAGTTGCTGGGGAGGAGGAGGTCACTTCACATACAGTGGTACCCCGGGATACGAAATACCCAGGTTACGAAATTTCCGGGATACGAAAAAAATCCCATAGGAAATAATTGTTCCGGGTTACGAATGTTTTTTCGGGTTACGAAAAATTTTTTGGTGCTTTTTTCGGCTTTTTCGCACGAAATCGCGGCTTTTCCCCATTAGCGCCTATGGCATTTCGGCTTGCGAATGCTTTTCGGGTTACGAAAGCGGCGGCGGAACGAATTAATTTCGTAACCCGAGGCACCACTGTACTACAGAAGTAGATGTTTGAAGGAAAGTCACACACAGAAGTAGGGAACCCAGGGAACGTTCTGGGAGTTTGTAGCTACAGAATCAATTTGAATCTCTCTTTCTTATCAGAGATGATGAGGAACAGCAGCACGGACAGACTTCGGGGACAGAGCAGGGGACCCCGGAAGTACCACGAAAAGGAGCAGTCACTGCTAAGCCTCGGAGGAGGCATGTGGTGGTTGTGGGGGACTCCTTGCTGAGAGGCACTGAACTAGTGGTTTGCAGGTCTGACAAGATGTCTCGGGAGGTGTGCTGTCTCCCTGGGGCAAAGATCCATGATGTGACAGAGAGGTTGACAAGACTTGTCAAGACTACTGACTATTATCCCTTTCTTTTGGTTCATGTGGGAACCAGTGATACTGCAAGGCACAGCCTTCAGAATATCATAAGGGATTATGAGGCTTTGGGTAGGAAGTTGAAAGAGATGGATGCACAGGTTGTCATCACATCTCTTCTCCCAGTTGAAGGGCATGATCCAGGAAAGGAGAAGAAAATAGCGGATGTAAACAACTGGCTCTGTAGGTGGTGCTGCTAAGAACAGTTTGGATTCTTGGATCATGGACTGAAGTTCCATGAGGAAGGACTTCTGGGAAGGAATGGGTTGCATCTCACGCCACTTGGCAGAAACGTTTTTGCCAATAGTCTCAAGAATTTGATCATTGGCAATAATCTTTGAGAACTCCTGGAGAACAGAGGTCCCAGCAGACTGGAGGCAGGCAAACATTGTCCCCATCTTAAAAAGGGGGGAAAAGAGGATCCCAACAATTATCGTCCAGTTAGTCTGACATCAATACCAGGAAAGATTCTAGAGCAGATCATTAAACAGAGAGTCTGTCAACATCTAGAAAGCAATGCCATAATCACCAAAAGTCAACACGGGTTTCAGAGAAATAAGTCATGCCAGACAAATCTAATCTCTTTCTTTGATAAAATTACTTGCTTGGTAGATGAAGGGAATGCTGTGGATATAGTATATCTTGATTTCAGTAAGGCCTTTGAGAAAGTTCCCCATGACATTCTTGCAAACAAGCTTGTAAAATGTGGGCTAGACAAGGTAACAGTTACATGGATTTGTAATTGGTTGACCGGCCGAACCCAAAGGGTGCTCAACAATGGCTCCTCTTCATCCTGGAGAGAAATGACCAGTGGGGTCCCACAGGGCTCTGTCCTGGGCCCAGTGCTATTCAACATCTTTATTAATGACTTGGATGACAAAATTGGGGGCATACTTATCAAATTTGCAGATGACACCAAATTAGGAGGAGTAGCTAATACTCCAGAGGACAGGACCAAAATTCAAAATGACCTGAGAGACTAGAAAGCTGGGCCAAAGGTAACAAAATGAAATTCAATACAGAGAGATGTAAGGTACTGCACTTAGGGCAGAAAAATGAAATGCACAGATATAGGATGGGTGACACCTGGCTGAATGAAACTGCGCATGAAAGGGATCTGGGCGTCCAGGTAGACCACAAGCTGAACATGAGTCAACAGTGTGACGAGGCAGCTAAAAAGGCCAATGCAATTTTAGGCTACATCAATAAAAAGTATAGTGTCTAGATCAAGGGAAGTAATAGTGCCACTATATTCTGCTCTGGTCAGGCTATTATGTCCAGTTCTGGGCACCACAATTTAAAAAGGATGTGGAGAAACTGCAGCATGTCCAAAGGAGAGCGACTAAAATGGTGAAGGGTCTGGAAGCTATGCCCTATGAGGAATGACTAAGGGAGCTGGGGATGTTCAGCCTGGAGAACAGAAGATTAAGAGGTGATATGATAGCACTGTTTAAATATTTGAAGGGATGTCATATTGAGGAGGGAGCAAGCTTGTTTTCTGCTGCTCCAGAGACTAGGACCCGGAACAGTGGATGCAAGCTACAGCAAAAGAGATTCCATCTCAACCTTAGGAAGAATTTCCTGACAGTAAGGGCTGTTTGACAGTGGAACACACCCCCTCGGAGTGTAGTGGAGTCTCCCTTCTTGGAGGTCTTTAAACAGAGGCTGGATGGCCATCTGTCAGGGGTGCTTTGATTTGGATTTCCTGCATGGCAGGAGGTTGGACTGGATGGCCCTTGCGGTCTCTTCCAACTCTTTTATTCTATTATTCTATGATTCTATACATATATAGACAATGTCCCAAAAGCAAAAATTAGGGCACATGACAAATTCTTTTTCTCAACTTTATTTGAGAGAAGGGGCAGTGGTCATATTTTATATTTATTTTATAAGTCTGTTTAATCAAATAGTTTTTTGACATGTCTTGCATGTATGGCTGACTTGATCACTATCTTTTGTAACCTCATCTTTAGTGGAGAAGTGAACTTAGTGACTTCCATAAATATCTATCCTTGAGAGACTGAACTGCTTCATAGTAATTATTCTTCACTGCTACCCCTCCTAAAAGGCTGTCCCGTAACTGCTAAGGTGGCCCATTTTTATTTTTCCATCAAAAAGCACCTCCCATATGATGATGCTTATTTGTGTGGTTTTATACAGTACTGCTGTAAATGTTTCATGTAGTTCATGTCAGGTATCTTGAGTATACCATGAAGGGTTACCTTCCATGACCTCAGAAGATGGTGGATTTTCCTTCACTGGGAGTTTTTAAGCAGAGGCTGGATACTCACCACTCAGGGTTGATTTAACTGTGGATTCCTACACTAACAGGAGGTTGGATTAAATAATCCAACCCTGGGATTCTATAAAACAGAATAATGAAGAAGTGTGATGCTGTCTTTGGGAGGAGGCTTTGTAGTGGGGAGCAAAAAGAAGAAGAAGAATTTATTATTTTTTCATTGGAACAAACAAAGAGCCTTGCTGGGTATGAACAAAGAGCTTCACCATCATTTTCTTAGAGTGGCCAACCTAATGCATCTTGAGAAGCTCACAAGCCATACCTGCTGCCTTGCACCATTTCACCAGCAGCTAAGGTTCAAAGGCATGCTCCCTGTGATCTGGGCGGTGAAATATAGCCATCATGGTTAGTAGCTACTGATTAGCCATATTGTCCATAGATATTTCTATTTCGATTCACAGGGGATTCAGATACTTTGAAGTTGGTTGTATTCTGGCTGTTGTGTCCCTAATGCTGTCCTTCCACGTCATGCTGCAAGTTAGAAGGCATAATGCTCAGTTTGATCTATTATCGTTTCCCATTGTAGGTGTGAGAATCTGGAACTCAGGAAGATGGTGATGATGGGCAGCAAAGAAGGAATGAAAGCAGAAGGTGTTGAATGTGCAGGACAGCAACAGGTAGGAAGCTTTTGTGATAGATTGGATGGCCCATCTGTCTTGAGTCAAGATCTTGATCTGCTTTCCTGTTACAAATTCTACAGAATGAATGTTTCAGAGCAGAGTGCAGTAATGCGCTGGTCATTTCTACTTGTTTACTCCATGCATCAGTCCCTGAAAAGTTTCAGAACACCTCACAGTGGGCGGGACAATCATCTGTGGCCCTATTATTTTTATTAATTGACCATTGGGATTTTTCATTCTCCCCAGCTATGTATAATATGTCATGAAGTGCAGTCTTCTGCAACCCAGCATGCCCCTGATGGTCTGGTTTGCATATACCATTCCTTCTAGCATGCACCTGAAATAATGGGAATTGTAGTCAAATCTAGCTGGAAAACATCATATTGGGGAAGGCTGGGGAAGGGCTTTAGATGCTAGGTTTGGCCAGGAGTGGCATGAGTGCATTGAGTGAGTAGGAAACTGGCTGCTGGAAGCATGTTTAAGGACCATTTTCTGTGTCTGCTTTTCAGAAGGGAGCAGCAGAGGAGAAAGTGACAGGGAAAAGTATGTTGGGGACGAGTGAAAAGAAAGTGAAGATACTGGAGCATCAGCGCAATGAGGTAAGCTAAACATCTTGCCTGTTATATGATGGCCTGTGTTAGGGAGAGAGGCTACTACCTTTACCATAGAGGAGAGGATCCTCCGTTACTCCAGATGTTTTATATTTCACCTCTCATCAGCTTCCGCCAGTGTAGCCAATGGCCAGGCATTACAAGAGTCCATAAACATCTAGTAGGTACAGATTCCTTTGCTTTATTGGATCAGACTTCTCCATTTGGCTCACAGTTATCAACCAGCAATGGTATTACAGAGTCTCAAGCCTTTCTAGTCATCTGTTGCTTGAGCTTTTTAACTGGAAATGCCAGGGACTGAAACGTGGATCATCTGGTTTGCTCTACCACTGAGCTACATTTTCTGTCCTTGCTCAAGAGTGGACCAAGTCACTGCTGTCCAGTTATCAATGTGTTCAAAGCTCAAATAGGGTTATAAAAGACACAGAGCTGATAGTCAGAGGTGGCAAAGCTTTAGTCCCCTAGATGTTTTGGGCTTAATTGCCCCCAAATCCCACCCACCATGGCCAGTGGTAAGCAGTTATGGAATTTGAAACCCCAAATATCTGACAGCATTGATATGATTTTGCCTCAAGGGACTGCATCAGTGGAGAATTAAGGCTATGCATCTCAGGGTAACTCTGTAAATTCTTTCTAGCTGCTGGAGGTGAATAAGCAATGGGATCATCATTTCAGATCAATGAAGCAACAGTATGAGCAGAAGGTAATGAATTCCAAGTATTATGAGAAAGATAATTTTATAGAAACGTTAAGGAAAATGTTGTCTCATCATTATTGTGGGAAAGAAAGCATGCCAGTGGGCCTGTTGTTAAAGGAAAAATCCACTATCTTCTATAGCCCTGTTTTTTTTCTTTTCCTACCTGAGTCTATATATATTACATCACACAAAAACATTTTCATTATGGAAAAAAAGATGTTAGTGGTGATGGTAAACATCTCTTTAATATTTAATTCAATAAAATCTGCATATCTTAGGATAGATAGGAAAACAGTATTTTAATATCTTTGCACAAGAGATATCACCATATTTATTTAGACCTTCTTAAAATGAATTCTGTTCTCTGTGTTTTATGTTTTCATGGGCATGATCCAGAATGACTTGCTTAACTAGTCCCAAGCTTTCAAAAGTCTTAAAGGTTATTTGAAGGACCACTTCCACCTATACAACCCTGTCTGTAAACAACTGTAGGATCTATCTTAGCGCTCTCTCTTAAGTTCCTGCTGTTAAGGGTAGGAAATGTTATATGCAAGAACTTCTTGTGCTGGCACTGAGTCTTTTCCAGTAGACTATGGTGGGAATCCTGCTGCCTGTCAACTACATACAATATTCGGGCCCCTCCCAGGCACACATTCAAACCTCTCTGTCAAAACCTAATATGGGCTTGGACAGACCACCCCAAAAGAGCGTGTTGGTGGTGGCCTGTTTCCCTTCGGAGGGACGCCACAGCAGCCAAAGTGCCTGGCGTTCCTCCGCCCCAAAAAGAACCCAGAAAAAACGGGTTCTTTTTGGGTCACTGGACACACGTCACGAGTGCGCCAATGGCATACTTGTGACGTAAGCAACGCGCAGCAACGTCTATATGGTGTACATCACTTAGGTCAAGATGGCGCTGCCCTTGTAGACAGGACATCGCCATTAGGCCACTGCCGTGCTAGGGTTAGGGACCGTGCGGTTGGTGCGTGATCCCTAACCCTAGAATTGGCGGTGGCACTCCGCTTTGGGACCATCTGTCCCAGACCAAAAATACTCTTTTCTGTAGAAGAAGCTGTGATTTTGCTTTTCAACAGGAAAGAGCTCCCCTGCACCTTATTTTGACCCTAGAATGCCCAAAGGGGAGATCTACAAAACTGAAAATGGCCTTCTGGCAACTTCCAAATTGGTGGGAGGAGGAGGGTTGGAATGGCTGGGATTGTTATGGAAATCCTAAGGACTAGAAATTACATCCCAGACCACTGTAGCTTGCCAACTCTTGCAGTAGACATACACCTTGCGCATTCTACCGTAGCATTTAGGTAGGGCTTGAAAACTTTCTTACCACTCTGCCTTTGCTTCATACCCTGACTTTTATAGGCAGAGAAGCCTCACCAAGTAATTCCGTGTACCTGTTCTGACGGGATCCTCTTTAGGTGGTGCTTCATCATTCATTTCTTTTTGTACTTGAGGGAGCATTTTGTACACAGAGAGAGCATAGCAGTTTTCAAATTCTTGCATTATTTTATTCTCCTGGCAGATAACAGATCTACGGCAAAAGCTTGCAGACTCCCAGAAGGCCCTGTGTGAAATGGAGGCTGAGCGAGAGCAGAAGCAGAGGGATTTTGACCGTAAACTTCTCCTGGCAAAATCCAAGATTGAAGAGGAAGAGGTGAGTCTCTCTGATAAGAGGATTAAAATTCTGCCACGGAACACATCAGCATCTTCTCTTTTTTCATATTGCTGGCCATGTAATTGTGGGAGCTGAAGCAAGACTGGTCTAAAGCAAAAAAATGAGGTCTAAGTCTAAACTATTCTGACAGGCAGTTAATTCTGGCTTCCATTTTTGCTTTTTTAACATGCTTGGCGGTCTCACATTGATAGGTAATAATCAATAACGATTACATTTTAAATCTTTAGAAATATTGTTGTATGAGAGAAATAGTACAAATTAACAACAGCAGGATATTATTGAGAGTGTCGGGGAGGTGGAATCACCCCTTATCCTCTGTTTTCTAAAGATGAACTTAGACATAGCCCAGTAATGGGCCTTTCAAAGGAGAGTTGTACACAAGGAAGGTGCTATAACAGAGACAGTCCTACTCCTCCTAGTGGAGATGTGGAGATACTTATAATACAGAAAAGCAAAATGCTGTTAAATATTAACTCCATCTTGCTTCTTTGCTCTTGTAGTTGATTTCTAAATGTTGTCATCTTGGTTTGTATACTTTTGAAGAGTTTTCAGTAAGCCTTCCTAGGCTGGACAACTAAAGTTTCTTACTTAACCCACATCCAGGCAGATTAAAAACAAAAACAGTTAAAACAAAAATTCTGTCCTAATGAAGCCTGCTTAGGACTTCATGGCTATCAAGACAACCATGGGGCTGTCTCAATACATCGTTGGCTCAACACATATGGCAAGAGATACCTTGTTTTTTGTTACTGGGTCGATGAAAGATTATCTTGTTTCGGGGTGTGCACAACAGCCCTGTTGTGTTCAGTTCTTTTACTTGCAAAGTTTGATTTGCTGATAGTGGACTTTCCCTGCAAGGATGGGGAACTTATGAAGATGGTTCAACCCTGGAGATATGATATATGGATTCTCAGAGATTCCTGAATGCTTTGAGGGTTTGTCTGCCAGATAGGGCTAGCAATTCGATCAAGGCCTGGGTCTCATTATAGAATAGGTGGGATGAAAAAAGGCCATCGTTGAATTGCCCCTAATAGCAATAGCAAGTACATTTCTATACCGCTTATCAGTGAACTAACATTCCCTAAGCAGTTTACAATGTGTAAGCTAATTGCCCACAACAAGCTGGATACTCACACAATCTACGGAAGGCTGAATGGGCCTTGGAGCCCCTGGGATTGAATTCACAACCTTGTGATTACAGTACAGGCTTTTAACCACTGTGCCATCAGGGCTCCTGTAAGCATCCAGCTAGTGCTGTGAAACCCCACTTTATAGTTGTCCCTCCAACTCCGTGGACTTGAGATCCACAGATTTGAAAATCCACGGAAGGGCGATAGCCCTTAATACCAATGGGATGTGTGCCCCACATGCATGTGCCCCGTTCAAGCCTATGGGGCTTGAATATGGTTTTGGAACTCCCGCAAGGGGGGGGGGTCCGGAACAGATCCTCCACGAGTTCCAAGGGCCAACTGTAGTTTATTACAGACAATGAGCCAGGCCAGATGAAGGCTTAGGCTGTAGGTAGCATAGGCCACAGAGCACATGACTGTGGCTGTAGCAAGGACCCTTTGTTGTTCCTACATTTGACAAGAAAGCTATCAAAGACAGTCTTCAGTATGCAGTCCAGCAGGACCATTGCAGCTAGTGAGGAGCCCCTTAGGATTAGGCTCAGAGAGGCCAGGATTTGAAAGCCTCAGTTGCCTGCTATGATACATTTGTTGGGCACTTTGAACAGAAAGTCATTCATGTTGTTTCAGAACTGGACACAACTGTTATGACAGGAAGTTGTCCAGTGTGCCTTTGGCTAATTTTCTTGGGATCGATTTCAGTTATTGCAGCCTGATGATGCCCATATGCTTGGTGCTGTTTGGGCAAGATGCTTTAGCATGTGATGGTTGGGTAGCTTCAGATGTCCTAGGTGGAAACAGATTATCTGGGCCCATTTCAGTCAGATTTCCATCTACTGTATGTCATAAGATAGTCTCCTTGGCCTGGAATGCTTGGGATGATTTAGCCACAGTACATGCTGTGTTAGTCTCTCAATTAGACTATTACAGTGCATTCTGTGTGGAGCTGGCCTTGAGGTTGACTCAAGAAACTGCAGCTAGTGCAAAGTGTAGTAAGTAGACTGATGACTGAAACACCATTGTTCTTGTTTTGTGCCTTCAAGTCATTTCTGACTTACCCTAAGGTGAACCCATCACAGGATTTTATGGGCTAGATTTGTTCAGAGGGGCTTTTGCCTTTGCCTTCCCTTGAAGCTGACAGCATGTGATTTGCCCAAGGTCACCCAGTGGGTTTCGTATCTGAGCTGGGAATCGACTCCTTGTCTCCAGATTCATAATCTAACATGCAAACCACTATGCCATGCTGGCTCTCCTGAAATACCATACGCAGAAACTAAATAATATCACATTTTAAAATGTTGAACTGGCTGCCAGTATACTTCACTCTGAATTCAAAGTGTGGGTGTGATAATATTTAAAACCCTAAATAGCTTAGTATCTCGATTCCTGAGGGAGAACTCTCTCTTAAATATGCCTGCCCAAGAAATAAAGTCTGTTGGAAGGGCCCTCCTCTGTGTCCCACCAGTGACAGAAGTACATTGTGGGGCAGGGGAGGGATATGGGAGAGCAGATGCTGTGACACCCCAGTTGTGGAATGTCTGCCTTCAGATTGGCACCTACACATTCCAGAAAAAGTCAAAACATAGCTTTTTATTAAAGCATTTGGGACCTTTTTGTCTGTTTTTAAAATTTTTGACAAATAGCAGAAACTTAAGACTTTTTAAAATGCTTCAGATCACAATGTCATAAAATGCCTACCTTGTAGCTCTAGTTCCAAGTGAATTTTTCAATGAATTGCGTGACTCAGGGTAACTGAAATGCCCTGCCTGCTTGGGTGAGGGTCAGTCTCTCCATATGGTAGAACCTATGAAAGGTCAGAGTGTAGATGGCACACTTAACTTGCCTTGTGAATGGATGGGATCTTTGACAATGGAAATCTAGATGTTTTGAGAGAGAGGAGGAGAGGGCATGCTGTCTTGAGGGGGGGTGGCTGGGGGGTGTTTTGGAAATTCTCAGAAAAGTAACTTTTCCACCTCTGTTTTTGGACTAAGAATGCTATACATCCAGAACCAATAATAGTAGTGCAAGGGTAGGAACCAACTTCAGGGACAATCATGTCACATGGGATTGATAGGAAGGGCCCTAGGCTTATTAGAGGGTTTTTGTAACCACTCTAAGGGCCACAGTAAGGTGGATGTACTCAGATCCCTATATGCATTTGTAACACTGTTTTGACTTTTATGTGTCTCTTAGGCAGAAAAGGAGAGACTTAATGTAGAGGTAAAGGACCTAAAACAGAGAGTAAAGTTGCTTCAGGATCAGTTGACTCCAGTCATCAGACAAAGAGAATACCAAGAGAAGGAGATTCTTCGGCTCAATAAGGTAGTTATTCTCTGGAAAATTTGTACCATCCAGACTCAGCTACTCTGTAGTGATGTTATATTATATCCTCATGGGTTTTGGGCTTCCCTGGACAATATAATGTCGATTGCTGCAGATATATGTATGTGTGCATTATTTGTTGTTGTTGCTGTTTATCTGATCCAAGACTCCTTTGACTTTTCCAGGCCTTAGAAGAGGCCCTGAACATTCAGGCCTCTGCTCCTTCTGCTTTCAACAGTCCCACTGACCCTGCTATAAATATCCGACAGCAAGAAGTGATAACCCAAAATGAGCTCCTGAAACAACAGGTATGGAACATTTCCATAAAACTAGGAACATTCTCAGTTTGAGCCTACTTATAAACTATGCAAAAAAGACAAAACCTTTAGTTCGGTGTTCCTTTTGATTTTACTCATTCTCAGTAATGAACTGTGCTCTATTTTGATTTTGAATTCAGAGACAACAGCCAAGTATTTGGTTCTGGGTTTCTCCTATCCACCCTGTTCATTGTGGATTGTGAAATGTTTCACGTTACAGTTGCAAAATGTGAAGCGAATACAGATTTTACTGTATTCTCTCTCACAACAACTCTAGAAGTAGGTGCTGTCTATTTCCATTTTATAGACGGGCAACTGATGGCGAAACCACAACTTGTCTAAAGCCAGACAGTACACTTCTAGCTGTGGTGATTATGTTTCTGTTTGGGTCTTCGGATTTAAAATTCTGCATGCCCTCTGCTGGGTTTTCAAATTTTGTAGTGCAAACATTCGTATCCTTGAATAATTGTTTCCTCTTCTATAGCCTGTCTTCATTAATGACAGTTTTATTGTGTTACTGACTGTATGAAAGGTTTTACCAGTGGTTATTTCTTGGTCTTTTTTTAAAATGGTCTTGAGACATTTTGACTGGATTTATTTTTGTATCTCAGGTAAAAAAAATAATAATAATAGGAGATAAGTCCAGATTTAGCCATGCTTAGAGTAAATCAATTTTGCTGCTGTCATTGTCTCTAAACTGAGGCTGTTGTACTTTGAAGATATGCTGAAATGATATGATTCATTGGAAAAGAATGAATGCTTGGTAAAGTGAAAGACAGTAGGAAAAGAGGGAGACCACACTACAGGTGGATTGATTCTATCAAGGAAGCCAGAGCCCCTGGTAAGTCCTGAGCTGGGCTTTTGGAAGTCTTTGATTTATAGGGTTGCCATAAGTTGAAGTCAGCTTGATGGCAAATAACAAGTACATTAATTCTAGTGGAAAAAGGCTCCGTAACCATCTTTGTTTTATTTGTTGCTGGAAGAGGCAAAAGAAAATAGAAAGGCTGTTGTGGCTCTTCCTCCTCCTTCTGACACCATGGGCCCCTTTCACATAGCCCTTTTGCCCTGGGTAGATCTGGGCAGATCCAGTAATCTCCATACCAAATCTGTCCGGAATGATGTTCCCACTACCTTTACCCCAATTGAACCTCTCCGTTTCAATTTACCCCGCTGATGTTCACACTTCAACCCTCCTTGTTGTCGATCAAAGGATTTGCATATTCACTTTTGCTGTTATCAATGGTGACGTATCATGTATCTGCTGCAGCCATTTGTCAATGGCATGGGTGCTTTCCTCCTTATTTTAAAAAAAATCTAGTGGCAATGTTTGCATATTCTATTAATTTGTCATACACACACACACACACACACACACTGGCCCCAGGCCACTGGTGTGAGAGGGGAAGCATGTTCTGCCCACTGCCCACCCTCTGACCTTTATCCCTCCCCCTGAACTTGACCCGATCATGATCGGGGCCCATGTTCACATTCGCTTGCACCAGATTTTACAAAAAGAAACAAGGGCCTGTTACAGTACACTGAGGGGGATTTGCCCCAGATCGGGTGTGCAAAATCCCAGTCTGGGTGTGCATAAACCAGAGCTAGTGGGAACATCCCACTTTGAATCCAGTTTGGTTAACAGGGTAAAAGGTAGTCTGAACGGCCCCTTGGTCTGGTTATGACAAGAGTGAACACCTCTGGGCTTTTCTGCCATTTGTGTGTGACCATTGTCACTTCTCTGAACCATTTCCAATGAAAGTCCTGTAGCACATCCCTTCTCACCCATCCTCCCTGCCTAACTTCCCCTATAGGGAAGGACTGTCCTAGGGAAGGTAGTGTTCAAGCCCTTGGAGAATCCAAGGTATCATCTCCGGCCAAGGGATCTGAAAGAGCATGGTGTATTTGTCTGTGTGTATGTGATATACAGTGCGCCCTCCCCTTACGTGGGGATCTGTTCTGGGTCCCTTCGTGTAAGGGGAATTCCATGTGTGCTGGAGCCCTATTGGAAGTAATGGGGCTTGCACATGCGGCGGTGCAGTGGCACATGTGCGCCATGGGCACGTACCCCATTACTTCTTCCAGGGCACGCAATGGGCTATTCCGGCATGGCTTTCATCGTATGCTGTACATACTGCCAGCATCACTTGTGACCCTCAGGCTCAGAATGGTTCTGCACTCTTGCCTAGGTTTGGATGAACCCATGCATGTTGTTTTAAACGTTTGAATGTTGAATACTATATTTTGATTTGTTGGAAGCCACCATTAAGAGGACTTATACTGATAGATAAATTTACCTTTACCTAGTTATATTAGAAATCAATAAAATTAATTACAGGCCATTGATTGCCTTTTTTCATGTCAGAATTTTTTATTCTGGTCAAATACAGTGTGCCCATGCCATATGCAGCTTTCAGCTTACACTGAAGCCTCGGCCGGGAGGAAACAATAGCACGCGTGCCATGCTGCGCCACATGCACAAGCTCCATTGTTTTTAATGGGGCTTGAGCATATGTATTTTTCCCTTACGCAGGGGATCCGGAATGGATCCTCTGCATAAGGGAAGGGCCCACTGTAGTTCTGAGAGGAGGCTTGACAACTATGGCTGAACTAATTTTTGAGGAGACCCAGATGGTCATTGTAAACTCAGAATAATTGGAGAGCGTGGGATCGTCCGTGGTGTTATGAAGAGACTGACTTAGAGAGTCCCTTGCCTCAGAACAGGTGAGGATTTTGATGTTAGACTTATATAAATGTGCCTTTTTCTTATATATTAACATTAAAACATGATATACCTCAGAGCTTGTTGGTGTGATCCTAGGACTTCAGTGTCTCTTCTCTTTTTGCCAGGTGACGATATTTGAAGAGGACTTCCAGCGAGAACGGAGTGACAGGGAGAGGATGAATGAGGAGAAGGAAGAGCTCAAGAAGCAGTTGGAGAAGCTTCAGAAGCAGTTTATACTTACCAGCAACCAGGTAGGAACCCCAAAAGGTATGCAGATGTCAAAGCATTCTGCTAAGACACCCCCCTTAAAGGAGAATGAAATTTAGGCTCTTTGCTGAAAACCTTCCAGATAGCAGACCCATAATTTTCTGAGTCACCATTGTTTCTTTCTCTCATGGTGTGTTACACACCATTTCTTGCTCCTTTCAAGTGTCACATTTTTTCAAGTTGATTATAAAGTAGACCCAGCTCATATTCCACAAGTCCCCTTTCACCTTGGTGTGTTTGGCTATTCGGCTAGGTATGGGGGGGGAGGGGGATATATATCTATTGTGTGACCTTAGGTGACCCCCACTAGGATCCAACCTAGGGCTCAACCCCAACCTAGGGTCACACAATAGATATATATCCCGCTCACTTCCATGCCAGCCACAGATGCTGGCGAAACATCAGGAATAAACTCTTCTAGAAAGAACATGGCCACATAGCCTGAAATACTCACAAAAAACTATGGTACATAAACAGTTTCCAGTCTTTCAAAAAGTCTTCAGTTGACTTATCCTTTAGAACCCATGTTAATTTGACCATTTGGGCTAACTCAGTACCTTAACAATCCATTCTTCCATCATTGGTGCATCAGCCCATCTCCAATTTTCTGCAAACAATATTCTTGCTGCTCTTGCCATATGTTGAAGAAGAATATTTGCTGTCCAGTTCTTTATCCATAATGCCCAACATAACTTTGGTAACTGGTAACATTACAAAATCTAGTAACTGTTTGCCTTTTTACAAATCCACCACATATGAAAAAAAGAGTTCTCCTTATCTAGACATCCCCAAGAGTGATTTGAAAATGGGCCATTTTCAACTGCTTATTTAGGGTTAGATACCATCTGTATATCATCTTATACAGCCATCCTTTTAAATTACTGCACAAAGTAAATTTTATAGCTTTGGGCCACACTTCCCCCCAAGCGTCCATATTCCTGAACTTTTGGAACCACCTTATCAGGCTCCTATTCTGTCTCTAGTTTCAGAAGCCATTGATATATTTCTAATTTTAAAATTATATGGTAATTATCTTTATGCAACTCTAAATAAAACTCATTTTCTGTTACTTGTTGTGCCTTCAAATCATTTCTGACTTATGGTGACCCTAAAGTGGGAGAGCTCTGGGTTTGAGTGTGTGTGACTTGTCCAAGATCAACCAGTGGATTTCCATGGCTGAGCAGGGAATCAAACCTGATCTTCCGAGTTGTAGTCCGGTGCCCAAACCACTTCCATCTGTCCTTAAATTGCATACAGTTGGCCCTTGGGATCTACAGAGGATCTGTTCCAGACCCCCTCCCCTGTGGATGCCAAAACCCATGGATGTTCAAGTGCCATTGTCCCATTGGGGACAATGGTACTTTGCAGCCCCGGCTGCCCAAAGCCCACCTCGTCACTCTCACTGTGGCAGTCGGCAGGGGGCTGCCTCCTGTTCCTCCTTGTCCTGCTGTCACCTGTTCCCTCTTTCCTTTTCCTCCTCCTCTTCCACCGCTGTCACCACCCACCGCTGCCTTCCTCCCTTCCTTCTCCTCCTCTTCCCCCACCACCACCTCTGCCTTCCTCCTCTTCCTCCTTTTCCTCCTCCCCCTCTGCTTCTCTCACCGCCAGGGCCCACCTCTGCCTTCCTCCTCCTCCTTCCCCACCTCAGCCTCCACTGCTGCCACTTTCTTCTTCCTCTCCTTCCCCTTCCTCCTCTTTCATCCCACCCCTACAGGCTTGCCATCTACAGATGCTGGAATCTATGGATGGCAAGTCTGCGGATATGGAAGGCTTACTGTACTGTATAAGTAAACCAATTAAGATATTTGCTTTCATTAAGAATCATATCTTGATTTAAGCTTCCAGCTCTCTCGTTCAAAATTCAAAAGATCATCATAGCTCAACCATCTCCTATTTTAACCCATTCTTTCCCTTAAAAAAAAAAAAGGCTGCATCTAGTTAGGTACCTAATATAATCTTAGGGGGAAGTCTCTGTTTATACTTACAACAAACACATAGGTGAGCCTTTCTAATACAATGATTTTTAAATTTAGTATGCACCGTATATTTATCATACCAAAGATAACCATCCCAATCAAATCTTAAATTATGGCCTTCAGGTTCCAAGAGTCTCACATGTCTAAATATTATCCATTCCTTCAACCATACAAAACGAAAGCCCTCATAATACAATTTAAGACTAGGGATTTTCAAGATGCCCTTTCCTTAGCATTGTGTAGTGTTTTAAATTTTATTCTGGGTTTCTTTGCCTGCTGGACAAATCTAGAAATCTTTTTTTCTGCCTTTGCACAAAAGATATTTCATTTCTTTTAATAGGGCAGGGGGTCGCGACTCCTTTGGGGTTCGCTCGACCCTTTCTCGGGATTCTCCCCTGCACCCCCTCCTCCCCCTTTCCCCACTAGCGCCGGCACCCACAAGGAGGAGGGACCAGGCACAGGGATGCCTCCTCCTCTTCCCTTCTCCTCGCAGGCGCCAGTGAAGGCACCCACGAGGAGAAGGGGAAAGGGCTGGGGCTGCCTCCGCAAGCCCCAGTGGCCTTTGTGGCCAGAAGTCCTGCCCCTTCTTCGCTGGTGGCCTCCCTGATTGGTTGGGAGGCCAGGAAGGGCCGGGACTTCTGGCCGCAAAGGCCGCTGAGGCTTGTAGGCGGTCGAAAGTCCCGCCCCTTCCTGGCCTCCCAACCAATGAGGGAGGCCGCGGTCAGGACTTTTGCTCGCAATGGGGGTTGCGGCCCAACAAAGGTTGGGAACCACTGTAATAGGGAATGAGAGAGAAGTAAAAATGTTGGCAAAATATTTGCTTTTATTACTGCAATTCTACCCAAAAGCGATAAATTTAATTTTCCCATTTTTCTACATCTCTTTTAATTTCTTTCCAGACTTTATTTTTTCCTCTTTTTTATTTTATTTTTAAATATTTATTTATTTATTTTAACATATATACAATGTTGCATATGCCCCATTCCCTCCTCCCCCCTCCCCCCTGGCTTGATAGAGTTTGGAATCAATACACTGTTTACAATTAATACCTAACATTCAATATGTTGGATTTAACTACATTATTGATTTTGTTGTACTCTGTATTCCCTTTAACCTTCTCAAGCAGGATTTCCCAACCCAAATTCCAAGCTTCTACTTTCCTTTCTCCGGTATATTTTAATCTTCTGTCTCTAATAATATTAAATATCAAATAATATCAGGTTATCTGCCAAATACTTATCTACCTTGATGAAGTTCCAAATTTTATTTTCTTTCATCCTGATGTCTCCATGGCAGCTGAGGACTGTTAAAGAGGAATACCATAAAGAGAAAGAGGAGAAAGACAAGTACAAGAAACTGCTGAAACAGCATAAACAGGTACTGAATGATGGTGCACTAGTTATTTTAACAGTGCTAAAGGACTAGACCAGTATGGTTTGATCATACCTGGCTTATGGCATAGCCTAGTAAATTTAGCATTGAAAGTAATGATGTCAGCTTGCAGCTCAGACTCCTTGTATTACATTGAATGGCTTACTTTGGGTCAGATCATGCTAGGGATGAGCAAACAATCTGTTTTCTAATTCAAGTCACTTCTGCATGTGTTCCTCGCAATAGTCATTCTGTCCTGTTTCTACATTAATCAGCATGAGAACTTGCACTGAAGTGTGTATTTCTAAATGCCCTTTAAAAATGATGAAGGCCACATCATGTCAGTTGGCAGCATCCTAGTATTCTATTTGTAAAATGGGATTAGTTCCTGTGCAGTGCCATTCAGAAGTGTGTACCATAAAAATGTTCCTGATGGTGAGATAGTTTCCAGGAACTGTGCTGTGAAGTGAAACATTGAAGGAAAACCTGCCCTACTAAACATTCAGTAATATTAATATTCACCTACTAAAGTTACTATTTTGTTGTGTGAGGAAATCAGAGAAGAAAGTAAATTGGATAGCTTAGGCAGCAGATTTGGAGTGCCATGAAAAAGCATCAGATTAGTAGCTATTTAAATTCTTGTATTTCTACTGCCAGGATGGGGGAAAATGCTTGATGGATTTCCTGTCTTATGTGTCAAAATAAATTGGCTGGTTTTAGGCACTGTCCACTTTGATTATTTGCTGCTCCAGCTCAAGCAGGAAAAAAAATTGTTGGGCCAGCAATGGAGGGGATACATTCCTCAATGCCAGTGGCCATGTATCTCAGCCACAGACCACACAGCTTCTTCATTATATAATAAAAAAATTCAAGACTATTCTATGCTTTCTTGAGGACACGATTTCTCAGGGCTTCATCCATTTATGAATACATCTTGTGGTTTTTGCTGAAGGACAGTTTAGAAGGAAGCCCCTGCTGTTTCACTTTGGAATTTACCGCACCTCTGCTCAAGAGGCATGGCACTCTGACGTGCTGAGAGAAGAAGGTTTCGTACTATAATCCTGTTTAAATACTATTAACAGTGCAGTGCAACAACAGACCTTTGCTGAACCTGCAACCTAGTTCTCTATTCAACTGAAGCCCCTAAGAAGCACTTTTTTTTTTAAACCTGGCATCTCATAAATCTCTGGCAGGGGTTTTCCATCAACCTGGGTCCCTTCTGGTATTTTAGATCCTTCCAACACACATCAGCCCAACTAGTATGGTCAGTGTTCAGAGATGATGGGAACTGTAGTCACAAACAACTGAAGCAACTCGGGAGGGGGAAGCCTGCTTCAAAACCTTAGTTTGTCCTTTGACCTGTGAAGTGACTGAAACTAGAGCTCCATTTAGTGCCAGAGGGGGTGTGATGCCTTTTTTGATAAGACACTAGAACAGAACTCGTTTCTTCCTTATTTTTCCTCCTTGGTCTTGGCATGAGATTGAAATACTGTGAAGGGTAGCATAGTGTTCCTTCATTCAATTCTAGGAGTGGATGAAGAGTGGCAAGAGTGCAAGCCAGCAAAATCATAAGCTTCCTTCTTGTGCCATCATACTCTGTGTGGGTTATTATCTTTTCAGTCTTGGAGGGCATATGTGCTTGCATCCATTTTAGCTTCCTGCTTTTTCACTTGCAGCATTCTGGTGACAAACTCCACCCAGATTCAACGCAGCCAGGGCCGATGGCCCCAGTCTGTCCCATCTACCAGTTCCCGTGCAGCCCTCCAGCTCAACCACACCTATATCGTGGTTACGAGGATTGGCAGCAGATCAGATATCCACCTTCAGCCTTGGCAAATGAACAACCTCCAGTTCAGAATTATTACCGTTTCCCTCCTGTGAGTTAACTCAATGCTATGGTACTGGGGCTGAGGGAAGCTCTCTGGAAAGTAAAGGAAATCATGGAAAATCCATCCCTTAAAATACACACATCCTCCCTCCCAGCAGAGATTTTAGGATGGGGCCAGGTACTCTAGTCAATGTAATGTAGTGGTTTGAGTGTTGGACTACAACTCTGGAGATCAGGGTTTGATCCCCCACTCAGCTATGGAAACTCAGTGTGTGACCTTGGGTAAATCACACACTCTCAACCCCAGAAAAGACCATGATAGGTTCACCTTAGAGTTAGTCATAAGTTGGAAATGTTTTGAAGGCACACAACAACAACCAAGTATTCTGCACACTTCTTTAGGGAACAAGATCTTTAAAACAATGAGTCCCACTTAGACCACTGAGAATGTTTTCTCTTGTTCATTCAGTGCTGTTATTTGGAAGCATGTGGGTTCTCTCAAATTTGATGTTTAAGGTTCCCCCCCCCCTTTTCTCCCTATAGCCAGAATATGGTTGGTACCAACCACCCTGTGTTCTGTCACAAAATCAGAATTTACAAGCAGTGGATGGTGTTAAACAACTCCCCAAGGAATCAGGTAAGGAAAGAGTTCCAGCTCCTTTGATGAAGTTGCTGAGGCTCATTTTGAATGTTAATTTTTCCTTGTGCTATCCTTTAAGGGTTCACTTACATGCTGTAATAGTCACACAGCATCACTGGCTACCCTAAGGGATAAATGTAGCTTTTGTACATATTCCACCAGGAGGATCCTTTCCATTGCATGGAGAACATGCACTGCCACCACTACCACATATTGTCAATTTTCCATACAACTGGGAAGATGTGTTACAGCTATGATGTGGCAAAGGCACCACACAGAGATTATTTCAAAGAGCTTTCTCATACTTGCAGAAAGTTTGCCCAGAACAAACAGCAAGAAGGGGATGGGTTAACTAAATATGCCTTTCTTCCTTATGTCTACACTGCCATACAATGTCTGATATACAGAATTTGCAGAGATTTACCTAATGTGTAAATTCAGATATATAGCCTCAGCATTCAAAAGAGACAAAGTCTTTGAGCATTCTCTTCACCACCCTCCACCTGTAGTTTTTGCATTTCCATCAGTTGGATGCAAAATTGTGAACAATTAAAAAGAAGACTTCCATGCCCATTCTTCCCATTGTCATTCCACAGTCCTCTCCAGTGCAATGCAAAGGACAGTGGGAAGGGCAGCTCCCCCTTCATTAAATCAAGGCATCTACCTTGATTCAGTCCCACAATGGTAAGATGCAAGAACTTTCTGTGAGAAATGAAAACTCTTGGAAGATTTTTGCACTCTCTTTCTCCTTCCTTAGATAGGGATTTCCTGCATGCAAACTCCTCCCCATCCCTCTCTCTCTCTCTCTCTCTCTCTCTCTCTCTCACACACACACACACACACACACACACACACTCATTCAGACTAACCATGTGATTTAGGTCACATCCCCTTTGGAACCAAGAGACATTCTCTCAAGATTTTCTCCTGAACTGTTTGGTTTTCCATCTTCCTCCTCTCTCAACTTTCTTTGGAAAAATTGTGAGATAAAGATTTCTTTTTACCTGAACTATTCACTAGCTAGATTATGATATAGCCTTTTACTTATATATAGATAAAAGCCATTAGAAACTTTTGTTTTAAACTACGCATTTGTTGTTTGAGTCTGTCTCAGTTCTTAGGGAAGCATAGTTAGACAAAGGCACATTTCTGCTACTCTGCTAATTTTAAAGCTAGACCCAAGCCTGTTAATTTTTGATATTTAAATGTTTTTGTTTCCTTTACAAAGGCTGAAGCCTTCAGAAACTTAAATTACCCTACAAAAACAACATAATTTGTCCTTCTTACGGGGTGGTAGTTGTTCAAGGTAACATTTTCTCTGTGCAGTACTGCTTGGAATGCCTTTCCTTGGTTGGATTTTAGGGTATCCTAATTTCCATTTGGATTTGAGAGAGTCCTGGCTTGTATCTCCATTAAAATGTTAAATGTGCACCATTTCCTGCTTTCTACAGTTGCAAGAGGAATTTAATAACCCCTTTTTAACTGTCAGTATTTTTTTAATGTGTTGGATTTTACTAAATGTCAGTCATTGCATATTAGAAAACATTTAAGTGTTGAGTGGCATTAAAAAACACCCTGTCAGCACATGATCTTGAGGATTAGAGAAGCAGGTTCATTGCACCTCCATTAATTCCTTTACAGCTGAAAGTGTGTGGTGCTTGTCTAGGAATATTTGGCCTGTGGTAAATCAAGGTGCAATAGTGTATGCAATTTATGTAATACATGTGTTTTTGCCTTTCAGACCCTACAGATCTTGGATTACCAAAAAAACCAACGTCCTGCTTAGTCTGTCTGGTGCTGTATGTAAGCATCAAAAGTGCAGTTGCAGAATTCAGGTGAACCTGCGTGTACAGATAACCACCTTGCACTTCTTGGACACTGTTCACACTTACTTGTGTATATATGGGATGTATAACTTGGACACTTACAAAGACAGTGGCTTTAGCAGGTTTTTCTGAAGATGTATAGCATGGGCTGCCAAAGAATGATGGGTGGCCTGTTGCTTCTGGAAAGCCTCCCATTGAGAAATTTACCTGAGTTTCTCTTTCTCTCAGTATTTTTCTCCACCTGATGTCAAGGACTCAGTTGCAAATGACCAGCACAAAGACTTCAGGAGCAAGCACATTTTGTGGTTGTTGCTGTTCCAGCACAGGACACACATGTCTCCTGCATCAATCAGACCTACATTTCATTAATTACCTTGCTATATGACAGCTTTCTGTTGATGCATGACATTTTCTCATTTTTTGGGCAGCAGGAGCATTCTGTGAGCAAAATGCCTTTTGGAGGGCAACTGCTGTCTTATTGTGGCCAATGCCCATGCTATGCAGTATTGCAAGGAAAAAGAAAAAAAAGAAAGAGAAACTGCATCCTTTTGTCCTTTTTGGTTTATGCTTATGAATGTCTATAGTGTATAGGAATAAAAGTGAAAGATACCTTTCCTATTATGAATATATATTTTTAGAATTTACAAGTCTAGTTCCGTGGTTGAGCCAAAGGAAATGTGTATTTGATTCTCCACTGAACAGTGCTGTATAACATGGCTTAAACTTAATGTATATTCATGTCTTGCTCTAAGCACTCTCTTTATTCATATATTTTAAATACCCTTAACTTGGAACATGTAAAGTTTTCATTTGCTAAAACTCTATCCAGTCTCTTACTGATCTCCCTGCATAGAGCACAATGAAATTGCACTTCTTTGTCTAAATCTTATGTTGGCAAATAACATAACAGGTTTTAATTCACAGTTTCTCTCTGGGCCAAAACACACTGCAGAAATAACCCAGTTTGAGACTGCTTTAACTGCCCTGGCTCAATGCTAGGGAATTCTGGGAACTGTACTTTTGTGAGACATTTAGCCATCTCAGACAGAGAGCTCTGGTGCCACATTAAACTATAATTCCGATGATTCCCTAGCAGGGCAGTTAAAGCGATCCTAAACTAGATTATTTCTCCAGTGTGTTTGAGAGCCAAGACATCTAGCTGCCCAATCTTGGAAACTACTTGCTGGAGTAGCTGTTTCAGCTAACAAGTCGTTCCTTATATTCTCCAATAAGATAACCATATTCATGAGACTAGCCGGTGTTCTCATACAGTCAAATGTACCAGTAGTAGATTTGTAGTAATTGAATTTTTCAGTGATGGTGATGGTTGGCAGGCTGGAATAGTGATCAGCAAAGCTCTTTGTAAAATTGATGTATAAAATCAAAATATTAGAAACCTTGCTACAGGTAGTGTTACTGATGTGGTCATATGAGTAAAGTGAATCAATTGTTTTCTTAGCATCACTAGTCCCATAGGTCAGAATCAATATATTTGGGGTTACCATGGCTTACCTGAACCAGGATCAACCATGTTGGCCTTCAGGTTATTGATGGGCATGAAATGGCACTCAGATTTTTATAGACACTCTTTGCTTATCTATTTACCTTAGAGGTTGGTTATTTCAGCAAAGCAGCAGGATGCTGTGATGGCAAAGTAAAGGCCTTTGTGTAAAAAAAGGAGATGTCTTATTGTATATGTATGAGTGAAAAGAAGAAATACAGGATCATGGTGGTGGTGTGCCAGTAGTTAATATGGAAGGTGGATAAGGCAACAAGCATAAAGTTATTAGGTAGAAATCCCCAGCAGGGGGCTTAATGTTTGGGAGTTTTTAATCAGAAAAAATATAAGGAAGACACATGAAAAGAGATATGCAAAATTATGCATTGTGTGAAGAAAATGGACAGTGGATAGCAGAACCCAGGCTCATCCAGTGAAGCTGTATGGTGAGGTATTCAGAGCAGATAAAAGTAAATCCAACTCCACACATTCAACCAGTGGAGTTCAATACCATAAGATGTAATGGATGGCAGTATTTGGTATAGTATTTGATCTTCTCCAGCATGGATCTTGTTTTCTCAATGTAAGTTGCACAGGAATGGGAGAAAAAAAACAGTGGATAGAGATGATGGGTGGATAATACTCTTAAACTGAGTGGATTTTGCCAAACACTTGATCAGTATGTTTTCTGTATGTTTCTTATTTTATTATCTGTGTCACTTAAGACACACTGCTTTCCTTTATTTTCACATAAAACTGGGTTCCGGTGAGTCCTGGGTATCTGCTGGGGTTTTGTTCCAGGCCCTTCATCGATAACTAAATCCATGAATGCTCAAGTCCCATTAAATATAATGGCCAAGTAAAATGGTGTCCCTTATATAAAATGGTGATATCAAGATTTCCTTTTTGAAATTCGTATGTTTTTAAAAAAATATTTTCAAGCCATGGATGGTTAAATCCATTGTTAAAGAATCTGTGGATATTGAGGGATGGCTGTACTTCTTAAAACATAAATTTCTCCAAAAGATCAATATTTTTAAATGCTAGCCTAACCAACCTATTTGATAGAAACATCTTGAAGTACAGATTGTGCATCCCTAATCCAAAAAAAAACCAAAATCCTAAACTTTTTGAGAGCCTGCATGGCACCACAAGTGAAAAATTCTACACCTGCCCTCATGTGATGGGTCACAGATGCTGAAGTCTTTATATATAAAATGGTGTGGGGAAGCACTGGGGGGAGCCCTTACTGCCAGGTGGAAATTCTTTGGGCTCCCCAACTTCTAGGGAGCCCACCAACCATCCAGTTCCCTCTTTGAGGCTGTAACTGCAGTGCTCCCTCTGGTTTGTTCACAAGGTGAAAGTGAGCAGCTGGCAGGCTCTCTGGAGGCTAGGGAGGCCAAAGAATGTGTGCCTAGCAGCCAGGGCCATCACTTCCCAAATATTACTTCATTTTCAGTCTGCAATTAGTTAAATCCAGTATTTAATATTGTTGAACATTTTGTGTAAAGATTTTGTATTTAGATTTGGATCTCTTCCTTCTTCAAAATACCTCATCATGTACATGCAAATATTCCAAAATCTGAAATAAATAAATAAATCCAGATCACTTCTAGTCCTAAGCATTTTGGATAAGCGTATGTTGATGCTAGTTACCTGTCGCTCCAAAAATCTGAATGTTTAAAAATTAAAGTCTGGTGTTTTTTTTTTAAAAAAAACTAGAATTGATCTTCACAAATTGATCTTCATCATACCCTTTAGAGACATCACTTCCTTTAGGCAATAACTGCAGAATACTTATTTCTTTTTCTTCTCTTCCAACAAAAAAAAAATCCAAATTGTTTCCTGTGCAAGGACAAAAGCAATTACAAAGGATATGTTATGTTGCCACTGTGTTTAGACAAGACTGGTTTTTTTCTAGCCAATATTCCTATTTTGTAAATGTTTAGACATTTTGTTTGTACAAGATGATCTTAACTATAAATATTCATTTATTTTATTCTTAATAAAGTATGAGTTTCACTGTGAATCTCTTCATAAAAATGTTTTTGTGATAACTTGCATGTTTATTAGATGCCTTTCAGACTGCCATAAATGAAAAAAGTGGTAAACAGCAATACACAGTGGGAGACGTTTCTCATCACTTCTGTGAACCCATATTCTGCAGTGCAGGAAGAAGGGAATATCCAAACAGATTTCTCTTTAAGTCTGAACTTACATGAAGTGAAATCCAGGGAAAGAAACAGCTACCCATAAATTGCATTCATTGAACTAGAGGAAGTAGATGAGGAATGTGTTCAAGGTGTCATATTTTAAGTCATCCATTGCAGTCTCTACACTGCAGTGAAAAAAAATGTACCTGCTGCTTTGCTGAATTTGTTCTGCAGGATACACTAGAACCAGAGTGTGATCTGTAAATTTAGATATCCTTAATTCATTCTAAGAAGCAAACCCACTAAGTGGCGTTGAGTAAGCTATTATCTTCGTTTACAGCCCAGCCTTTTAATGTAGGTTTAGTAACACAGACAGATCTCATTTATATGATTGTCAGAACTTGGAGGTAATGTTTTACAAGTTCTTTTGAGGGAAAGGCTCTACATCTGGTTGTCTGAGTCCCAAGCTCTTTAAGGATCTCAGCACAGATGTAGGTGACTGTTGACAAAGACCATGGAAAAATTTAAAGTTGCTACCACATCAAAATATGGGAGGACACATTCATTGCCCTGCTGTCATATCAACACCCTGCATGAAAGAAAAGTCTCTCACAATAATGTTGCATTGAGTGTTTCCTGTTTTTATTAGGCAGTTTTTATACACAGGATGGGCACAGAAGCCAAAGGAGCTTGGGGGCTGATAAGAAGAAATGCATCTCTGCAAAATTGTGAAGCAGCCTGAATGCACTGAAAGGCTACCCCATGATCTTGCAGCCTCAGGCCAGGTCCACTCTTTTTGGAAGCTTTCAGACCTAACCATCACACTGATGCATCTTCCTTGCCCCCAGAACTCTTTTTCTTCTCACCCACTTTCAGAGGAGACATAACAGTTTCAAGAAACTTTGTCCATACACTCTCTATGTGGGAGGATCCATTCTGTTGTTCAGATAGAAGGTAGGCTGTGCCTTATCCAGAAATACCTGAAATGTTGATTCCATTTATTACTGAGGGATTTATGTTTCCTTCAGAAGCGGCATAGCTAGATTATTAGCAATGGTTTGCAAACAAAGGCTAGTGGGCAAAATTAGGGGAAGTAGTCTAAGGTAGGAAGGAGTCTAAGGTAGCTTATGTCACAACAAATCTAGTCTTTATGATGTCACAAGTTAACATCTTAATACAGCTAAATGTGACTGTGACTTGCTTTACAATGTTCAATGGCTAAATGTTGCTGAATACATTTTTTTCTTAAATGTATTAATGAAGCAACCATACTCTGCCATGACTTTATTATCATAAATATCCTTTGGGAAGCCATAGAAGAAATTTTAACTAGTGCAACAGATGGCTAGAGTCAAGGAGTTCATTGGCCTGAATCTATAGGATTTAACCAGAGCAATGGAAGATGGGAGGTGTGGAGATGTCTTATCCATAGGGTCGTCATGAGTCAGGGCTGACTTGAGAACAGTTAGCAACAAAATCCTGTTTTACTGATGGCCTCCAGATGCAATGGATTAGTAAAACAAAATCTCAGTGAGTATAGGGGGGGTAGATCTTGCATGTAAAAGATGGAAGTTAAAACTATAGTTCTGGATGATCAAAGCAGAAGTCAACTTTTTTGTGTGTGTTCAGTGTGTTTGGTAGGTTACACACAACAACACAGCATGAACATGTGTGAATTTTTAAAAAAGCAGTTGCGCTTACAATTTTGTTGGCTTTGATCAACAGAAGTTCAAATCCTTGTTCATTTTTATCAGAAAAGGTATAATTCTAGATATAGGAACAGGCTCCTTCCCTTGCCTCCGTCTCATTTCTCTACATCTGTATGCACTCTATCCGTACAACAAGTTCTGCTTCCTCATATATCTTAGGATATCATTCTTCACAGTAGCAACGTTTGCCCTGTGGTACCATCTCATCACAGGCTTCCCATCTGTTCCAACCAAAAACTTCTCAAAGTTCCACTTTATATCATGGATCTTCATAGGTGACCAGAAAAGTTTACTGGGCTCACCAAAGTTTTCGACAACAGGAGGGCAGGAGTTCTACCAAGGGAAAAAAAAAACAAGTTTTAGTCTGAGTTGCTGGAATTCAAAGTCAATCAGGGAGAAGCTCCTAAAAGCTAAATGTAAGGGTTTTCATCTTTGTTCTGTCTTCACAGGGAAAAGCCAGACAACTGGGAACAGGACCCATGAGAAACTGGTCAAGACATTTCACACCAGTGACCTTCAAGCCTATGAAAAGACAAGCTGTGACATGCTAATATGTATCATATTTTTTATATTCTGTCTTGAGTATCAGTCTCCTGTGGGAAGGTGGCACTGGACCTTTCTCTCAACATCTATTTATTTATTTATTTATTTATTTATTTATTTTTGCGCAGAATTGTTCCTACTCCACACTGCTTTCCTTCAGTGTTCCACAATGAAGTTTACCTATCTAGTAACTTCTAACTTTAGGGCAGTCCGGCTCCCCCACCCCTTTCCAATCTTTGTTTTACATAACTAAAGCACATTGGCTTTAACTATGGTCTACTTTTCCAGGAAGAGAAGTTGGAAACTTCATCTCTTAGAAGAAAGGAAGATAGGAAGACAGTCTTTTACTAACAGCAAAAGTCTGCAGCACAACCACCCATGGGTGTCACTAGGGGGTGCAGGGAGTTCAGAATGCACCAAGTGACACCCTAAAGGGTTTGACACCACTGTTCCCCACAGAAACAGGCTGCGACATTCACCTGCATCCCTTTCAAGGGTTGGAGCTCAATGCAAGAGATGATGTGAGTGAGGCACGGCTCAGTGAGATGAGAAAAAAAGGCCCCAGGTTTTTTTTAAATTTTTTTTAATTTGTTTAAAAAACAAAATTTTAAATTCTTTAAAATTTTCCTTGCATTTTCTAACAAATTTTCACTTTGACCACATGAAACTATGTACTGGTACATGTAAATACATTTAGGCTGTGTGTATGATATTGTAATTTAAAGGTATAATTTTAATTTTGCTAATTGTTTATGTCACAACTATTCCATTACATTCAGTAAACTGTTGGAATTATAATTTATGAGTAACATTATTACAAAAATATTACTAAGGATTCTGTATGGGGTGGTGTGAGAAAAAGTTAATGGGGAGGTGACACCATGAGTTACCGCATGAGGTGGTGCCAACCCTAGTGACGTCACTGCAACCACCCATGCAATTTAGGTTTCCCCAGCGTTCCAAAGCAGCTTTTCAAGCAGTGCCGAAAGAAAACATGAAAATTGCCTCTCTGCCCTTCAGGCTTTGAGCCACTAGAAGCATCTCATGGGAAGAATTCTGGTCACGAGAATTTGAGGTGCAAACTATTATCCATCTACCCAATTCTTTATTTCATTAGCCAAGAAAGAGAGGTTAAGAAATCAAATTTGCTGCTGATACTGACCTTCAAAAAGGTGTAAATTCTCTGTTCCTTCTCCCCATTCACATCTCCTTTCTGAAAGAGCTGGAAATTTGGAGTGAAACCTCCTCCAGGTCTGACATACCTGGAACAAGAAAAAAGTTGTTTTCACAGAGATGTTGTAGCAGGAAGTCCCTTTTGTTCAGAAAACATGGTCCTAGCCCCAGCTTGCGGCTCTCCACCCAGAGCCTACACACTCTGCTACTTCATTTTATGCTACCCCCTCATGTCATTATTTCCAAGCAAGTACAGGTAAGATTCCCCCAGAGGTTAAAGGCTACATAGGCTCACTTTCTTGCCAGAGGGAGCAGGAGGAGTATATTGGCAAGATATGCATCAATCCCAGTTTAGTTAACACTTGTATGCCACATTTTCTCTGAGTTCAAAGTGGCCTGCTGCCTATGTGGTTTCCCTGCTCTGTCTTCACACCAGCCCAATGGGATAGCTCAGGCCCAGAGGCAGTGATTGACTAAAGGTCAGCTTGTCAGCTCCATGCTTCAGTGAGGACCCAAACCTGGATTTCCAACCCCAAGCTGATACTAACCACTATGCCACACTTGCTTTTCATTTCAGCTTTACAAACATTCCATCTTTTTATCTCCTCTTGGTGACAGAGAATGACAGACATTCAAAAAAAGGCGCTGTTGACCCTGTATACTGACACTTACAAGGCTGGCAGGACAGAGACTAGTTTGTATTTCTGCAAAGCTTGATAGATTGGAAAGCTGGGCCAAAGCTAACAAAATGAATTTCAACACGGAGAAATGTAAGGTACTGCATTTAGGGTGGAAAAATGAAATGAACAGATATAGGATGGGTGTCACCTGGCTGAATGAAACTACGAGTGAAAGGGATCAGGAAGTCCAAGTGGACCACAAATTGAACATGAGTCAACAGTGTGATGCAGCAGCTAACAAGGCCAATGCTATTTTAGTCTGCATCAACAGAAATATAGTGTCTAGATCAAGGGAAGTAATAGTCCCACTCTATTCTACTCTGGTCAGGCCCCACCTGGAATATTGTGTCCAGTTCTGGGCACCACAATTTAAAAAGGATTGAAAAACTGGAGCGTATCCAAACGAGGGCAACTAAAATGGTGAAGGGTCTGGAAACCATGCCCTATAAGGAACGACTTAGGGAGCTGGGGATGTTTAGCCTGGAGAAAAGAAGGTTAAGAGGTGATATGGTAGCCCTGCTGAAATACTTGAAAGGACATCATATTGCGGAGGAAGCTAGCTTGTTTTCTGCTTCTCCAGAGACTAGGACCCAGAGCAATGGATGCAAGCTCCAGGAAAAGATATTCCACCTCAACATTAGGAGGAACTTCCTGACAGTAAGGGCTGTTTGACAGTGGAACACACTTCCTCGGAGTGTAGTGGAGTCTCCCTCCTTGGAGGTCTTCAAACGGAGGCTGGATGGCCATCTGTCAGGGATGCTTTGATTTAGATTTCCTGCATGGCAGGGGTTTGGATTGGATGGCCCTTGTGGTTTCTTCCAACTCTATGATTCTATAAAATATATATTTAGGTAATGGCTGAGATCCTACATCATGGAGATGGACTGAGTGTAACTCAGCAATGTCAATATGACATTTATGCATTTGTGAATTCCAACACTGTATAATGGGATGTGCATGATTTCAGAATGCAACCACAGCTACAACTACAATAGCAGCGCACGTGAAATGGCAATGCAAGACTATCACAACCTTCAGCTGATCATGCACTTTTGCATTGGATAGAAATGCCCAACTGCTTTTATAGGGGAACTAATGCATATGTTAATCATTAATGTGATGTCAGCTAACAATGACCCAGCTCTGGCCATGCTGGCTGGGGTACTCTGGTAATACTTGTGATCAAGAAAATAAGGACTTTCCCCAACTCGGCCCTGTTGTGCTGTGAAGAGCTGAAACAACCTTTTCATGCCACGTGGCATAACTGGATATTTGCTTTGCGGGTGTGCTTACCTCAGGCCTGGAAGGATTTCCGAGTTTTCACCCGGTTCTTGTTTTCCAAATTGATTGCAGGGGAAGCCAAGGATGACTAATCCGTAGCGTCCCAGTTCTGCTTGTAGTGCATTCAGTTCTACAAGAAACAGACAGACAGATATCAGCAGCTGCTTCAAGTTTTTTTTTTTAATGATGAAACCAACCTAAAGGTGACAAGAACTAATACTGAACAATTTGTTTCACACTTACTGAAAAGGTTTTTCTATAAGGCCAGTTCCATTTGTGTTACTGACAATGGGTTGGGGGACTGATGCTCTTTTGGGACGTGTTCATGCTTCAGGCTTTTATTGGCTTACTGGAACTAATTGTATTGGCATAGCATTCTCCTAGAGGGTTGAAAGGTACTGTAGCTTGCCTTACAACGTTTCCAGGAGTCCTTGGGTAGAAATGGCTAAATCAGCAAAGGGATGGTTAAATTAGTAAAACCAATGGAATATCCCAGGGTGGTATCCCAAATATACGTGATGCAACATTTAATCCCTGCACTCTTTGATTGTGAAATCCTGCATAGCAAGGGGTTGGACTGGATGGTCCTTGTGGTCTCTTCCAACTCTATGATTCTATGACTCCTAGACACAGCAATGGGGGGGGGCGTGTTTGAGCAACTCCACCACTACCAGAAAATTACAGATGGTTCCAATACTCCAAGAGTTAACAGAGAAATGCTTCCTACAGTTTTGGTATTTCCTGGAAGTCCAATACTTCTCACTGTAGAAATGAACTAGAAAAGTACTGCTCTTCTGAAGTTAGAACTCTTACCAAGGTATTGCATTGTGAGTCCTCAGTAAGTGGCCACATTGACAAAGAGAAGCAGCTTCCCTGCATACTTCTGGAAGGGGATGTACTCATCACCATGTATGGAGAGAGCCCCGTAGTTATACACTGTTCCTTGTATTGAGTCATAGCAGTCCACCTGGAAGACAGCAAGAGATACGTCATTCAAAGAAGAGAGAACATACGAAGGACAATAGGTATTCAAATGTAGAAAAGAGGGACTCTGACGTCTCACCTTTCCACATGTGCTCTTTCCCACACACATCATGGGAAAGATACTTATTCTGTAGTAACAGTTGTATATGACCTCACAATAGAAAGTTCTCTGTGGTTGCCCTTCTCTCACGCCTCAATAAATCATTTCCAGTAGCAACAGGAATGGTTCAAAACATTCTGCTGCCTGATGCAGAGCAGTGAAGCATGCTGCTCTGGCAATATGTACCTGAGTTCAGGCTCAGTATCCAAAGCTAGCCAAACTACTTTGACTCCTAAAGCAGAAAATCCAATAAACACCTCTTCTCTTCCCTGACAGTCCGAATGGAATGAAAAAACAAAAAAGCTCACAATTAGTTTCTCTTTTATGATGTATAAACTCTTTTGCCTGTGTTGAATGGTACTGTGCCTAATAGTTGGGTTGGTCTTCATCTCCTCCTTGCTAGATTTAATAAGTGATGAAGGACAGGGTCTGAGCATGCCAGCATGTGGCTAGACTTCATCAGCATCTTGCAGACACCCTGTGGCTTCAAGAACAAAAAGGTGTTAGACTAGTACTGAGAACACTGGATGTTCTGTGTGTCAGCTTAATTTCTACAATATTACAAACAGAAGGAACTCAGCCTTCAGTTGCAGTTCTAGGGCAGTGATGTTGAATGTGAAAGCTCTCTCCAGCACAGATAAGTTCTATGTCTCAGATGGGAAGCAAGCAGATCTCCTGGAAGTTGTTATACTGCAATCCCCAGCAGCCCTACCAGCATATGAGCAACATCTGGACACTTCTAATGTAGTAATAGAAAGAAGCCACATCTACTGAATGACTCCCTTGTGTTAGAAGGTGCAGAGGCCCAGGAACTGAAAAACGCTTGTATATATTTAGGGAAGATGAGTGTGTCAAAGATTAAATAAATACTCTACTGTGTACCTACTGGGTACTGAGAATATATTTAGGCGTGGGTGGCAGGGAAGGAAACACCCATAGCTTAGGGGTAGAGTGTATGTTTGCTAAAAGCCAGTGTGGTGTCGTGGTTTCAGTGTTAATAATAATATGTTTTATTTATAAACTGCTATTCCAAATAGATCATAGCGTTGTCCTAGTGTTGGACTAGGACACCGGGAGGCCAGGGTTCAAGTCCCCACTCGGCCATGGAAACCCACTGGGTAACCCTGAATAAGTCACATTTTCTCATCCTCAGCTGAAGGCAGAGGCAAACCCACTCTGAACTAATCTTGCCAAGAAAAGGGTTGCCATAAGTCAATAATGACATGAAGTACATGACAACAACTATTACTACTACATGTTTGCCCTGCAATGGAGGATCCAGGTTCAATCTTTGGCCTTGAGGTAGGGCTGAAATCTTGGAGAGCTGCTCACTATACAGAAAGGATGAGGAAAAGATAGATTAGGATTCATTGCAAGAACCTTGGATTGATTTGCTGTAATTTTGCAATGGCTTAAACTTCTAAATTGAGCCGATGAAATAACAAATGCTCAGGCAAAGTATCAGGAGCTGGTTTTATTTTGCTTTACTTTGCTTTCTGAGGCAATGAACAAATATAAACCAGTTAAAACAATATAAAGATAAAACATTTTAAAACCATATTAAAACACTCTTTAAAAATCCCTAAATTAAAGATAAAGAGATAAAGGTATCTCTCTACCTCTCCTGAGCAATTACCAGCTGTGGGCTCTTGAGGTTCTAGAACAATGCTGGGGGAACAGTGGCCTTCCAGATGTTGGACTATAACTCTCATTATTCCTCATTTTTTGCCAGGTGATAGAAACTTCAGACTAGTCACATTCAGAGGACCACAAGACTCCCAGTGCTGGGCTTTGAAAATAAATTTAAAAGTTGATCCCAGAAGCCTTACAGCTAAAAGTAGCTGTAAGCAGCCTTACAGCTGCCCCAGTATAAATTATATTTAACTGGTTTCTCAGTGAGACATCCTCAGTGTAAAGTAGTTTCCTGTGGTATATCTGTAACAGCTTCCATTTAGTTTCTAAGGAGCTGCCCTCATCACCCTGTTCTTTCCAGTCACCTAGAAACGAACGGTTACTAGGATCTTATGGGAACATTTAATCATTCACTGTGTCTCACCACCACAGTGAACTCCAAGTTCAAACCTATTTGCGTCAGAAGAAAATGCTGGGCCCAGAATCAAGCACTATCTATCAGGAAGATAGAAGTATACTTATCATTCAGGATTATGGGACAGGCCAGGAGTCCAGAGTGGGCAAAAAGTCCTCCAAAAGAAAAAAAGCAACCTGCAAGGTCTTATTTATGACAATCAGCAGCAGCATCAAGTACCTTTACTCAAGACTAAAGTGTTGAATTGTAGCTCAGAGCAAGCTTGGGCAAAAGCTCCACAAGATTGCCATTATGATCCCCATGACCTCTGTGCCACACTGTCAAAAAGACAGAATGGCCAAAAAGTGGTTAGAATCCTCCAGAAGAAGTTGTTTTGTTCTTAAAGAGGTCATTGTTCTCACCCAGCCTGAAACCCCCCTCTAAGTCTAGACGTCAAAGAGTTTTAACTTCCATAGAAAACATCCTGTAATTAAAGAAACAAATGAATCAACAAACACAGGGAGAAGTTGTTCTCATTAAATATGACATTTACGTTTATTCATGGATTACATTGATGTGGAGATGGTAAATGTTAATTCTGAGTGTATCGTCATTCTTTCTAAAGGAATCCAACCAAGGAAGTTCACACACATGCTCACAAAGATGCAGAACTATTCTAAGGTAGAAATGTTGGTGTATGCCTCCAGGTTGTTTCTGACTCATGATGACCCTAAGGCAAATCTATCAAAGGGTTTTCTTAGCAGAATTTGTTCAGAGGGACCTCGCCTTCCTTTGAGGCTGAGCGAATGTGACAAGTTATACAAGTGTGTTTCCATGGCTGACAAGGATTTGAACCCTGTTCTCTCAGTGTCCTAGTTCTACTGTCAAACCACTACATCATACAGTACTGGCTCTCTGACCAAGCATTTATTTATGACAGTTGGAGAAGGGTGCTGGACTCAGAGGGGATTGTCCTGGCATATTCAAGACCCTGACTTTACACTATTGGGATTCTGGGAATTCTACAAAGATGAAAGAGCCAGGTAAAGTGTATTGTACGTCATAAGTACAAACTCCCAATTATACAAGTTATACAAGTTTCAGTTCTGTAGGCAAAGGGATCTTGTAGTACTTTTGAGAAAAAAAGCTGGTAGTGTGAGCTTTTGTAGACTTGAGCCTACTTCCTCAAATGCATATTTGGAATGGAGTATCCAGAGGTTGTGTGAGAGAATGTCAATTCAAATTCAAAATCTTGTGGGTATGGAGATGAGGTGGCAAGTTCAATTTTAACTATGATAAATGGGTAGCATTCGATATAGCCATGTTAGTCTGTAGAATCAGTATGTAGAGAGATTTTGTAGCACCGTTGAGACTAACTGAAAGAAAGAAGTTGGCAGCATGAGCTTTCATAGACTTAAGTCTACTTCCTCCAAATGCATCTGAGGAAATAGACTTAAGTATATGAAAACTCATGCTACCATCTTCTTTCTTTTAGTTAGTCTCAAAGATGCTACAAAATCTCCCTGCATGTGGTCATTGGGGTACAGAGTGTTACAATGACATAATTAAAAACATGGAAATGATATTATTAAAATACAACTAAATGATCCAAAGAATTAAAGGATAAAAGATATAAATCAGCAAAACACCACACTATTAAAAACAGCACAGCCCTTGCAATCAGTTCAAAATGTCTGTTGGGACAGTAAGGTTTTCATAGTTTTTTTGTGGGTTTTTCGGGCTATGTGGCCATGTTCTCGCAGAGTTTCTTCCTGACGTTTCCTGAGTAAGGCCCGTTACAGACCGCCCAAAAGGGGCGGTCTTGGGCCGCTGCCGGTTGCAGCGCAGAGGAGCCGCAGCAGCCAAACCGCATGACTCCTCCGCGCTGCAAAAAAGGAGTGCAGAAATCGCACTCCTTCCGGCAACCCAGAAGAGCCGCCGCAAGTGCCAAAGCGCGCACTCGCAACGGCTCTTCCGGGTTTAGACGTCCGGACGCTATGCGTCCATTACGTCAAGATGGCCACGCCCGTCTGTATAGGGCGCCGCCATCTTGCCATACGGAATACGTGCAAGGGGCAAGGCGCGTCCGGAAGCGCCGCCCCTCGCGCGTATTCCTGGCGCAACGACGGCGCCGCTTAGGCCCGTCTGTAAGGCGCCTCTGGTTTTCACTTGCCAAAAGGAGAGCAGCAAGAAGGGAGCCATCTAAGGCAGCATCCACACTGCAGAAATAATCCATTTTGATGTCACTTTAACTGTCATGGCTCAGTGCTATTGAATCCTTGGAACTGTAGTTTATTGTGGCACCAGAGTTCTCCAACAGAGAAGACTAAATGCCTCACAAAACTACAAATCCCAGAGTTACATAGCATTGCTCAATGGCAGTTAAAGTAATGTCAAACTGGATTATTTCTGCAGTGAAGATGCAGCCCTAGTCAATGTGGGGAGGGTGAGCCAAAGCCTGGGAGTAGCCACCAAAAAAGCCATTCATAATAAGATAAATAATAAATCTTTCAAGGACAAAACTTTGGACGAGGGGCCTATAGGGCTCCTACCCAATCTGGATTTCCTAGGAGGTGTTTACTTTTCTCTTGCCCACCAGGCTGCCCATCAATAAGGGTAGATCTATGAGGTAGTTTCATTTCTCTCTTCTCTCTCACCCAAGAGTAGTTGCAGCAGTAGGCAAGACTGATCCTCTCGGGCTTTTGGATTTCATTAGCTAACCCATTCACCAAATTGCAACTTCAATTCACTAGATGTTTATCATTTAAGAAAACAAACAAATAAATAGACACTGGTCCTCTAGTAGAGTTGCTAACAGAATGGCCAAAACCAGAAGCTAGTTGACAAAATGGAAATCTGCTAGCATTGCGCTCAAAATGCTGTCAGCAGTGTGACGTCTGTGCAGGAGATCCTTCAACTGCATTGTGAATATTTGAGGTATCTATTAGGGATCCTTATCCAGCTAATCCAAAGGAAAAATAAATGGAAACAGAACACTGTCCTGTCATGTTCTGTTGGTATTTATTTTAGATCGAATAAAAATGAGAGTTAGAAGTAATTTGAATTAAGTCATTACAAAGAAAAAAATCTTTCTTATGGTTTTCTCTTTGGAATTTTTTCTCCATTCAAATTTCAGCCCACTTCTAATTTTAGAGAGAGGCAGCTGCATTTTGTGATGACTTGGAACCATACTGCCAAATGTCAGAGGGTGGGTGGTGGTTAGATCTGCAGCTGTTTTTTGTGGTGGAAAAATACATACGCTGGAAGTAGAAGAATTTTACACACACACACACACACACACACACACACACACACACACACACACCAGCAAGGATCACCAGGGTAAAAGGATTCATAGCAAAGGGTTTGAATCTCTCAATCTCCAGCTGCTTTCCTGGATGGACTCTTCCTTTCTTCTAGTGCAGACAGCCCCATGTCCATTAGTTTGGATTACAAGACTAAGCCTGCCCCCAGCCCCAAAGAGATTTCAGCCAAGAACACACCATTTCAGCTATCCCGCCATAATAATATTAAAAGGTGTACAGGTGTACAATAGGTTGTTCAGATTAGATGCTGGATCTGTTTGGAATGTGGTAAGATTTGGATTAGGAAGGAGATGAACCAGTTGGCTGTCTTTTCCCCCTCAGGCTGGTGTCGAAAATGTGTACCTGTAAGTCTGATTTATATTCAAAATGGCAAAGCAATATTACAGCAAAAATAAGAGTCACCCAAGTTTATGTTGTGTTTCTCTAAACTAAACAATGAACCAATCCCAACATTATTTTAGCCCATTAAATCAAGATGACATGTTTAAAGAGCAATTGTTACACAGGCAATCTTCCTTACTTTAGGTTGTCCCCAAAGGTACAAATTGACCACTTATGTATGATCTGGCAAGCTGTGGTGTGGTTTGTTGAAATCTGTCTTGTTATGTTCTGTGAGACTGCTTCTGCTAACAATCCATGGTGTGCTAATTAGCCACAATAGGAGTCCATGGTTTGTTATAGGCATACAAACTCTGACTTATTCTTGGTTTGTTTCCACAACTGCCCACTATGAAGCAAGAAGTGGAAAAGGGGCAGGAGAGGAACAGACCAGAAATAAACTGGAAATTGATAAACCACATGTTACCAATATGTAGAGAAATCTTGTAGCACCTTTGAGACTAACTGAAAGAAAGACATTGGCAGTATGAGCTTTCCTATACTAAAGTCTACTTCCTCAGATACATGTTATCAAGTTCTGTTTCAGCAGTATGATCCTAAATAGGCTTACTTCAATGTTTTTCCTAAGAAGTATTTTCTAGGCAAGTTTGGAGCCATCTCTATCAGACATCCCTTACTGTGTGTGCACTGGTGAAAACAGAACAGTGGCTAAATATTATCACATTTCTTCATACCTTTGTTATGGTAACACTTTTGCCTGCCTGCTACTGAGATGTTCCAGTGTCTATATTCTTATTGACTCCCTAAAAAAGTATGAAAAGGCTTCAATAAACCAGCAACCCAATGGCAATTGGGCTTTCCCCCTTTCATAGTTCCATGTGGTTTTCTCAGTAAAAAGGTCAGATATTTTTCTGGCATCACAGTGTCAGGCACATTGTTTGCCAAAGCAAGATAGACAGCTAACCTTGTCCTGTGGACTGATAATATTTGTATACAGAAGAGTCAAATCTGTTTCTCCTTGTTTGTCCTAGTGTATTGCAATCCTGGTTTATAATTTTCTTTTCCCTTTATTAATCTTCTGTGCAATAGGACAACCCAATCCACTTGGTCTGGAGTGTTATAATTCTTGGGTTTTCTCCTACATACTGTATATCCTGACTGTTTTCCCTGCTAGATCCTGCAATAAGAAGGAAGAATTGGTTGATGGTCGTCTCCATGTCAGTGGAAAAGCGAATCTGCTTGAGTTTTCATCTGCATGTTAAAGAAGCCACTCAAAGTGCTGAATGTATTTTGGGCCAGTGTTCAGCATTTTGGATTATTGCCTTCCAGTCAACTTTGACTTATGCAACTCTATAAATAATAGTCCTCCAAGTAACAGATCATCAAGACCCCTGCTCAGGTCTTGCAAACTCAAGACCATGGCTTCTCTGACTAAGTCTATCCATCTTCTATGCAGTCTCGTCCGCTTTTCCTACTTCCCTCAACCATACCAAGCACCTTGGATAGCTACTTTAACGTTGAGACTGAAACCAAGATCAGACCCCCAACAAGCTGCCATGGAGGTGTGTGTGTGAGATAGAAAAAGATGGCATTTGGGGGAGATACTGCTACATTTTAAAAACATATAATTGTTACCATTTTTAATGTGTTCTTTCTGATGTGTAGTAATCTCATTTACCTTCAGTTTACCTGATCCTAAGAGGCAGAACATATTTGTTTTGAGTTTTATGTAAGACAAGTTAGAATTTATAACCAAAGTTTACCTGGTGATTACACAGCTACACAAGGGAGTGAATAACCCATGACAAATTCACAGTCCTTGAGAAATTAATAATCCTAGGAAATGTGCTTGTGTCCCTGTTTCTGGTCAATAAATTAAGTTGAGCCCACAGTTGGCTTCCTCTTAGGAAGGCTGATGACCAAGCTGCCAGCTACAATGCCAGGAATGAACAAGTCACAGGGCAGCCTGATAAGCAAACTTCCTCAGTTCCTTCCACTGGTTGATAAGAAGCAGGCAGCTATTATATTTTAGGAAAAAACAAAACAAACCCTTGTTCTTGTTACTTGATTCATGCAACATGATATAGCTACATACATATGAACAAAGAATTTGACAGGGGAGGGTGATGAGGAGCTTAGACATAAGTAATAATCTGGCATTAGGCATTCTACTTAAAATTTGTGGCTGTGAGGGTGGCACGAGAGAGGTCCCGTCCCCTCTCAGCCAGATTAGATTGGCAGCCACAGGGTACAGTCATAATGGCAGTTGGATTGTGCTGTTCAGTATCCGAGCATTGTGTCACAAATATTACAAACTACTTGGTGTCTGATGCTCATCCTCACAGATCTCTGCTGTTAAGTACTGTATGGTGCAAATTCAGAGTATAAAAGCTGTCATGTTCTAGAATATCTTCCTAAAACACTCTCCCCTCCTTGGACAGTTCTGGAATGTCTTACCTTCTGTCGTTCCTGTCCCAAATTTGGCTGAATTAAGCCAGCTAAGAGTAAGGGGAAAATCCATGGACCCTTAAGTCTGCCCCTCATGGTGGTGGCAGCAGGAGGGACAGGGGTGCAAGCACCCTGCCCTTGCCTCTTTGGAGAGCTAGCTTGCAGTAGTAGGTCTCTCTCTCTCTCTCTCTCTCTCTCCCTCTTCTTTCACTGTGAACAGGCTACCAGCTTGATAAATAAAAACACAGAAGCCAAGTGCCTGTAGCCAATCGTGAAGCAGAAAGAGCTTCAGGGCTGATCCTGTAGATGTTAACTATGTGAGCTCTGGCTCAAGCATTGCTCACAGATTGCACTACCTTGATATTCCTCTAAAATTCTTCTCAGATATAAAACCAAGGGCAGGAATTTGGTCTGGAGGGAAGATATGAAAACATAACACGTCCCCAGTTGTCACACAGACTCTCCCAGACTATGATTTTAGCATATATCAACTCAACAGGTAAGTCATATTCCCAAGCTTGGGCTCCAAATCAATCTCATATCCACTTACCTGAGAATAAGTCTCACTGAACTCTTTCTGTGTGAACAAATAGGACTGTATAACTCTCTCAAAAAACATGTTTAAAAATGTTATTGTTTATAATTAGATTTAGTTTAACTTCTCATTAGTAGGAGGAAAAGGGCGGAATCATACCTTTGCAATTACATCAAAGCCATGATTTTAGGATACAGTCTTAGATTTCTCTAATAGCCTTTAAAATCTATGCACCTTGTCAAAGGGCCAAAGAACAGACTGTTCTGCATAATCTCATGCACCTATCACATTCTAACATATTGTACACATTTGACAGTAGACTGTACCCTGTGGAAGTTTATACTATACTGATTTTTTTAGATGTTAAGGGTGCTGCAGGATACATTTTTCAGGGCAATTTTTAAAACGTTTGAGTAAGCTCAAACCTATTTTTCAGGGAAATCATCATTTTCTAAACTATCAAAGGAATGTTTGAAGTTCCTTTTGATGACAAATTGTATTAAAAATGTTTTTGAGCTCTGAGCTGTAAATGTTTGGCTTCATTGACTTTCATGTGACATAACCACATTATGATTGTACATTATGCTCAGAGAGTGCAATTCTCACAAGCATTATTCTGTGAGCATTCTGTCTCTTTTTCTCGCTGTACCACCACAGAGATTTAGTAGTTAGGGTGGGTGTAGGGTGCCCAGACAGCATCCAATTGCAGTTTGGCCACAATGAAAAAGATATTGACAAGAAGTCATCACCTGCCAGAGATTCTACAGCTGGGAGAAGAGAGCAGATGTTGCCTACTGGGTGACATCTGCTCTCCCCATTGGCATCATAAGGCAGGTGCAGGGGTGAGGACCACACCAGGTGACACTCCAGAGGGCCATGCGAGACCCTGAAGGCTTTGGGGTGGTGGCGGCAGAGGAGCCTTCAGAGTCCTGCAAAGGAAGAGCCAAGTGAGACTGAAGGGGGGGGGGGAGCCTGCAGTGGTCTAGCCAAGTGGGGGGCAGGGAAGCAGGCAGTTTGCCCCCCCCCCCACTGGGTGACATCCACCTTAGGGATGCCACTGGCTCTCCCTTGTGATGTCTTTCTTTTTCTCCCAACTTTAGGACTTCAGCCAGATGCTGCCAGTAACCCTACCTTCTTCTGACTGTTAAATGACTGTGGAAGGACATTCCAGCACTGAGGCATTGCCTTCAAGGGGAAATTGCAAAAGGAGGCACTGAATGCCTCCTTCCACAACATATCAAAAGCAACATACTCCTGGTTACCCATACCTGTGTATATCACCAACAGAATTTTGGTGCATGTAAATAAAAACCTGAAACTTTCTGTTAGCCCCAACTACATTAGATTAATTGAATCAAGGAACTTTGATATATAAATACTGATTTACCAACTTACCATTGATTCAGTGCATTTCCTCTAATTAATATTAACAATAAGACTTTGATTATTTATTTTATGGAAATAAATTTCTGCTTAGTTCTAGCAAAAAGATGTCTTTTCATAATGGTCCAAATTTAGGAAACTTCAGTTAAGAACTGAATTGCCTTAGATCAGGGATGGCAAATGCACATGGGGGGGGGGATTTTGGCCCTGTGCTGCCCTCTCCCCTCACATGCCATGCCATCATTTTCAGATAACCGGAAGTGAAGTCACATCACATCCAACCATCATCTTGGCTAATTTTGGAATGTGTTTTTCCTGTTCATATTTTAGGGTGTCAGTATGCAAAGGAATCTTGTAACACCTTTGAAGCTAACTGAGTGAAAGACATTGTAGCATAAGCTTTTGTAGATTTGGTTTACTTCCTCAGGTGACTCCATGCTTTTGAGGAAGCAGACTAACAGGCAAAACAGGCGGTCAAAAAGAGCCGGCTTCCCGGCAGACTGGGGGCATGGCATTCAGATAGCAGTACGCCCCCAGTCCACCAGGAAGCTTTATGGCCGACCACGAATGTGGAGGGTCTACATTGTTTTGGCAGCATATTGTTTACACTCACTGTGCTGAAGAAACGGCACCACTGTGGCAAAGGCGCCCTTTCCCCAACGCAAAAAGGAACAGTTTTCTGCCGCTCCTTTTCATGCCAGGGAAAGGCCCGGTTGGGGGTGTGGTGTGTGGTCGCCGCAGCCCCAACCTGGTGAGCAAAGGGGTGGCCAGAAGCTGCTCCTTTGGGGCCATCTGTTTTGCCTCCAAGTCTACAAAAGTTTAAGCTACAACATGTTTCAGTGTCAGGAGCTAAATCGTCCAGCTTGCCTGCCATGGTGTAAAATGTTAACCTAAGAGAATGTAGTTTTACTTGCTTGATATTTGCTGGTACTAGTGTGTAACACCATACACTATGGTGTCCAGAACGGATCCCCCACGAGTTTCAAGGGGAGACTGTAGTGTACACCTTTGGCTGGTTAAAAGAAGCTTTTCTGGATTTTGCTACTGAAGCCTGGATTTTTGAACTAAGTAATTAGTGGACAATATTCACCCAGTTAGTCTCAAAGGTGCTACAAGACCCCTTTCCATACTGATATTCCAGACTAGCATGGATATGTCCCCCAATATTTTGGGGAGTTGAAGGGTTTGTGAATAGAGACCCATGCCACCACATTTACGGCCAGTTTTGGTGGCTTTGGGCCAAAAGAAATCCTAAAAATCTGTACATTTTAAATTTGGGGGGAAGCTTTGGGGGAACACTTTCCCCACCACTGCTTAACATGGATCAAATGAAAACAAAGCAGACCATGGGTTAAATTCCCAAAGCAAGAAGTCTGATAACAAGAACTACCTTCAAATGGCTGAAAGAAAGAAAGACAATTTGAAAGAAAGAAAGAAATTTTGCGATTATTTTGAATTGCTTTATTGAATATATGGGAAGCTGTTGGACTTAAAGGTGGGAAGAAAGACTTGAGACATTTTTAATGTTTATATTATAATTATGTACTTTAAAACTAAATGTTACTTTATGTACCACTGTATATCTGGGAAGGTGGTGTTTTGGATTATATTGTGCCATAGCAATCTTTCAAAACTTTTTAAAAACAAGAAACTAGGAGGCTGATAAACTTAAAATCTTTAACCTGTTTCCCCAAAACACTTCATAAGCCAGGATAGCTGTGGGTTTAAGCTGACTGTACTCTTAGAAATATACACTCTGTACCTGAAACACATTCTGCTTTCACTATGTCTGCCATAGATGGAAAACAAATGCATAGTGTGATGAAACACATTCAGGGGTGAAGGACCTTTTGAGCTGTACTATCATTTGGACATTGTTGAGGAAGGTTGAGGTATTGCTGAAGAGACAGACTCAAGGTACTTCAGATGCATTCATAATATACTATGCCAGCCTAGAGGTCCGTGTTAAGTGATGAGAAAGCTCAGGATCAGTACTAGCACTGACCCTTTTTAAAAAATAGCATGCATTCATTGTTACTTTCCACCCAGGATTAGTTACCAACCACTTTTTTGTGCATTTAAAAAAACGTGTGTACGTGCATTGAAACACACAATGTTTTTTTCCCCAACATACAGTGGTACCCCGGGTTACGAAATTAATTCGTTCCGCCGCCGCTTTCGTAACCCGGAATACTTCGCAAGCCGAAAAACCCATTGGCGCTAATGGGGAAAAGCCGCGATTTCGTGTGAAATAGCGCCGAAAAGCACCAAATTTTTTTTCGTAACCCGAAAAAACCTTCGTAACCCAGAACAGTTTTTTTAATTGGATTTTTTTCGTAACCCGGAAATTTCGTAAGGCGGCGCATTCGTATCCCGGGGTACCACTGTAGTTTTATAATACTGTATAAAACCTTTTTTTGTTTTTTGATGAAGGGCCTTCAACTCCGCTTTGGAGTGGGGTGCCATGCTGACCTGCCACAATCACTTCCTGGAAATGAGTGTCATAGTGATTTCTTTGAACTGCACATTCATCAATTATTTCTTGATGATTTAAGCAAGCTGTTAGTTAAAAAAATTAAAATTTGTAATAATATTATAGTTAAGTTTTAAGTTAATATTTGTAATAACATTTAATATTATTTTAATATATTTTAATAAGATATAGTTAATTTTTTTTAACTAAGAGCTCATTGTTAAATGAAAAAGAGCTCATTTTTAATGAAGAAAAGCTCATTTTTATCTAAAAACCCTTTATTTTCTTTATTTTGTATTCGGGTTTATAAAAGATAAAAGTCGGTTATTCTCATGTTCCTGTCTGATTTTTTTAAGGCATGGATTGCTGGCTTAAAACAGATACTTTGAAGAACAAAGATGTTATGTTTGAAAAATCAGCAATACGGCTGATGATGTGAAAGAGACACTTATCAGTCACATCAAGTGTACCAAATTCATACTGCAAATGGATGAATCGATTGACATCACAGGGTTGGAGGTTTTAACAGTATTTGTTCATTATATTTGCTTACAAGGCTATCAAGAAGGACCTTCTTCTTTGCAGACCACTACAAACCAACACATCAAGGGGTGAAATATTTAATCTTTTGGATGATTTCTTCTCATCAAATGAAATACCATGGGAATACTGTGTAGATGTATGCACTGATGGTCCAAAGGCAATGATGGGTCACAATGCTGGAGCCATTGCCAAAATGAAAGAAAAATCAAAGAACTGTAGCAGCCGCCATTGCATTCTTCATAGACCCATGCTGGTCTCAAGACAAATGCTTTCTGAGCTTATGACAGTGTTGAATGATACCATAAAAATATTAAATTATATAAAATTGTGACCTTTTAAAAGTAGGCGCTTCCAACGAATGTGTGAAGATATGGGAAGTCACCATCAGTCCCTCCAGTAATGTGGTTGTCTCAAGGAAAAGTGCTGACACATTTGATGGAACTGTATGCAGAGGTAGCAGCATTTTTGATGGACCATAATACTCCATTGGTGATGGTTTTAAATGATGAATACTGAGTGTGCAAACAGGTGTATTTGGCTGACAGTTTTAGCAAAATGAACACGAATTTATCACTGCAAGGTAAAACTACCACAGTTTTTAATGAAAACGTCAAAGTGTCTTCTTTTAAGAGGAAAATTATGTATTGGATGGAGTGCATGGAAAAGTAAGGTGGGTTACAAACCATCATTTTGTACGTATTCACTACGTATTAGGGTTAGGAAGGGGCGGTGCTTCTGCACCCCCCTAACCCTAGTACATAGTGAATACGTACAATATGGCAGTGGCCATTCCACATGGCCGCCGCCATATTGACGTAGCGGACGCTGTGTGTCCGCACGTCGCGTGGCGCTTATGACGTCGTGAGTGTGCCATTGGCACCTCGCGGCATCATAACTGCGCCGCAGGAAGAAGCTCCATTTTGGAGCTTCTTTTTTGCTCCGCGCGGGAGTCGCGCGGTTTGGCTGCTGCGGCTCCCTCGCAGAGCAAACAGCAGCACCAGCAGACCGCCGCAAAGCGGCGGTCTGTAACACACCTAAGATATTGATTGTTTCCCTCTTAAAAACAATTGTAAAATTCATTGTTCTTATCTCATATGTTATCAGGTAGCAAGTCCTACACAATTATCAGCTTTCCATATAAACGCAAACATAATCTTATCTTAAGTACTCACTGTACTTGGCTACATTCCACTGGACCTGACAGGAAACATTCCCCTGGGGTTCTGAAATCAAATCCTAGGAACAAATGTTTAATTCTATAAATCTAGAGAGAACTGAAAGGATAAATGGTTTAATTATGAGGATTGTACACTGATAACAAGATTCAAGTCAGGCTCCTGTTTGTTAATTCAGAAAATAGTCCAATTCAGCTCATACTGAGTGGGAGGCCACCCAGTTCAATTTAGTTTCGAATCCAAATGTCAGTTTAGATGTCCAAAGCTTTGTACTTCCAAGAACTAGCATTGGAAATCAACCAAAGGCTATAACTTGTTTTTCCTGATTGTCACCTGGATCAAATTTGCAGACACAGTAGCCCACTGTGAAGTGATTATGCCCACCGAACATATGACAAATAGGTACAGTTGTCTGCTGGAAAACTGGTGAGATGTGCTACTTAAGAAACATACTAGCAGGTCCACATCCATTTGCACCAGTGCCATGTAGATCACATTACAGAGAATTACATATTGTTTTCCTTCCCACCACCTCTAGATTGTCTTGATTCAAACCACAGCAACTGCTGAGGAAGTGGCAATATGCTGCTGTTATTGCCTCAAGTCATTTCCAACTTATGGCAATCCTAAAGCGAACCTGTCACTGGGTTTTCTGGAGCCGAGAGTGTGTGACTCACCCAAGATCACCATGGCCAAGCAAGGATTCAAACCCTGGTCTCTGGAGTCATAGTCCAATGTTCAATCAGTATAACACACTGACTCTCTAGTGGCAATATAGCTTTTGTAAAAATGTGAAATCCAGCTTTGTTAATGTTGAACAAAAGACCAAGAAAATGAAGACCCAGTGGCATCACCTAGTGCAGTAACTCATGGTGTCACCTCCACATTGACCTCCTTCCATTCCACACCATACAGAATCCTTACTCATGTTTTTTGTACTAATATTACTTGTAAATCCTAATTACTCCATCTCACTGAATATCATGACATGATCTGTGACATAAAGCAACTAGCACAATTAAAATTAGACCTTTTACAATAAGCTGGAATTGTATGACTAAGAAGAAATCATGTGTTTTTTAATTTGTACATAATTTCAATAAAGAATAATAAAAAAAATTAGACCTTTTACACTATCATACACATGGCCTCAGTGCATTTACATACTCTCTTTTTCTGGCTTTGCTTCGCGAACGAAGATTCAGGAAGGACGCATCCCGTGCTTTGTACAAGCGCGTTGGTGACTAAAAAGGCCAAACTGGGACAAACAGGTCCGGTTGCAGAATGCACAGCGGAAAGTCTCCTTGGGTGATGTTTCCGGGTTGTGGTTCTTTCTGTGTTGTAGTTTCTCTTCGAGACTCGTTCGCCGTGAGCTTTCGAAAAAGGCTGCAGCATGGTGGATAGTGCATCTCCATGCCTCCCGATGCGAGGCCAGGGCAGACCATTGTTGGTGATCAATTTGGCCAAGCCTGAGATGCTTTTTAAGGGAGTCCTTGTATCTCTTCTTTGGGGCGCCCCTCTTACGCTGACCCGTGGCGAGTTCACCGTAGAATACTATTTTTGGGAGGCGATGGTCCTTCATCCTAAGGAATTGGGGGGGGGGCATCCTAGTTGTTCCAGGATCTGCCACAGACCTTTTCTACTTACAGTGTCAAAGGCTTTGGTGAGGTTGTTATGCTCAAGATTGTAAGGGCAACCTGTTTATCCTGAGAGCGTGTAATGAGAATCTCCCTCTCCGTGAACTTATTCACAGTAGGGCTGACACAGACATTGAGACACCAAATTTGGTTTTAAACACCATGCATGTAACATTTATTGAATCACAAAGTAATACAACCATTGATTATCAAGAGCTCTTTCACTCACACACTCATACAATACTCACACACACTTTCCTTCCGCCGAACATTGATCAGTTGTTCTTGAAGGCTGGGGATGACACCGTTGCCGCGGTAGATGCCAACAAAATGGAGGTGAAAGTCCAGGGTCTTTATACTTTTTCTTCTCTCTGACTTTTGGCTGCTGAAGTCTTGCAATATTGCAGCCCATTATTCAACTTCTTCCTTTGGGAGGACAGACAGGTTGTTCAGATCAGTCCGTGTTCAAAGCAACTCGTTCTGTTCAAAGTCCTCCATTGTCCTGTCAGTTCCTCATCATGGCGACTCAGGAGATAAGGTTCTTCCAGGTCATAGTTCGTCACACCTGGATGGCACCCCGCTTCAGCTTCCAAGTTTTCAGACTTTCCTCGCCTCGGTTTTCATTACACGCTCTCAGGATAAACAGGTTGCCCTTACAATCTTGGGCGTAACATAATTGGTGTCAGAAGTGGGATCCTAGAGCGTGGTGAGACTCTTTCTTTCTGGGGACTCTCATAGCTGGGGGGATGGATCTTGAGACTTGGTGCAAGGGGACGCCCTTGCTGGGAACAAGGGGCAAAGAGGGAACAGGTGGAGGTTTGGAAGCCTGTTTACACAACTTCTTTGTTCTTTGAGGGAGGAAGTCAGCGTGCTTCTTCCTGCAGTTGTAACAAAAAGTTTGGAGCCAAGAGCAAAGAGGGATCAGGTGGAATTTTGGAAGCCTGTTTACACAACTTCTTTGTTCTTTGAGGGAGAGAGTTGGCGTGCTTTCTCCCGCAGGTGTAACAAGAGCAGAGGGGAACAGGTGGAGGTGTAATGAAAATCTTTAGAGGCCAGAAGCTACGCCAAAGCTGTGCTCCAGTCCTTAGAACTGGAGTATGGCTTTGGCATGCCTTTCAGCCTCTTCGGACGCACACATCATTTAAACAGCACACTTCCTGAACTTTGAGAGTCTCCCAGTAGCCACATGGCCAGATGTAGATGGTACCAGCATGCAAGATATATCTATAACCATTAACTGCACCCGAATCCTCATCATTCTTATGTAAGACCTTGTGTAGCAGATTTCTACTGTGTATGTCACTGTGGGGAGAAGACGTTTACATTCACTAGGCCTCCTTATGAACTTTAGGCATCTGGAAGGCAGAGCACTGGACTAGAAAGAGAGGGGAGGAGAGAGACATTCTTAGCCTGATATACACCGAGGTTTGAAAGTTACTTTTTGGAAAATAGCTCCCAAACTAACCACAAATCAGTATGAGTATTTGCCATACTAGCTGGGGTATTCTGTTAGTTGGATCCAAAAGATTTATGTTCCCAGGCCTTGGATTTAGCAAAGCAATCTCTAGTAGGTTTCTTATCATGGAATGTGGATTCAGTGCTATCTGAATCTCAGTGAACTCTCAGCAAAAGAGAAGAGATTTCCAGTCATTTCCAAGTCACATTTTTGGCCAATGTGCAAAAATGCACAAATGATGCAAGGGGCACAGGTTGGGACAGGATGAAAATCACCCTCCTTTCTTGCCACAGTTACCTATCACCCATGTAGAACATTGAAATTACATGTTGCAGTGAATCTTCCCTACTTAACAAGAGTACATCTGCTCAGGGTTCAAGACACTTTGGTGCTCCACTCTCTTTCTCTTCCTTCACCCTCCCCATCACTGCACTCCTGCTTTGTGCTTTTCTTCTCCATCTGTCATCAGTCATTAGGATGATCACTCTATTAAGCACCCCAAGAACAGTGGTCATTGTGTCCTTTTAGGAATTATTCTGTATGAAGTCAAAGGCTTTCATGGCCATCATCCATAGTTTTTCATGGCCATCATCCATGGATTTTTCGGGCTATGTGGCCATGTTCGAGAAGAGTTTATTCTTGATGTTTCACCAGCATCTGTATTTTTCCCCCTTTGTACTTCTGCAAACTCAGAGTTCCATCAAGCAGGTTGATTCAACTCAAATCTTGTTTCCAGGGGGGGCACTATGGGTGGATGGGTATTGCACACCTTAGTTCCAACTCTCCCCATTTTGCAGGGGTAGCCCTGATTATTCCTCTGCTGTCCACTATTCAGCTACCTTTAAAATGTCCCTGTTTCGTTCTCCTCTTCTCACTTTCCTCCTTTGCCCATGTCTTACTTCTGTTGCTCCATGCTAAGTTCCTATTAGATTCATGCAAAATCATACTGTTGAAGCCTCTCTATGCTGTCTAGTCAGCTTCAATTTATGAATAACTTTTGCTATTTTCACCACATTCTGATGTTGCTTGGCCACATGTGTACCAGATTTCATCTCTGAAATGTTGGAGGGTAAGTTTTTGTCAGCCCTCACATTCTTATAGTACACTATTAGAAGGAATCACAATTGGAATAGAGGGAGATGAATCCAAGTTTGGAAACATTTCATCTTTTGGATAACAGCTCTTAGAATTTTTGGTCAACATAGCCACTGCCCGGTTGTATGGGGGATTTTGGGAGTTGTAATCTAAATAAGTAAGGTTTCAAGTTTTGCAGATAAAGATTATTGATAGCAATGGAAGGAAAGCAAGAAGCAGAACATGGTTCTACCACATTCTAAAGTCCTGCAATTATTTGTTAAAGGCAATGTTACAGTCTGTGTGTTTCACTGCACTGCATGTTCTACTGTACTGCAAATAATTTTGTCTTAAATCATATTTGGCAGGCCAGGTAAGCAGGCAACACAAACAAAATAGTCAACCATTTTTGCCAAGTGGCCTTGGGGACTCATTACTCTTCATCCAGCCATGGACTGAACATGCTTCCACTCCCAGGGTTCTGAGCCTGAAGGTGATGCAAACCCTTTGTCTTGCCCAAGAGCCAAATTGCAAAATCAAAGAGATAAAACTGGCCTTATGAACAGCAGTGCAAGAGAAAGAATGCATGAAACTGCACATCTAGCTCAAACTAAACTGCTGAGATACACAGGACAAAGGCCTGCTGGCTGCTGAAAGAAAAAGAGGAATGCTTTGGAGAATCTTCAGGGAGGAGAAAGTGTGTCTGTTTGTATATCTCCTTCTGTTCATATCTAGAGACCACAGGCACGTGATGATGAGATGGTGTGGAAATGTATGAATCCCAAGATAATGTGGGGATTTCCAGAGGGGATGTTAGATAGATAAAAGGCTGTCAGGGAATCAAAGTAAGCCAGCAAGACAGTCAGATGACTCAATGCTCTAATGCTGACCATTACAGCGATTGCTGGAATATCAACACAGACCGCCCAGTTCCTTTCAGCTGAGTCCAGATGTTTGAACAAAGGGTACGCTGAATCTAAATGCAAAAGTAAACAAGGGTTTAAAAAACAACCCAGGACAAGGTTTGTCACACATATTCATCCTCACTTCACAGTCAAAGTACGATTAGCATTATTTCAAATTACTGTAGATACTCATGTATAAGTCTAAAAAATTATGTCAAAAATTTGACCCAAAAAAACCCAAGTTGACTTATCCATGGGTCAATGTACCTGTATTTTCCGGCGTATAAGACAACTGGGCGTATAAGACGACCCCCAATTTTTCCAGTTAAAATATAGAGTTTGGGATATACTCGCCGTATAAGACTACCCCTCTTCCAACGCACACCAAATAAAAATTTAAAAAACAACAGATTTGATTTCAATATGGTAATTTTAATTCAAATGCTTATGACATGCAGGTACTTAGCAGGAAAACTTGTTGTATACAAAGCCTGCTTGGATTGGTCAGCTCTCCCTGCCTGCCCAGCCCTCCCTGTCTTCAAGACTATCAGAGCGGTAGTGCAAACACAGCTCTTTTTTTCATACCCCTGGCGTCCCGGACGCCTGCAGCTTGCTCCGCCCTTCAGTTACATATGCGACGACTGCAGATTCTCCATTCTGGCTTGGAAGTTTCAGCACCTGCCCTATAAGATGACACCCGGCGTATAAGACGACCTCCGACTTTTGAGAAGATTTTCCTGGGTTAAAAAGTAGTCTTATACACCAGAAAAGACAGTAAATACTGTACTTTAAAAAAAAAAACAAGGGGGCGGCACCATCCCTTGGTGAAAGACATAAGTGTAATCCCGTGATGGCAAACCTATGGAATGCATGCCAGAGCTGGCACATGACACCATTTCCCCTGGCTTGTGGCAGAGGTAGGAAGAGGTGCGCACCTGTTCCTCCTTCCTGACCATCCCCAGCCTGCAGTTGCCTCTCAGGAGGCAGCTGAAGGCCATGGACAGCATTGTGGGAGGAGGGACATGCACCTCTTCTTCCTCCTTCCTGACCCTGCCAGCCTCCAGTTACCTCTTGGGAGGCAGCTGAAGGCCCGAGCGGGGGGGGAGAAGTTCCGTCCCAGAAGTACTACCTCCAGAGGGTGGGAGTCCTGCCCCTGGCACCAGGTAACACCCAGTGCCGGAAGACCTTTTAGTTTGGGCACTTGGCCCCTAAAAGGTTCACCATCACAGGCATAATTTGTCCTGGAAGCACTACCCCTCCCCCCCATTTTCCATTCAGCCCTTAATGTGAGCACAAACTGTAATGCCTGCTGCATTTTTTCCCTTTGCTTCAGGTCCTCAAAATTCATATCTGTGACCTCCCTAATAGAGGGAAAGGCAGCTCCTTTCAGCGACACTGCCAAAGTGCCATTAGCGCCCTGGGGTGTTGTGGCGACGTCACGTGTGCCCATTTGGACACAGTGCATGTGCAACATCATTGGTGCATGTGCCATTAGACAGTACTGTGTAAAGATGGCACTGCTGTTAAGTGCTAGGGTTCAGGAGCATGCAGTTGCTGTACGCTCCCGAACCCCAGAATCGGCACCAGCACACTGCTTCCCACCCATGTATACCGGGCTGTAATTTCCTGGGAGATTTCAGGCTTGATTTATTCAAGGACCCATCAAAGATAGCTACCCTCATTTCAGCTTCTTGTTATTTGCTGTCTAGTCAGCTTCAATTTATGAAGATCCAATGTATGAGAAATGTCCAAAAGCCTAGACATTTTAGCTCAGAGATTCAATGAAGAATTTAATATTTAAATGATTTCACATATGCAACTAATTAGAGGGATATCTTGCATAAATGTGGCAAATGACACCCCCCCCCCCCAAAAACACGCCCCAGATGTACCTGACCTTTTATGGCCACATTTTCTTCAAGGTAAAATAGCAAACCTTTCTGTAGTACATGCATATGAATCATGCTTTGGTGCTGAAGCATGTCAACAAATTTGTACTATTAAATAACATTTCCCTTTGGATTACAGAAATGAGTGAGGCTAGTCTACACTATCACTTGAAAGTATAAGAAAATAATCTTTATGTCAATGCCAGCAAGTTTTAACCAATTCAGATACAAATGGGATAAAAAGTCCTGTTCTGTGATGAGTTCTGAATCAGACTCTAAGCAGCTTTTTGAGGTAATCTAATGCGCCAACACAAATCTTCCACCATGATAACAAAAGCAAGCTGGCCTCCCAGAACATGTAATTTCCCAAAGTGGAATCTAATCAGAATGGCACCAGGTGAAGGAGTCTAGCTGTGTTCTTGGCAGGTACTGTTGGCATAATTAAGGCAGCTGTGTTGTATAAGTAGGCTTGCTCGTCTAATCCTTTTTCTCCTCAATAACTCCTGTTGAGGAACTAGGATTATACAAATCTGGCATCTGCAGTGTTGGCAGGATGGAAAAGAAGGAGGCTCTCAGACTGGAATGAGAGGAAAAGATGGAATTTTCACAATAACATTTCACTATTGCCTTCCTTTAAAGACTATTGACTGAAGAATGATCGTACATATAGTGGAATTGGTAGCCTCACCATTAAAATGAATTCCAAACTATGTAATAAGCAGCCGTGTAATTAGAACAGCCAAAGGCATATCCAATAGGACACTCTCAAAAGACAACCACCATCCAAAGTGGATGTGGAAATCATGTTACCCTTTAAAGGTTGTTGGAATGTAACTCCCTGCAGCCCTGCCATGAGATATGCTGGCTTGCTGCTAGGAACTGCAGTCCAACAACCTCTGGAGGATCTCACGATTTTCACTCCTATTCTAAGGATAGTTCAAGAAGTCAAGAAGTATGGATCTACTTTTTTATATTATTGTTTTCAGCTTTTATTTTATCCTGTCCCACATTTCTCTTGACTATCTTACATTTTGCAGTGTCTTGTCCTCCTTTACTGTTATGACATCTGGCCACCCTGTAAATGGCCCTCCCTAAAATGCAAGTCCCAGGATTCCAGAGGAATCCTGGAATAAATGTGAAATAATAGTGCTATAACAGTATAATATGATATTTATGTGTTTGGCCCTCTCTGGGGCATCATAGACTAAGGATAGACTCTTGAGTATAAAATAGACCAGTGGCATAAATATAGCAAAATTATCCCCCATCCTGCCCAGGGACATTTTCGGGATTAAATTATGAAGCATTGAATGTCACAAAAATGGCCTTATGGACCCCACTTTCTACATCCCTGCTCCAAGGCAAGGGCTTTATCTTGTAGCATAATACCCTTCATCAGAATGAGGCATTGAAGCAACTAGGCAGGATAGCCCTGGAGGGTTCTAGGTACCTTATTACTACCTTAGTTGTGATGACAAAAATATTACTTGAAATTAAACTAAGTTCTCACCTTTTGCCACTCTATGCAGAGAAGGGAATTTGACTTGAATTGATGCTGTACCTTAGTTTTTATATTTAAAAAAGGAACCACCCCCTTCTCTGAGTAGACTGACAAAAGGAGCCCCATGCTGAGCCCCGGTTTTACCCTTGATATATCCACGGGTCATATCAAAATCCATAATTTTGGCCTCCGAACCTGTCTTAGACTTATACATGAGGCTGACTTATACTTGAGTATGTACAGTAAATTGCCTCTGTGGTTGAATTCCTTTACTGACAGCTGAAAAACTGATTATTGTTGCTAGAAGCAAACCTTAAAGCTGCCAAAGCCACTGAGAAGATTGTATGATATGGTTATAAAAAATAATTTAACCTATGTGAAAGACTGATGAAAAAGCAGGGTCTTTATCCTGTTTATTATAACTGAGAATTTTATCTGGAGGAGAGATAAGGGAAGCCTGGCAACAGGGCCGGCTCTAGGTATTTTGCCACCCTAGGCGAGAAATATTTTGGCACCCCTGTCGCCCGTCATAATTATTTTCACCCCTTGATTTCCGCTGTTTCGTTTGTTAAAGCTAAACATGAAATAAAACTTAGGTTCCAATCTCTCGTCACAGTATTGAGAATTAGTCAAAAAGCCAATTAGGTTTTTACAGGTTAAAGACTTTTTTTTATTGCTGAGATATTTGGAATGGAGACTAATGCATACATATTCCTTTTGGAAGCTGGAAGCATTATTCATTCTAATGATGTGGAAAAATCTGGATCCCATCCCCATGAATTTGTGGGGTAGTAGTGATCCATCTATGACCCCTAAAAACTAAAAATCTTCACCCAAGGGGCAGAAAAGGATGTCTCAAGAAAGAGAGGAAAACCAGTAGGGTCACCAGGTGAGAGGACCAGGGCTGCTGCCACACTGCAGAATTAATGCAGTTTGACACTCCTTTAGCTGCCCTTGGCTCCCACCGTGACCGGCTGTCCTAACTGCAAAGGAGGTCAAGGCACTGCAAAATGTAGGTCTTTCAAGTAAAATGGAGGACATGACTAAGTAAAAGCTAAAACCCCTCATATAAATATAAATTCATGAGTCTTCGTGATGCTCAAAAGGGAGGACATTGTTGGAATTCCTCCTGGTCAGAAGACTGAAATGTAAGATATACCCCAGAAAAAGAGGACATCTGCCCATCCTGCGGGTTTCATGCTATGGAGCTCTGGGATTTGTAGTTTGTTGTGGCTCCACTGCTCTCTGACTGAGAAGGTGAGTTCTCCTCCAAAAATCCAAATCCCAGGATTCCATAGCATGGAGCCAGAGCAGTTAAAGCGGTATCAAAATGCATTATTTCTGTAGTGTAGATGCAGCCTATGAAACAAGGATGGGAATGGCTCCAGGGCGAGAAAGAAAAGACACATAGTAGGCACACCATTTACAGCACTTTAGAAATAAACTATAATAATAATAACAACAACACCAAGAGTTGGCAAGCCACACTCTCTCAGCCTCAGAGGAAAGCCATGGCAAAGCTTCTCTGAACTCATATTGCCAAGAAAACTCCATGGTAGGTTTGCCTCAGGGCAGGGTAGACCTCCTCCTCTTCCAGGACATGTCCTCCATTCCAACCTTCTGTCCAGGAGGTTTTCTAAAACATCCTCCATTTTGAGCATGACTAAGAAGCATGCATTTACATTTCTAGGAGCGTTTGGAGCTTTTCTTGAGCCCTGTCCTCCCTTTTTCTTAAATGTCTTCCATTTTGTGGTGCCTTCCTTTGGGTGAAGACATTTGGGAAGAAGACCAAGCTTTTAAAGTGGATTGTTGGAGCCAGTGTGGACTAGTTGTTTGAGCATTGGACTATGGCTCTGGGTTCAAATCCCAGCTCGGCCATGAAAACCCACTGGGTGAAGGCATCACACTCTCTCAGCCTCAGAGGAAGGCCATGGTGAGCCTCCTCTGAACAAACCTTGCCAAGGAAACCCCAAGAGAGGGTAGCCAGGAGGCAGAAAGGACTTGAGGACACACAGCAACAAACAACAACAAAAAGTGGCTCTAGGAATCAGAGAAAAGGGTGAGTGAGTGGGAAGGGAGACAAAAGTGGGTGGATAGGGAAGGAATAGGGCCAAAGTCTGGGAAGGAGAAGGAGTTGGGGGGGGGGGGGAGAACGGGGCCCAGGGAAACCTACTGGGTGACTGGGGGAGTCACACTCTCTCAGCCTCAGGGGAAGACCATGGCAAGCCTTTGCTGAACAAGTCTCTCTCTTGGCAAGAGAGAGAGGGAGAGAGGAAGGAAGGAAGGAAGGAAGGAAGGAAGGAAGAGAAGAAGGAGGGAAGGAAGGAAGGAAGAGAAGAAGGAGGGAAGGAAGGAAGGAAGGAAGGAAGGAAGGAAGGAAGAGGGAAGAAAGGGGGAGGGTAGGTAGGAAGGAAGGAAGGAGGGGAGGGGAGGGGAGGGGAGGGAGGGAGGGACAGATAGGAGGAAAGAAAGGGAGAGAGGGAAGGAAGGAAGGAAGGAAGGGGGAAGGTAGGAAAGAAGGAAGGGAGGAAGGGGAGGGAGGGACTGAAGGAAAGAAAGAGGAAGGAAGGAAGGAAGAAGGAAAGAAGATAGAGGGAAGGAAGGAGGGAGAAGGAAGGCACTCTGCACTCCACAACAAACTCCAACTCCCAGAATTCCATAGCCTTGAGCCAGAAAGAGTTAAAGCAGTGCCAAACCGGGTTAATTCTCCAGTGTGGATGCAGCCCTGGAGTTGCAGAGCGCAGCAAACGTCTTCCATCCTCAGCAAGCAGCTCTCTCTCCCTGCTACTCAGAGGCTGGCAGTGCTGCTGGCTGCTCTGTTTGCCTGATTCTATGATCCTCAGGCTAAAGCCACTCTCTCTATTTCTCTCTCTCTGGCGCCCCCTAGTTCCCTGCCTAGTTTGCCTATATGGACGAGCCGGCCCTGCCTGGCAAGAAAAAGGGGGTTACTTTGTTTTGCAAGACAGAATATGGAATTATGCCATAAACGAATTAAATAAACTCTTCTGTAAAACTGTGTTTGAGGACCAGGGGAGAAGCTGGATTTTATTCCCTTTGGAAACTTTTTTTAAAAAGTACAAAGAACTACAGAGAAATGCAGAGCTGTTACAGTCAATTATAGGGGTTTTTCTTCTAATGCTGTAGTAGGTTATATCTAAGATCTATCGGTCTAAAATATAAAATGGTGCCCTCTAAGGGAGGAGAATTTGTTTGCTGTAATAATTTAAGGTACCAAAACAGGGAAGATAAAAGAAGAATAAAGTAAAAAGTGTTTCAATAATTATTTGATATGTTAGACCAGGATTTTTTTCACAAGGATCATAGAATCATAGAACTGGAAGAGACCACAAGGGACATCCAGTCCAATCCTCTGCTATGTAGGACTTCACAATCAAACCAACCCTGCAGTGGCATCTCAGCCAATGTGGTAACTCATGGTGTCACCCCCCATTGACCTCCTCCCAATTCACACCATACAGAATCCTTAGTAATGCTTTTTTGCAGTAATGTTACTCAAAAAAATTGTAATTCCCATATACCACTGAATGTAATGCTAATAGTTGTGACTTAAACAACTAGCAAAATTAAAATTATACTTTCAAATTACAATATCATATGCACAACCTAAATGTATTTGCATATATACATAGTGAAGATTTGGTTAAAATGTGATATTTTAAAGAAATTTTTAAAAGAATGTTAAACATTTAAAATTTACATTTTTAAAAACCTTTTCTCGCTTAACGTTTCCTTTTCTAGGCTAAACATACCCACTTACCCAGTCCCATAATCCACTCCTCATATGGCATGGTTTCCAGACCCTTTACCATTTTGGGAGATTATTGCATTGCTTTTAAAGCGCTTATCCCCGATGGGATAAAGATGCATTTAATTTTAAAACTGGGTGTTATTGCACTCACCAGTAGCCAGGTTAATGCAATCCATATGCAGCCCGGATCCCCGCCATTCTTATCCAGCAGCTTTTCAAAAACAAGATTTTGCCATTTTTGAAAGGGCACTGGATAAGCACGGCTGGGATCTGGGCTGCATAAAATCCATAATTTTGGCCCCAAAACCTGCCCTTGACTTATACATGAGGTTGACTTATGGTTGAATATATACAGTACATTCCTTGATCTAAACACTATAAGTCTATTGATGCAGACTAAAAAAACATAGACTTTCTTAGCTGCCGCATCACATTGCTGATTCATGTTCAGATTGTGATCCACTAAGATTCTTAGATCCCTTTTGTATGTAATACTGTCGAGCCAGGTATCACCCATCCTATATCTGTGCCTTTCATTTTTACCTCCCAAGTGTAGTACAGTGGGTTCTTAGTATCCACTGGGATTTGGTTCCAGGACCCAATGGATATCAAAATCGGTGGATGATCAAGTCTTATTAAATACAATGGCATAGTAAAATGGTGTCCATTACATAAAATTGCAAAATAAAGGTTTCTTTTTTGAAATGTAAATATTTTAAAAATATTTTGAAACTGTGGATGCTGGAATTCATTTATAAAAAAATATGTAGATATGGAGAGTTGTCTGTATTTTCCATTTCTCCATGATGAAATTTATTTTGTTAGTTCTGGCCCAGCTTTCTAATCTGTTAAGAATATTTTAAAATTTGATCCTGTCCTCTGAGGTATTAGTTTATAATTTGGTGTAATCTGCAAATTTGATAAACATGCCCTAAAAGATGTTAAATAGCAAGGACAGAACCCTGTTTCACCTCACTAGTTACTTCTCTCCAGGATGAGGAGGAGCCATTGCTGGGTACCCTTAGGATTTGGTCAGTCAACCAATTACAAATCCGGCTAACAGTCACATTGTACTATTTCTTTATTCTGTACTGCATTTTCCCCTACTGCATCATCTGCTCCATTTCCCCCAGGTGGAGCCCTGTTCTCCTTTTCAGAGAAGACCAAGGCAAAGAAAGTGTTGAGTAGTTCATCCTTTTCTCTGTTTCCTGCATTTCACTATCTTCTCCAAACAGGAGCCCTACCATTTTCCTGTTCTTCCTTTTGCTAAGGACATAATCAAAAAAAGCTCTTTTTATTGTTAACGTCTCTAGTAACCCTGAGCTCCTTCTGTCTTTTAGCTTTTCTAGCTCCCTACATGAGCTAGCTTTTCCTTTAAATTCTTCTTTGATGATTTCCTCCTTTTTCCATTTCTTATATATGTCCCATTTAAAACTTAGGTCAGTTGAAAGATCTTTAGACATCCATCCCAGTTTTTTAGATATCTGCAGTTTTTCTTCCTTGTTGGAACTATTTGAAATTGTGTCTTCACTATCTCACTTTCAAGAAACTCCCATCCCTTATGACCCCTCCCCCCTTCTCTACTAGTATTCCTGAAGTGTGCAGAAATCAGCTTTCTTAAAGCCTAGAATGCATGTCTGACTACAGGGGGCTTCCCCTTTCTGCTGTATAATCAGTACCATATTTGTGACATATTATTATCATGTTTACATGGGCTGGCATCCTATACTGAGTTATGAGTTTGCCTGCCTGGATGGCGCACCCACTGCTGAAGGGGTGACACCAAAGGCAATCACCCCTTTGGGGGAGCTAAAAGTTATATCTGAAGGAGTGTTCTCACTTGCGATTTACAATGTTTTAAAATACACCAGTTTCGGTTAAACCGACTCAAAATACACCGGGTGTTATCCCGCGTTCCAAATCGCTTTTTTTTGTTCTCATTTATCAAATTGATTCACTGTAAATGATCCGCTTTCGTTCCTATTCATGAATGAATCGGTGTATATTTAAACCGGTTTTAACATTTTTTCGTTCACATTCACTTTTTTCGGCTGTCAATCAAAACGACATCATCATAACGTCACAATAAACCGGAGTAACATACACCGGTTTAACTTTTTCCTGTGTTTCCATTTATTGACCGTTTTTAATTCATTTTTTATTTGGCGCTTTTTTAAAAAAAAGGACCAATGAGAAGGCGCTTAAGCGCTTAAAAGTCATAAGCGCCCAAGCTTTTAAGAGTCCTCCGATTTCCAGTCCCTCTTTCTTTTGCCAGTAGTGCTTTTTTTACCTACAATCATGGACCCTCACCTGCACCTGGTGCAGATGTTTGTGTTAATATGCATGCTTATAGAGAACTTGATGCAGTGTTGCACAACAGTGATGGAGATGTTTGATGGCGGTGAGCATGATGCAGAAATGAATGAATATCTTCCTATTCTGGATGGCATGCTTTCTTTCTATGTGCAAGATCTTCTTTTCTTAAATCTCAGAGTGATTTGTACAAGTTGAATCAATGCAGTTTGAGATAAGTACTATAGAATTAAATGATGTTTACTCCCAAGTATATTATTATTATTATTATTATTATTATTATTATTATTATTATTATTATTATTGAGGATTGCAGTCATCTCCGATAAACCTAACTGTACACTTTTATTAGTGTTTTGTTTTAGATGTCTTATGTTTGAAAGTGGCATGTGTTAATGAACCTAAATGGAATGTATTACCAGAAAACAACACAGCAGGGGTAAAGCTGGGAGACCTGAAGGTGGCAATTAATCTGGAGCTCCACATGAAGTACACCAAATTAAACTTCTGCCCTCAAGTTGAGATATGGACACAGCTCCTTCCTTTTGTGGTTATGTCTTTAGTTTAGAAAGAAATACATGGACAATATGTTCTGTGAAGTTTCAACAGTTTCAACAGCTGCACTGAGCTGTTTACTGGATGTGAACTCCAATTACTGCCATTGTGTAACTTCTTTTCAAATCTGTGGACTCCAAGCTTACCAACTATACCGAAACCAAATGAGTCAGCCCAGAGTGGGAGCAGTTATTGATATTACACATTCAGACAAGTGCATATCTTATCCCATTTTAAGCAGCAAATTCTGTTGAAAAGATGACTACAGATGGTCATATAACCATTCTTCTCAAGAAAGCAGAAGCTGAGAGACTGTGAATTGTTTAAAAGATGTTTAACAACAAGAGTAAAACTACTGGCTGTTTTCATTTGAGAAAGGGCTTATTGCCTTGGGTTTATTTTGAGCTTGTTTTTTTCCCCTAGGTTTTTTAAAAGGGTTTTTTTTGGGGGGGATCATAGGTTTTAAGAATCTATATTTTAAGGTGACTTATGATTTTCAATTTTAAGTGATCTTGGGCCTTGAAGCAGCAGTGCCAAACTATTTAAAATAAAACAAAGAGAAAAAAGCATGAATGTCCATTTCATTATAGGCAGTAAGATGAAGTAACAACGGAAGCAAAAGGCATACTCACCTACAGTGTTGCCTCTGAGAGAAGAAAGTATTGTGTCTTCATGTTCCAGTTCAAGCACTGACAAGAAGGCAAGCGTTCGCCTGGATTTTGTTACCCTGGAATTAGGTTTTTGGAAGCCAATAGTATATTTGTGATGCATAATTTTGTGGTGTTGTTTACCTTCAAGCAGGGATGTAGCCGGGGGGGGGGGGTGCTGGGGGACCGGGCCCCCCCCTCCCGTAAGAAAAAAAAATGGGGTGGGCTGCTGCGCCCCCGCACTCACCCCCCATTATAATGGTGGCACAGTGTGGGCCCCCCCCCCCTTCCTAAAATCCTAGCTACGTCCCTGCTTCAAGTCATTTCAATGTAAGATGACCCTAAGGCAAATCTGCAAGGGATATTCTTGGCAAGATTTATTCAAAGGAGATTTGCCATTTCCTTCCTCTGAGCTTGAGAGAGTGTGACTTGCCCAAGGTCACCCTGTGGCTTTCCATGGCTGAGTGGGAATTCGAACCCTGGTCTCCTGAAGTCCTAATCCAACACTCAACTGGCTCTAATAAATAATTTAATTATTCATATTTACAAGCTGATCATAAGTTGAAAATCAGAGCATCAACTACTCCCCCCTCCCACTTAGCTTTCTAGGGGGCTCTTGCACCCTAAAGATGCATCCAGAATTCCAAATCACCCAAGGCACTGTCTGCACAGACCAAATAAACTGGTCTTCCTTAATCCTCAGGGTGGGAAGTCTGAATGATGCAGTACCCAGTCCCTGAGTCAGGTGTGAAGAGTCTGGATTATTCAGTGTCAAATCCAGTGTACATCCCTCTTATAACAGTGTAAAAGAAGTCTTCCAACTCTATGAATCTATTTACTTATTTACAAACTGAATTATCATGTTCCATAGCAGAGCGGGTGAAGTGCAGAAGATATTTCTCTCAGATATTTGCTCTCCATTAAAAACCACTCAAAATCATTGACCTAAAAGAATGCAGATCTTCTTCAGCCAGGCTGTTAAGTTTTCCATTAATTTTAAATCATTTGCACTCAAAGGCAGCAGGCTGGAAGATGGAGTAGATAACCCTTATTTTTTATGGGTCACATTCCCTCTGAAATAATCTTTCAAGAAACGCATATTAGTAGAAGATGGAGCCAGAACCAAAAATAGGCAAGCCCTTCCCTTTTCTCATCATTCCCACATATTTCTTTCTCTGCTCCCCCACTCCCCTCCATTGACTTTTTCTTTTTCCCATCTAACAGCAAACTGGGGAAAGGACAGATTGCTCTTGCAGAGACCTAAACCTGATCTTTTTTGGAAGGCCTTTTAAACTTGTCTGAAACATACATGAGGCCGACAGCAGTGCTAAAACTGCAAGTTGCTCACATCACTGCAAAGCAGAAATCTGGAGTCTCCAGATGTGGCATTCCCTGGGAAGCCCAGAGGATGCGACCCCTCCCAGGATAGCAATGTTTACCAAGATTGAAATGTGATAACCCTACTGGCAGACCATAGGCTTATGACTTGCCTTCTGGTAGACAATGCTTTTTCCGTGATTGGATAAGCCCATGTTGATTCGGCTGAGACAGTGTACACATCTTGCTCCCTCTTGCTAATTAGAACTCTCTTAAGTACACATTGGTCCCTGATTCCTTTAATTGCCTTCTGATGTACAGTGAGATAATGTGAAACCTAATGTTACCTTGATGTCAATAAAAGGGGCTGGCCAAGACCTGGCCAGCTAAGCTTTGCACCCCCATTCCTGTCTCTGCGTCTCTCTCTGCCGCGACATCCAGAGGCCAATTTCTATAAATGCTCTGGCTAACAACAGGCTGTACTTTTACTCTTTAAGGCAGGCATGAGCAACTTTGGACTGTCAGGTGTTCACTTTGGCCTGCCTTGGACCCCCCCCCCCCAAATGGGTCATGCCAACTTCTCCCAGCAAACCCACAAATGTTAATCTATTATTGTTGTTGTTGTTGAAACAAAATGGTATCTAATCTGCTAGAAGCTTCCGAAGGACAGATTTGCGTACTTGGTGGGATCAGAGCAAAGGGGCTCTTGGAGATGGAAAAAAAAACGAGTCGACAGTGATCTAGAGACTGCTGAAATGCCCAAGCTAGTATTATAGTATCTTCAGCCAAGCAGAATCTATGTCAGTCTGTTTAGGAAAATGTCAAAGAGGAATAACATCAGATAATCCTATAGAGTTGTCTTTCTCAGACTATAAAAGAAAAAAAGCCAAGGCAATATGTCATTCCTTTTTTGTTATGAAAAATACCAGGTCTCTTTGCATAAAATCCTTCCAGTCCCTGCTATCATGTGTCAATGACAACAGATGAGGGGAGGCCCATCCCAGGGAAAAGCAAACACCAGAGCTGATTTGTCTCAATTGGAGTAACAGGGCCTGCTTTTAAAGTAAATATTGATAAATATAATCTACTTAAGCTAACATTCCTCCTTAAACCTAATTTCTCTGTCCCTCTCCAAGTATGTTGCAGCTTTGGCATTTTAAAAGTCTGTGCTTTTCAAAGATTCTGAAGTGTATGTGCATGAAAGTGTCATAGACACAGCTGAATCTGCCTTTATACTTAAGGTCTGTCTGCACAGCTCAGATTTTCAAGGCCAGCAGTTCTTAACACTGAATGACAGCCTGATTCTTCATGTGTTAGAAACAGCTGCACAGAAAAACATCTAGCTACAGAAAATATGCCCTATCTTTATTCTGAATGTCAGCTTGTATCTGTAAAGACAAGAAAAATTAAATATGTAGAATTGTATGAAGGGAGGAATCCAGTCTTACCAATGTTACTGGCTAAGGTGAAGGAGATCTGCCCACAAAGAGGCCTCCATTTATAAGATTGGGAAAATCTGTCCCTGTGGCTATTACAGTAACAGTGGTCAGTTCGCAAAAGAGCCAAAATGGGCAAAATTGTGAGTGAAAGCAGCCAATGGTCAGTAGGTTTCTAAGTTCCTGTTTCCCCAACATGGCACCAAACAGAAAGAAAATCTATACAAGCCTCAAGAGCTGGAATAGTACATTCCCTCCACTGGAGGGAGAAAAATGGGGGTGTTGTTGTTAAGGGGTGGAAGGGAGAGAGAATGGCTATTCCCAACACACCCTTGCTGCCTTGGCTGCTGAGCAGTGGCAGGACTGTGGATGATAGTACAGAACCAATGCATCTGCAGCTCTGTCTACTCCATAAAGTGTGAATTCACCCTATACCCACTGATTTCAAGATGTGTTTCATGATACCTTTATGAGTAGTCTTTGCTCTGGGGCCTCCCCACTTATTTGGTTGATCCATCAGGCATCTGTAATGTTTTATTCACAATTTGGGACTTACTCTTTACAAAATTAACATATGGCTATTCTGCATTTTCTGTTCAGGAAATAGCTTTTTCCATGTAGAGTAGTAATGTTTCCATGCAGAAATACTATTTTCTGTGCAGAAAAGTCTGGTTCTTGTGCAAAAACAGGCAATTTTCTATACAAAACAACTGTGTGTGAATTTTGCTCAGAATAAGTCGTGAGGTGCAGATTGTCATCAGTCCAGGATTCTTCTTATTAGGGTTTCTGACACTTGAAAACATGGGGTGTTTTTAACCATTCTTTGAATATTTTCAAATATTCTTTCCATTTCTAGTAGCATGCTTCCTAAGTGCCATAAAATATAGGTGAGTTAGAGCCTATATGGAGGCCCCTTTGAAGATGGGTCTTACTATTAATTTTCATATATCTATGGTGTGTGGGTGGAGGGGTGTGTATTGGGGGAGAACTGGGTCATTATAACAGAAACTGGCATCTTGACTTTATGACCTTGCTAAAACGAAGGAAAAGTAAAACAGCAGAACGTAGGAGAACATCACTCAGTCAGGGAACAATGTGAAACTGGCAATTTTTATCCATTTAACCTCCAACCTTCTGTTCTAGTTATGTGACCAGAGGTACAAACCTAACAGCCCTGATGGGTTAAGGGCCACTGGCTACTGTTCTTATCTCATATCTGAAGGTTATCAGTAGTAACAGAAAAATCTTTTTGTTTCTTCCTCTTATTGCCTGATGAAAGGGAGGAAGAAAACCAGTGGCTCTTGTACAGTATAACAATTCAGGCTTTTCTAAGCAACACAGATTTTTTTTTCATAATACCAAAAGTGGAAACATATGTATACAGAGACTGACATCCTGTTAGCGGCATGTTTGTTGTCTGCCCTCATGTCATTTCTGACTTATGGTGACCAATCCATGAGGGTTTCTTGAGAAGATTTGTTCAGAGGGGGTTTGCCATTGCTTACTTCTTAGGCAGAGAGAGTGTGGCATGGTACAGACTGCCATTAAGCGGTATACCTGTGCCAATTCTAGGGTTAGGGAGTGCACGGCAATCACACGCTCCCTAATCTTATTTCGTGTGGACGGTGCCGTCATTACATGGCACCTTCCACATGGGGTGCATGATGACTATGTCAAACATGCGGCGTGTTCAAACAGTGTGATGTCTCCACGTTGCCCCAGGCCGCTTATGGTGGCCTGGCTACGATGCAGAAAGGAGCTCCAAAACGTAGGTCCTTTTCACTGTGTGTATCGTTCCCGTGGCAACCAAACGGCCACGGGAACAATGCCAAGGAGAAGGGGGTATCTCCCATGGCTCTGGCTGTCCAGGTGTCCAGGGTCATGTATCCCCAAGGACACCCTTTTCTGCACCAGGGAGAAGTGGCATTTTGCCACTTCTCTGTGGCCTGGAGAAACTTTGGATTGGGGTGCAGGGCTGCCGGTGAGGCTGCCCTTGCCCCAATCCAGAGCGAAAAGGAGTAGGTTCAGGCCTCCCCAAAGGGGCAGCCTGGACTGCGCCTGTGTGACGTGCCCATGGTCAATCACCTACTGGGTTTCCATGGATGAATCATAGAATCATAGAGTTGGAAGAGACCACAAGGGTCATCCAGTTTAACCCCCTGCCATGCAGGAAAGCACAACCAAACCACCCCTGGCAGATGGCCACCCAGTTTCTGTTTAAAGACCTCCAAAGAACAAGAAACCACCACACTATGCCGCATCACACTGTTGGCTCATGTTCAATTTGTGGTCTACTAGGACTCCTAGATACCTTTCACATGTAGTCTTGTTAAGCCGAGTGTCTCCCATCCTATAACTATGCATTTCATTTTTTCTGCCTAAGTGCAGTACCTTACATTTCTCCATGTTGATATTCATTTTGTTAGTTCTAGCCCAGCTTTCTAATCATATCTGGTTAATCTAAATGAATATAAATCTCCAGGACCAGACAAACTACATCCAAGGGTATTAAAAGAACTGGGAAATGTAATATCGGAGCCATTAGCAATAATCTTTGAGAACTCCTGGAGAACAGGAGAAGTGCCAGCAGACTAGAGGAGGGCAAACGTTGTCCCCATCTTCAAAAAGGGGAAAAAAGAGGATCCCAACAATTATCATCCAGTTAGTCTGACATCAATACCAGGAAAGATTCTAGATAAGATCATTAAACAGAGATTCTGTGAACATCTAGAAAGCAATGCCATAATCACAAAAAGTCAACATGGTTTTCATAGAAAGAAGTCATGCCAGACAAATCTAATCTCTCTTTTTTTTTTTTATAAAATTACCAGCTTGTTAGATGAAGGGAATACTGTGGATATAGTGTATCTTGATTTCAGTAAGGTTTTTCACAGGTTTCCCCATGACATTCTTGCAAACAAGCTAGTGAAATGTGGGCTAGACAATGTAACTGTTACATGGATCTGTAATCGCTTGACTGACCGAACCCAAAGGGTGCTCAACAATGGCTCCTTTTCATCCTGGAGAGAAATGACCAGTGGGGTCCCACAGGGCTCTGTCCTGGGCCCAGTGCTGTTCAACATCTTTATCAATGACTTGGATGACAGAATTGTGGGTATACTTATCATGGGGGACCTTGTCAAAGGCTTTACTGAAATCAAGATATGCTATATCCACAACATTCCTTTCATCTACCAAGCTGCAAATTTTATCAGAAAAAGAGATCAGATTAGTCTGACATGACTTGCTTCTTAGCAATCCATGTTGGCTTTCTGTGATTATGGCATTCCCTTCTAAATGTTCACAGACTCTGTTTAATTATCTGTTCTAGAATCTTTCCTGGTATTGATGTCAGACTAACTGGGTTGTAATTGGTTTTTTGTGGGTTTTTCGGGCTATGTGGCCATGTTCTAGAAGATTTTCTACCTGACGTTTCGCCAGCATCTGTGGCTGGCATCTTCAGATAATGCTTGCCTGGAAAAAGTGGGTTTATATATACTGTGTGAGCCTGGGAATGCAGGAGTGATTTGCATGTGTATTGTTCTGTGTTGATGGCAGGCCTCAAGCTACCTTACATTTCTCTGTGTTGAATTTCATTTTGTTAACTTTGGCCCAGCTTTCTAGTCTAAAGAACACAGAGCAAGAGAGAGTTTCCAAGGTACTGTTCTCCCCCCAAGATTCCTCCCCCTGCCCTGCAGACCAGAGAAGAATATATAGATATACAGTGGGACCTCCTCATACACAGGAGATCCGTTCCTCCTCTTCTGCGTATGGAGAAAAACATGTATGCTCAAACCCCATTTGTTTTGCTGGGGGAGCATTCCTATGTGTGCCATGGCACACGCGCCATTATATTCCCAGCAGCTTAACTTTCCGTGGGCGCACTGTATATACCTCTGATTTACGGAGAAGAAGGCCCAGGCCTTGAGATCTGGCAACCCTACACCTATCCCTTGCTGCAAGATAAGTGTCCAGTAGATGAAATTTGGGTGGTCCGATTACAGAAGTATGAAATATTACTTTTTAAACCAAGTTCAAACAAGTAACCTTTCCAAGGTCTGATATAGGGATGATACTGAAATTTAGAGTACAGGAATATTATAAAAGGTGATCATATTTGATTGGACCTGGGTGTTTTGATTTTGTGGAAAGTCTTTTTCTGGTGCTTATAAACAGAATATCCATTAGGTGGCAGCCTAGGTCAGATATTATACTATGATGCTACCCAAAGACAGATTTTGCACATCTTGCCTATCAGATGGCTATTTCAAAACCTGGAGGGGTATATTTATGGGGGAGTGTCAAAATGAAAGCATTGCCCTTCCGGTGAGAATTCTGCCCCCCCTCCAACTTAAATTTTCCTTGAAGCAGCAAATTTCTAGCATTTCAGAGACTGAAAATTGTTCATACCTAGAACATTTAGTATTCCCTTGGGACTTGGGAACTTGTATCTCTTACCATTCCCTTGGTAATTTTCTGTGCCTTTTTTTGGTGCCTAAACTCTATATCGAAATAACACCTAGGGGTAGCTGTGTTGGCCATATAGCAAATTCAATAACATTCAAACAATGATACCTTTATGGGACCAACCAAAATGCACAATTACATGTTACAAACTTTCGAAGTCACACTGGCTTCTTTATCAGGCAAACAGGAGAAAAAAATTGAAGATATTAGTCCTAGGCCTGCATTTTCTGTATCTGGTCTTAGTTCAGGTGGTAGGGAGGGCTATCTGCAGGCTGGCACCTCCCCCTTTGCCCATACAGTCACTGGGAAATTTTCAAAGTCAAGGAAATTTAATGTCCATTTGCAAATCAAAGAAGATATTTGGAATGGGACCCATGTGTTCAGAGAGTGCACAGATATTTGCTGTCAGTGAAAACCCAAATTTACAGTTCCATTAGCATAGGCACATGTTTTAACTGTTTTCCAGAACACTCAGTTGTATTTCTGTACTCTGTCCAAGGGTGGACAACTTGTAGTGCTCTAAATGTTCTTGAACCCCATTTCCTATCAGTCATAGCCAGTACAGACAATGGTGTGGGATGATGGGAACTGTAGCAACAGCATCTGAGGGCCACAGGCTGAATTTCCCACTCTACCTCCTTTTCATTGTTCTTTCATGTTTAAAATAAAATGCTACCATACAGGTGCTGGCAACATTTTATTTAATTCAGCAACTAAGGCTATAAGTTATACCTCAAATATATGTTTGGTTTCTATTGTTTTAATTTTCATTGCTTCACTGAGTGTGACTAATTGTGTGTGTGGCAGCCCAGTGTGAATTCTACACTCTACAGGCTGCTCTAGTTATTTCTTTAATACTATGCAGAAGAACAAAAACACACACACAGGAATTGCAAGCAGTTTTCTATATATCTTTCAGCTGAAAGCCAGAAGAATTGCTGGGATCACTTGCCTTTCCTCGGGCCTCTTTGCAACTCTCGAGAGGGAGATTTATTTTCTTGTCAGCCATGGAAAAATAAGTTTTTCCACTGCCTGTGTGACATTTCCATTGTTTGTTTAATAGCTTTTAAAGCTTGTATTTGTTAGCATACCATCCACAGGATCAGTGTGGTATAGTGGTTTGAATGTTGAATTAGGATCCTGTGAGACCAGGGTTCAAACCCCCACTTGGTTGTAGAAACCTGTTGGATGACCTAAGCAAGAACACTAAGAGGAACGCAATAGCAAACCATGCCTGGAAAAAATCTTGCCAAGAAAACCCTTGGATAGGGTCAAAATAGGCCAGAGTCAGCTTGAAGGCACATAATAACAACAAATTTGTCACCGAAGTGGAAAGTACCAACCTTGGAATGCTGAAAAAATTGTCAAGAATCTCCACCTGCCTTTTACTGGTACAAATGGAAAGCAAATGTGCTTTACTTCCCTACCACACTTTATTCCCTCCCCAGTCCTTGAGCTTATTTAGATTTCAGGCTCTTTAGCCATGAACCATGTCCCAATCCCAAACACCTCCAATGTCTTCAAAATTTTCTTCACTTTTATCACTGCAGGGTAGTAATTTCAGAAGTGTATTGTTTGTACTGAATCTGTTTTTCCCCTGTGGAGTATTCTGTGCTCTTCTCTTTAGTTTCTCCTTTTCTTTCTTTCTTGGGGGTGGGATGGGGGAAGGATGGTACAATATTAAATAAAGACTATAGCAAACAGAAAAAAATCCTTCCAGATTGTTCAGTGTTAAAAGTCCTGAAATTATAGCCTCTCTTCCAATCAATCTCAAAAGGGTATTCTTGAAAAACAGTGTAAGAAAAATAAAAATGCATAAATGCACATAGCTCTAGACAACAACCATGTGCCATCCCTCCGGTCATCTGAGAGTGGGCCGGTTAGTCAGCCAATGTTTGAGAATATATTTGACTCTTGTGGCCAGTGACTGCTTTGTTATGTAAGCATATGACTTCTTCCTTAGAACTGGCAGTTCTTTGAGCTGAAATTTCATTATGCAACACTAAAGTGAAAAATATGTGGATTTGGAAGGGGAATGACTGGGATAAGCCATATAACATTTCACACTGCTCTTATGCAAGGGGATCACTGCCTGAACCTTCCTGCTGCCCCTTTACATTTTTCTGAAGTATTTTCTCTGTTGGAGGTTTGGATCATTCTGCAGTAGTTCTCCCTGTCCTCGCTGCTTAAACAAAATACTAGCCTTTGTAAAAGTGTCCTATTTGAAACATGGAAAAATGTCTATGAGAATATTTCATCTCAGTATTTAATTTGGATATGCTTATTAAAGAATAGCTAAAATTATATTCAACAACATTTTGTCATTTAGCTATGTAGTTATGACAAGGATGAAGACAAAGCAGTTCACTGGTATACTATAGATATGTAAACATATGTCCACCAAAGTAAAATAGTGAAGAATTATGCAAAATTTGCAGATCTTGGATACATCCCAAGCATTTTTATAAGCAGTTCCATCTCTGTCCTTTCCTTTCATGGCCTAACCTAGCAGGGTGAGCTCTACCATTGGGCATACAGATGCAATAGGGTTGGGGTATCATCTAAAGTCCAGAAATTGTTAGTTACTGGTTTTTCTAATCATCAGCATTGTGATTTTATCACCGAGTCAGAGAGAGGTGTTTGTAGGTTATTCTTCCTCAGGTGCCAGAATAACTTGGTTAACTTGGGGACTATGTATCATGATTATGGAGAAGGGGATACCATAATTTGCTCTGCCTCAGGCAGCAAAATGGACTGACCCTGTGATCTTGACAAGAAGGCTTAATGAGTAAAGGAGAACCATGAAAATCTCCAAGAAAGCATCACATACAAGGGCGTCACTCAGGGTGTGTGTGGGTACATCCCGCACCAGGTGACATCCAAACAGGGGGTGATACCACTCCTCCCCTAACATCTACCTTTTGGCATTCACCTACATCCCTTTAAAATGCTGAAGAGATGGTGTGAGTTGGGCAAGGAGCAGGGGGTAGGAGAAAGGAGGGGCCCCACTTCTTCTTTTTTTTTTTTTAATAAAAAATAAATTTTACTTTCTAATGTAATTTTTTTCCATTTTTTATTATTCTTTTAATTTTTTCTTTAAAAAACCACATCATACCAAAATTTCCCTTTAACCACACAAAACTATGTACATGCAAATATATTTAGGATGTGTGTATGATATTGTAATTTAAAGGTATAATTTTAATTTTGCTAGTTGTTTATGTCACAACCATTACTATTACATTCAGTGATGTATAAGAATTACAATTTATGAGTAACATTAGTAGAAAAAAATATTACTAAGGATTCTGTATGGTGTGGTATGGGAGGAGGTCAATGAGGGGGAACAGCATGAGTTACTCCACCCGGTGACACCAGCCCTAGTCACGACACTGCTCACAGGCCTCAGTGGAAGTAGTTAATACCTCCAGGGCTAAAATCCACTTCATTTAGGTTCTGCTCTCTTCCTGAAAAAAACTTGGAGGGGTAGTTTTCTCTGGCATGCACCTTACTTGCTTCCATCTTTATTTAATTTACTATTAGATTTATATCCTGTCTCTGGACTTCCTCTAAGTCACCACTGGGGTGATGAACAGTTGAAAAAGATTAATACTTCTCCTCAATAAAACCTAAAAATAACAAAATGACAGATCAGGCAACAATGTTCTAGTCCAGGTTTTTGCCTCTTTTTCAGGTTATGTTGGCTTTCTATTTGAAGGGGATATATATATATATATATAGAGAGAGAGAGAGAGAGAGAGAGGAAGGAGCATTAAAATAATCAACAACCCCCTACCTACAATCTTAAGTGGGGTCCATTCTTCATAATTATATCATATCTATCAACATAGAAAGCTGCCTTACACTCAGACCATTAACTCGTATATCTCAAAGGCAGGCAAAGTGGAACCCTTCCCCAAGTCACTATTGAATTGCAACTTCCAGCAGCCCTAGCTAGAATAGCCACCCAGATGAAGGCTGGGAGCTGAAATCCAATACAATCTGGAATGCTGCATTTTGTTCATCCTGATATAGCTCAGGAAGGTCTATCTGTAGATCCCAGATGGGGCTGCTCCACATCTTTGTTCATCCTTAGCAGCATGGCTAGTGATCATGGATTATGGAAGTTATAGTTTGACAACATCTGGAGAGCCATGGTTAGGAGCTGCTGATTCTGCCTCTGAGTAGCAGGCAACAAGGCTTCACAAAGGAGAATTTCCCAGCCTTACTGGGAGTAGGGTTGAATAGGCTTTTCATGCATATCCTCTACCTCCCGGCCACAATCCAATCATTACATCCAAATCCAACTTCTTTTCTGTTATCTTCCTCACAACTTGCTGGGAAGAAGACAAGCTTAGGTTGAGAATACTGTTTGCAGACAGTTACAAATAAATTTTATGGGGAATTTTGTTTTCTGTCAAGTTCTGCTACCCTGTTTTAAAAAATCAGCTTCTAGCAGACTGGTGGCCTAGGAAAGCATTCAGAATAAAATGTCATGGGATTTAGAAAATTAGCTAAATCATGGTATTTTTTTTTTTTAAAAAAATGCTCTCAATTCTTCCATAAACCAGAGCTTTTTAATGAAATCTTGGCACTGACTCTCTTTGGCAGCATCATCTGCCTAATTCAGAACATGTGTGCATGACTAAACATCCATAAACAACTAAGATTACGCTTAGATTTATTTTAGTCACTGACAAAATGAAGCTTTTAAAGATTTAACATATACAAATAGACTATTCTCCTTGGAGGGAAGAGTATGTGAGTCTTGTGTTTCTCAATGGCAAAGTCAGAGAAATTTGAATTCTATGTTACTGAGAGCATGTAGCTTCACCAGATTTTACAAACCTATATGAATTATCACAATGCAAGGGGATTTGTGTAGGTATGGATTAGGCAGTAATGGTGAACCTTTTAGGGACCAAGTGCCCAAACTAAAAGGCTTTCCAGCACAGGATGTTACCCAGTGCCAGAGAAGGGACTTCGGGGGGGGGGGGGACTGGACTTCCGGGGGCAGGATTTCTGGCCTCTGGGGGTGGGATGTCTTTCTTTCTCCCCCCTGGGCTTCAGCTGCCTCTCTTCTTCCCTGCCCTCCACGTGCCACAAAAAATGGCTTCATGTGCCATCTCTGGCACATGTGCCATAGGTTCACCACCACAGGATTAGGAAGATATGGCTGGCATCCTGTTCAGGAGTTATGAGATCATAAGATAGACTTACAGTTCACATTTACAATAGTTGATGACTGAATATGACCCCCAAAACCTACATTTGCAATTTGGTAGTGTCCCAACCAAAGCATATCCAAGGTGCTGGAGATCAGGATGCTAGGAAATGATAGTTATAGTTCTCTTCTGGTCGCAGAGTGCCTTAAGAAAAACATCTCTAAACATCTCTCCAGCTTCCTGTTCTTGATGACAGACATTGTTTTTCTGTACCCTAATCTCCAGCACTTTCATTCAGGGCACTTTCAAGCTGAAACAGTAGGGTTTTTTCTCTGGGTATCATCAACAGACATTACTACAATGACAGAGCTCGGTCCTTGTACTTATGTTGACAATGCAGGATGCCTATCTAAATTTGAAAGGATTTTTGTATGGCAATTATAAATATGATGATCTAAGATGCAAATACAGGTATAGTTCAGTTAATGAAGTAGAAAAGAACCCTTCTTTTCCCTAGCTCAAGCTTTTTTGCATTGTTTACTGGAGATACACTGCTGCAATATGACTTTGGAAGTCTTGTTTCTCCAGCCTTTCTTCACAATTCTTCCCATGATATTGCTGCTATTAAACCTCCAGCTAGTCAGAAAATGAGAAGGACAAGCAGGGCTAAGAAGGTGTAAAAAGATTTTGCAAAAAGGAGGTACACTGTCAGAGACTTTGTTAACTGACATATGCCTCTATCAAGAGAGGTATGAGAAAAGCTGCAGAAAATATCCCACTAAGGGAAAATATCAGGTGCTATCAAACAGCACATAACTTTTCATATAAAACAGGCTTCAGTGGCTATGTATCAAACACCAGGAGATCAATACTTTGAACACATTTTATGATAGATCCAAGAGCATTTATGTAGCAAAGAAGGCATTAAGCAGTTTTAACAACATCTGAGGGGAATAATAAAGTTTCTCCACACTATGGTCTTGACATACTTAAGATAAAATTTAAAAATGGACACCCACATTATTGAGAGAAAATATGAGCAGACAGTCACCAAATCTGTAGTTTATGGAGTGCTGCTGCCACGAAAATGTTAAGAGAACATGCAGAGAAATTATCTGTCAGGAAGATAAAGAACCAGATCTGCAAAAGCCCCACAAATTTGATAATCTGATATGAAGTGTTTTCATAACCATCTTTCCAGCTGAAGACAAGCAGAAGATTTTGATCCACTGGTGGTTCCAACGTGAATTATATTTATTCTATTCAGTACTATAGTCCCATGATTCTATCAAAACCAATGTGAACTGCATTTAATCTCGAAGTTGATAAGGAATTGGAGAGACAACAGACATAAGCAAAGGAAATGGATTTTCAAATTGACAATAGCTGCTGGGAGCAGGAACCAAAAGGCACCCAGTTTAATAAACAAAATTAAATGTGAATCAAGCAGGGACATCATTAGGGGGTTGTTAGGAGCATGGACTGCACCAGGTGACACCTAGAAAGGAGTGAATACCTGGTGGGATGGACACTTCTGGACAGAACAGGCAGCCACAAAGACAGCAGCTCCACCACCAGCCCCATAGGCATTGTGGCACAGCTGCTGTGCATATAGCCACACCAGACCCAGAAAGAACAGGCTGCTGGGAGGCAGCAGCTCTGCCCCGCACCATCAGTGGCATTTTCTGGGTATCGTGGGTCTGCTGCATGAGCAGCTGTGCAGACTTACAAAAAAAATGCCCCCTCTCCCCATTGACAGTGTTTTCCATGTCTGGTGTGGCTCCTGCATGAGCCGTTAAGGCAGATTCAAAAAGAATGTCCCCTTGCAGTTGCACCAGAACCAGAAAGAATGGGCTCCTGGGAGGCCGCAGCTTTGCCCCCCCCCCACGGCAGAGGCAGCCTGGCTGGCAGAGAGGGGTGGGCTGGGATGTCTTTTTCTTGCACTTCAAAATTACAGTTAGCTCTCCACCAGTTCCTTATCCACCGATTCAACCATCTACGGCTTTGAAATATTCAAAAAATATATAAATTCCAAAAAGCAAAACCTGATGTTGCCACTTCATATAAGTGACACGATTTTACTATGCCATTGTATTTAACGGGACTTGAGCATCCATGAATTTTGATATCCACAGGGGATTTTGATATCAAGGGACCACTGTAGTCTGTAGAATTGCTTTCCACAAACTGTTTCATAGAAAGAATTACAAACAGATCTTCCATAGAGGCCCTGCTACATTTTGAACTGTGGTCAGAAGCTTCACTGGTGGGAATGTTTACCTGCCTCCGGTTTTTATAATGTCTTCTGGAAATCCACTTCACACTGTGAAGCCACTTCCAGTGACTTTTATTTTGAAAATGAATACTTTTATTGCCCAGGAAGCCTTCAGTTTGTTGGACCTTTGATTTTTCATTTTGACTTTTCCCTGTCTCTCTATGTATTTATAGTTTTCTTTCTATATTACCTGCTTATTTTTGTTCTTTGTGAGTTTTTTTTTAAAATCTTTTTGTACAATATGAACTATAGACTGATTTTGGCAGGAAGACTCCCAGTTAATCTTCTCTCATCCCAGTTTTTCAACTGGTGTTAAAATGTCCCAGTTTCTCTCTTCTCCATCCACTTTCCTCGTTCATCCTCCACTTGCTCCAGTTGCTGCAAACTGACTTCAAACTGCAAAAGCATTTTGCATTCCATTAACTCAGAAGGAGGGAGAGATTTCTAAAGGAGGAGGGCAGCATCTTGCACTTCCCATGAGATCCAGGAAAAAAACTGCTGCAGACTTTCCTAGCTAGTGAATTATTCCTTTTTAATAAGATTTGCCATCTTGACCACACTCTGATGTTGTATGGCTGCATGTGTCCTTTCATCTATGAGATGGAGGGTATTTATTGCACATTATACTATGTCAAGGGTGAGGAATGTGTGTCCAACACAGATGTTTTGGACACTGCAACCTCCAGCAGCCCTTGACAGCATAATTAATGGCGAAGAATGCTAGGATCTGACATTCATCTATACTTAGAGTGCTGCACAATTCCTAGCCTTTACCACTGCCTTCCTTTGAAAACCCAGCTATGTTAATGAGGAATACGATATGAATAACAATCAGGTAACACTATTTGAAACATTAAATACTTCTATAACAAAATATTAAAATCCTTATGTAGAGGGATGAATGAAATGAATGAATGAAAATTTATTTATATTCCGCTATTCCTACATAGATCATAGCGGTTTACAACATAAATGATACAATTATAACAATATATATCCCCAACAGTGTAAAGAAACTTCCCATAACCAATTAAAAGCTGTACAAAATATTCTAAAAACCATTATATTACAACCATAAAACCATACAATAAAATAGCTGGATCGAACAATATGCGAGAAGAGAGAAGAGGATAGTATTAAGGCACATGGGGGAAAGCTTGACGGAAAAGAAATTTATCCTGAACAAATCTAAAGATCTTGTAGCCCCTTTGAGACTCACTGAAAGAAAGAAGTTGGCAGCATGAGCTTTCATAGACTTAAGTCTACTTCCTCAGATGCTTTGAGGCTGCATCTGAGGAAGCAGACTGAAGTCTAGGAAAGTTCATATTGCCAGCTTCCTTCTTTCAGTAACCCTCAAAGGTGCAACAAGATCTCTCTATATACTGATTCTACAGACTAACACAGCTATATCTTTGAATTCTATTAAAATCCTATTAGCAAAATGAGTAAATGATACAATGGTGTGATATAACATACTATGGCCCCATTCCCACTGGGCAGATAAAGCGGCTTATATTGGTGCGATTCTGACTCGGATTTTTTTCCGAGTCTAATTTGAATCTTTCCCTTCATTTCCATTATGAAAGGGCACAAATTAACTCAGTTTATTTAGACGCTGTTTTCGTTCTCATTTATTTTAAATCGCTGTATTTTAAAGCGGAGTAATTTGCTCCCCGTTCCCATTTGTGTCTGCAAGCTGTCAATCAAGCGCATAGGCTTCAGATGTCACAGAGTCGTCACCTGATTTGATTCACTTTGACACGGTTCATTTTGCTCCCCGTTTCCATTTGTGGTGCCTTTTTTTTTTTTTTGGCAGCCAACGAAAATCGGCATTTAAGTGCCTACCTGCCTAGTTAGCGAAGCGGTCAAGCAGTTTTCAGTTGGTACTCTCCTTCCAGTCATTGTTTCTCCCTCATGGTCATATGAGCATCATGGACCCAGAGACTATCATGGCTCTGCTTCTGGGCTCCGGTGCTTCTGTGCACCAGTGGGTGTGTTCCTATGCATGAGCCTGGCCTAACAATGACTGAAAACAGCCTTGGGGTGAGACAGTGTGACTTGCCCAAAGCCACCTGGTGGGTGCGTTCCTATGCATGAGCCTGGTCGAACAGTGACTGAAAACAGCCTTGCTGTGAGACAGTGTGACTTGATTGTGAGTTCCTCTTCCAACTGTATAATTCTACAATTCATCCATGGAAACCTACTGGGTGACTGATCATGGGCAAGTCACACACTCTCTTTGCCTAAGATGTAGGCAATGGCAAACCCCCTCTGAACAAGTCTTCTCAAGAAACCCTCATGATTGGTCACTGTTTGTGTTTAGTTGCTCGTTTGTGTTTATGCTACTGAAGAAGCTAGAAGCCAGAGCCTTGAAGCAAACAGTGCTAAATCTGTCTCTGTTTTGCATTCATGTGTTAGTCTTACTGGAAGCTGATGAACACACAAAGGTGTTTCCCTAAACCAAAAGAACAAAATAGCAAAACAAAAAAGCCTAGGGAAAAGTAGTTGAAGAAAAATTAATAAGAAAAGCTTTATTATCCAATGTGATGGCAAAATAATAATATATTGGCTATAATACCATGTCATTCAGGCAGCCCATATGTTCAAAACTGTGTGCTTTGCCTCAGATAGTATACAATGTCTGAATGTATACAAAGTAAGAGATACAGTATCAGTTTTGCCAGTAAATATAAAATGTTGGAAACTATGAATCCCATACAAACTATTTTAGTCTTACTGGAAGACACCGGGGCTTTTGGATCTAATGAATTTGCTTGCAGTTAGATAAATATGTCTGGATCACTGTGACACATGCATAAACACACACACACACAAATAGTGTCAGTAATATAAATTAGATAATTTATTTTCATGAGTTTGCAAAGATTAGAATTGAAATCATACACACAGTTCTAGAGACTATCTGCTGTTTTTGGGTAGATGTGGGATCATGATGTCTTTTTAAAAATAATTGCCAAGCTGACTTTTTCTTCTGCATTTTCTCCTGTAAAAAATTCACTCAGCAGTAAATTCCTGCGTGGTAAGAGCAACACACAACATTATGGGGAATTTTATCTAGTCAATAAAAAGTAAAAAAGAAATAAATATCTGTATATTTGTTTTACAGGCAATTGGCTAAGTAAAGACTAAGGCTGGCTCAAAAACAACAGATGGTGTAATTCTATATTGTAGGCATAAGAATAAACAGTATTGGGTAATGGCATTTTATCAAGGGACTGAGTTTTTGCAGGAGTAACCAATGTTCTTGGAATAAATATTACACTTGTTTTTAGATGGTGGTTTGATTTCTGTATACGGGCAGGAGAACTGGGGTAGTCAAATCCTGGGAATAAGTCTACATTGTCCCAGACTGAAGCCTGAGTCCTCTTGGTTAGCCCAAGCAAAAGCAGACTCTTTGAAACCATTGCTGAATGGTGAGTCAACACATAAGTAAAGCCTACTGATTCAATGGCTGGGCTCTAGTTGATACTAACAATAGAATTCATGTCTGAGGCTGCATCCGCATTGCAGAAATAATACAGTTTGACACCACTTTAACTGCCATGGCTCAATGCTATGAAATTTTGAGAATTATAGTTTTGTGAGCCATTAAAGCTTTGCTGTCAAAGAACTCTGCTGCCACAACAAAGTACAGTTCCTAGAATTCCATAACAATGAGCCATGGCAGTTAAGGTGGTGTCAACCTGCAGATGCAGCTTAAAATTGCCAATAAAGTATTTCAGATGGGAAGAGTACTGTTGGGCATATTTCTCTGTTTTACAGTATGCTGGTATACTTTTCAGAACCTCAAAACAAAATAAAACACTGTTATGTGGTTGTCTCTATAAGTAGTCAGTAAAGGCACATCTAGATTGATGGAAGAGTCCCAGATTTTGTTCCTGATCTTTCTGATTTTATATTGGGTTAAAATAAACGGACTTTGGGCTTATCCAGGGTTTATCCAGGAAAGAAAAAAAAATCCCTGGAAGCATAGAGACTTTCCAGTTCTTGTTGTTTTGATTTTACCTGCATATTTATGGTTTTGTATCCAAACACTTTCTTGAAATATCCTCCTCCTTTGTGCTCTTCCTCCTCCCCCTCCTACAGATCATATGTCACATATAGACTCAGGCAATGTTTCAGAAACTGATGTTCACCAATTGCCACTGAGCTCTTTTAAATTATTATTCCAGAGTTACAGGCTGCATCTATACTGCAGAAATAATCCAGTTTGACACAGTTTTAACTGCTATGGCTCAATGCTATGAAATTGTGGGAACTGTAGTTGTAGTACCAGAGGTCTCTGACAAAGAAGGAGAAATGACTCACAAAGGGGCTTGACAGACTGCCCCAAAAGGGTGGGCTGGAGCTGCCATTTTTTCTCCTGAGAGAGGCTGCAGCAGCCAAACTGCGCTTGGACACTGTGCGCTCCCAAACCCTAGAATCAGTGCAAGGACGTCACTTCCTGTCTGTCTGTCTCTGGCCAAAACTACAATTCCCAGAATTCCATTGCACTGAACCATGGCAGTTAAAGTGGTGTCAAACTGAATTATTTCTGCAGTGTGGCAGCAGCCACAGTCAAAGTCTGCAGTAGATAAACTATTATATGTCCTGGACATACACAGAATATAGTCTATAAACTAGCTGTGGGCATAAAGATGCATTATTTTTCTGAGCATCTCATTTGTTTCTCTGCCCGTCCAAAAGCAGAGACTCCATTGCCTTATATAACCTGCCTCCTATGAAACAGTGTTTATCATAATGTGTAGCCATTCTGACCATTCCTTGGAGAAACAGTTTTCTAAGAATCAGGATTAATGTGTGCCAAGTGTATAACGTAATCTTAATTGCATTTGCACTTAGCATAGTTTCCAATGATACTTGGAGTCTTTATGTAGCAGTCTTTGGGTAACCCATTAACATCTGGAGTCTATCTTTCAACTGAGAGAACCAGGAAATCTCTGCCATCGCTCTTCCTCTTCTGTAATATAAAAATAGCATTACTCAGGTTCATTGTTATTGCTTTTATGGTAACAATGAGATAATGTACAGGAATTGTATGCAGCAAATCATTATATATGCTGTGAAATATTATTAGCACAGATAAAATATTCTGATAGTTCTGCTTGCTGAAACAGTATTAAATATTATTGTTAAACATCTATATTGTATTTGTAATGGTTTTTGGACAGATTGGGGAAAAATGTCAGTTTACTAGTCAGTATTGATTCTGGTAGGTTGATCAAGGCCACCACATCGGAATAAATTTGAGGGTACTCAAGAAGAAATTCATTGGAGTCCAACTGGAATGGGCAACATTTTACCCTCCAAATGTTGCTGAATGACAACTCCCAGCATTCGTTACCATTGTCTATGCTGGTTGATGTGAGTTGTAGGCAATCAAAATGTGGAAAGCCAAACTTCATCCACTATGTGTTACAGGATTTATTGATGATAATGGATGCAGCAGGTGTTTCATAGTGAGGGATACACAAGAAAATCCGTATGGGCAGAAGGAGTCATAATAAGTCTAGAAGCTCTGAGAATGGAAAAACTGTATGTATGTAGCAAAATCCCCTTTCTGTCCCACAGCTATGTAAAGAGGTGGGAAAACAGATGTCTATTATGTTCTCACAGGAAAGCAGTTGATCTACTGGGAAGCTGTGCCAGGATGAACATTCCGTCATGGCCATTTTAGGCTGTGAACTATGAAGGTACACATGACAATACCCATGCTGACTACAAAATCAGCTTCATATTAGGCACTGCCTGAGAATTTATTTAATACTTGGTTACCTTCAGGCCCATTGGATGCTAGGTATACCAGCAGCTTTTAAACCAAGCAAGCTACTGCTTCATCTCACTACTTCAGGATAAGGTTCCCCATTACTCAGTGAGATCAATCCCTGCTCCTGCCTTGATTAAGCTCACTTGAATTCAACAATATGTTTTAGTTGCTAGGTGAGTCATTTTACAGAGTTGGAAATCCTGCATTGTTGGTGACTGATAGCAGAACTACAAATGTCATCTCAAGAGCAAGTACTAAAAGTCTAGTGGGTGGTAGCATTTCTTTCCTGAGTGCTTTCACTACAGCACTATTATCCCCAACAGACATTAGTCCTTATGACACTTTCACACTGCACATGGATTCTTTATCATTCTGTTTCCATGAAAGTCAGATTCTCAGGAAAATTTAAGAAAGAAAAGGCTACTATAACAGGATCATTATTTTATTCTTGGAAGCCTCTTTTCTTCATGACAGTCATTAGGATAAAAAAGGATGAGCCATTAGTCTGAATCCCTCCCCAACTGTTCCAGTTATCCTTTGATTCTTTTGGTTTAGATCCTAATTTTCCCCCCATGAATTGAACAGAATGGTATGTTCCCCACCTTTCCCCTACAACCCATTGGATCCCATTATTACATGCCCCCACTATCCTCCCACCTCTAAAATGGTGTGAGATATTGTTCTGAGGACAGTAGGAACACTTTGGAATCCAAGACAGTTTCACATAGTAAAAATCCTTAAACTACTAGATTACTAGGGGGGGGAGTACAATAGGGAGAATAATTTAGACCTCTGCCAGTCAGACTGAAGTATTCTGGAAATTGGTTACATGACATTGGACATTTTGGATAGAGTCCTTTTAGTGCCTCCTACCTTGCAACATTTCAGAGATGGAAACTGGGATGTGTGTGGCCCAGCAATAGCTGTGTATGGTCAATAGGGTACAGCCAGGCCACAAGGGGCAAAATATATTAATGAGGAAGAACACATGAAACTACTTAGGGAGCTGGGTATGTTTAGCCTGGAGAAGAGAAGGTTAAGAGGTGATATGATAGCCCTGTTTAAATATTTGGATGTCATATTGAGGAGGGAGCAAGCTTGTTTTCTGCTGCTCCAGAGACTAGGACCCGGAACAATGGATGCAAACTACAGCAAAAGAGATTCCACCTCAACATTAGGAAGAACTTCCTGACAGTAAGAGCTGTTTGACAGTGGAACACACTCCCTCGGAGTGTAGTGGAGTCTCCTTCTTTGGAGGTCTTTAAGCAGAGGCTGGATGGTCATCTGTGGGGGGTGCTTTGATTGAGCTTTCCTGCATGGCAGGGGGTTGGACTGGATGACCCTTGTGGTCTCTTCCAACTCTACTATTCTATGATTCTATGATTTAAGCAGAGGCCTTGGAATTTATGTAAAGGTATTTCTCAGAAAATCAATTCATATGAGATGTGATGCTGGAGAAGAATTCTATGGATACCATGGATTGCTAAAAAGACAATTCATTGGGTACCAGAGCAAATGAAGGCTGAACTCTCCCTAGAAATCAAGCTGACTAAACAGAGGCTGTCATACTTTGGACATATCATGAAAAGACATGACTCACTAGAAATTACAATAATGCTTGGGATGGTAGAAGGCAGTAGGAAAAGAGGAGGGCCACATTCCAGATGGATAGACTCAATCAAGGAAGCTGCAGCCCTGAGTCTGCAGGACCTGAGCAAGGCTGTTGATGACAGGATGACTTGAAGGCCTCTCACTTGTAGGGTCACCATAAGCTACAGTTGCCTTGACAGTAGTTAAGAACAACAATCCCTCAGTTAACAAAGTAGATATATTTCTACTTCAACATGTTTCAACAAACTTTACCCAAAATTTATCCAGTAATAAGCACATCTGAAATGAAACAACTAGATCAGGTAAGCTTTGCATATGTATAAAAACATTCTGAACTTTTAAAAGCCATTTCTTAAATCCATCCAGGGATTTTTTTCTTTCTTTTACCAGCATGCATGCTTCTTATGATTTCCACTTTGGTAGCTAAACTTAGGGATCTACGTTTTGTTATGTTTTTCAATATGCTGGGAGTAGCTGATGTGCGAGGTTTATCTGCTTTCACCTTTTCTCTCATTCTTGCTGTTCATGTATGCTAGGTAAAAGCAAACCCAGTCTGAATGAATCTTGCTAAGAAAACGTTATGATAGGGCCACTTTAGAGTCATAATAGGTCAGAAATTACTTGAAGGGAACACAGCAACAGAGAGTGGACCAAACTTGTTTTCTGTTACTCAAAGAACAGATGGTGGGGGTGGGGGCTAAAGGGTCCCCACCAACTGTCAGCATTATTTCAAATGCTGGGGAAATGACCTTTTGCAAGAGACTTGGATAATCTTTGGACCGTGTGCACCAGTGTATACCAGTACTAACTGAGGAGGAATCTAGGTCTTGGGTGGATTAAGAAAGTTTTATTTAAAAATATATAGTGCATTCACACACACACACACGACAGCAATTCAGACAGATACAGCATACAGAGCTAACCAAAAAGGAAATATGGAAACAAGATAGTGGAGTTTTTAGGGGCTTGCAGTGGGGTTACAATTACCTGTCCGATAAGTAGACCACAAAAAGCTGGAGTAGCTCAAACTGGGAAGTCTGAGGATGGCACAGAGCATACAAAGAGTTTGGGTGTGTATGTTGACTGTGTGCTCAAAGGTTAAGTTTTGGAACCATATTTATACCTTAAAACTAGCCCCAAGCAGTGGGCTACCTCGTCATGTAACAAAGACTGAATGTCTTTTCCCAGGAATCAACAATGGGATTCCAGACTGGTTGATGACTTTAATTTTATTGACAAAAATAGTGAATGGATTGGGATGTCCCTGAGATGGATGGACAGGGAGGTTTGGGTGGAACACAACAGGGGGTAGGCAGAGAGATTGGCTTACTGGTTTGAGTGTGATGAGATCTTTTGTTTCATGTTGTGAGAGGAAATGCAGATTACCTGGAGGAAGGAAGGAGCACTTAATGCATACATTTAGATTTAATGGTCTTGTTTACCTGGATGTCAACATGCCTTGGGACATGTTCCTTTTTTCCGGAGAACCTGAATGGTCATCAATCTCTCAAAAATATGCTATATCCAGATGTGAGATATGAAAATATGAGGACCCCAAAATATAGTGAGGGGTATGCAGGGGGGTTTAACTCAAGAATTCTGTTACTCAAGAATGCAAAGACTGGAACCAATGAAGGAGAATTGAAGGGAAGTAGATTTCAATCAAATTCTAGGAGAAACAATGAGAGCTCTTCAGCAGTGGAACAGAAGGCAGTGGGTTAGCGCTTGGGTAATTTAACAGAAATGCTTAAGCAGACACTGGATAGCCATCTTTCAGGATGTTGTAACTGCATCTTGTACTGTACAGTCTGCATGGAGTGGGGGCTGGGATAGATTATCTCTAGAGATAAATCCAGCTGCATGATTTTTAATGTTTAAAGTGCATTTGTGCAGTCTTTTGGTTTAATCTCTTTTTAGCGTTTATTATGTTTTTATGACGGGGGAGGGATGGGGATCTTGAAACTTTTAATGCTTTTTTCTTTTAATTTACTGCTGTAATCTGCTTGGATTCCTCAAGATTAAGCAAAATATTAATATTAATAATAATAATTAAAAGTTTGTGCACCAACTGTGCCTGTTCCTTGAGAAGTCAGACCTGGCCATGGTGACACATGCTATAGTTACATCCTGGCTGAATTACAGTAATGTGCTCTATATGTGGCTGCCTTTGAAGTGTGTTTGAAACTTCAACTGGTGCAAGGAGCTGCATTTAGACTGCTAACTGGAGCTGGCTACAGATAATGCACAACTCCCTTGTTGCAACAGCTCCACAATTCAAAGTGTTGTTTATGAGCTTTAAAGCTCTACATGACTCAGGTCCTGGTTATTTGAAGAACCATATTCTCCCATAAAAACCAGCCCATGCTCTGAGATCTGCTGGGGAGGCCCTTCTCTCTAGCTCACCACACTCACAGGAACATCTGGTAGAAGTACAGGAGAGGGCCTTCTCAGTGGCTGACCCCAGGCTCTGGAAATCTCTTCCAGATAAATAAAAGATTTTTCTGTTTCAACGGGCATTTGATGATTGAGTATACTGATTGATTGTATAAGGCTTGTCTCACCTAAGCAATGTGCTGGATCTTGCTAACTCTTGTGCTGGTGTGTGTGTGTTTAATGGTGTATGTTCTATTTTTTTATTATTTATCTCTTTTGTATTTTGAGATTTTTTAAATATGTGCTTTAAATCTGTTATAAGCCTCTTTGAGTCCCAAACTGGAAAAAAGCCAGATAGAAATAGTTATTTAATTGTTGTTGTTGTTGTTATTTCAGAAATCTCATTTAACATGTTCATATTGCTCAATCACTGGCACTCTGACTTTCAGTGAATTAAGTTTAACCTGTTAATGCATTGAGTATCTAGCAAAATAGGCACTTTGGGGAGAACAGTCCCTTGCCTGAGAAAAGCCATTTGTTCCCTTAGTACGTATGCTCTGTCTGGGCATCAGTAGTGTGTTTCTTTTTAAATCAAATTTAAATCAATTGGAAGATGCAGTTTTTAATATATGTATAATTCTCTGTCTTAATTGTAAAAATTCTGTATGTTTAAATGTAATTAGCCAATGAGATGTGATGAAGGAGCTTCTTTGTATAATTGACTATAAAATTAGGCCATCTTGTCTTGTTCTGGGCCTCAGTTTTGGAACATTGAAATCCACTGAGGACATTGTTCTTTGCCTGTTTTAAGAATAAACTTTGGCATTTTCAACCTTCTGGGTCCTCTGCCAAATTCCTGGTTTTGTCAACAGACCTGTGGCTTTGTGAGAGAAGGTCCCAGGTTCCCATGGTTTTATTATTAAATTGAGAGTTATCTATAACAATGTCCCTGCGCAAACACCATTGAAATACAAATTTCTTTATCTACTCCATCCCTTCTCTTCAGTTATATGAAATAGGATGCAAACCATAAAAACAACTATCACATTTCCACACTAGTCTTGACTCATCTCATAATTTAGGGCTGGCTTTTGTTTGTTCATCATTGTACGTCAGTCTTATGTCCAAATCTTGTGAGAAAATGGTTCAAGATGTGCATATGATGATGCTGTGGCTTGTGACAAGTTTAGAATCCAAACCTCATCCTGTATCAACTCCACCAAAAGAAAACATACAATTATATCACAGAATTGTCTTAAATATTATAAAGCTTGTAGGATTTGATCTTTGCTCTTCTTACATCCTCCAGCTACTAATTTTTTAGTGGTTTTATTCTTATTCAATAAAATGTATTGTGTAAAAGCAGATCTTGATTCATAAGATCCTGTTTCCATTCAGAGATGGATTTTTCCTTGGTACTATTTTGTAAACAAAGAGCTGTAAATGGTATGGGTCTTTCTATTTTACTGTTTGTTTTGTTATTTCTAAATTAAAGAACTGAATTTTAATATAAATTTTCTCACATCCCCCTGTTCTCCAAGAACAAGACTAAAAGTATGGCGGGTAAAAACAGAAAATCTGGAGAGTGGGGGTAGAAATCCATTTAAAAATGGGACATTTTGTAGTAACCATATATTTTGGATGGGGTTGTTACCGCAGCAAGTCTGAGATGCATTATGAACTTAGTTGCATGCCTGGAAGGACTAGAAAGGTGAGGACTCACTGCAAATTGCTACACTAGACAGGGAGATTTCAACAATAAGGGCAAAGCAAAGTATGAGTATCATAATAATGACTGCAAACATAGTCAGTAGTTAGAGATTTGCCCAAAATAACAACTGTTTATTATGTGGGTTCATACAATATTATAGGTTAACATGATACTTTCTGCTGCAAATCCATCCACATTCCTGTTATGTGTACTATACATAGTTTCCCTTTCCTATGGCTATTTTTCACGGACTGAAGTGCATCTAAAATACATACCCTTTACACAGATGAACTAGGAAGGCTCAGCATCTCCTAACAACTCACCTTGATGGGGTGCCTCAGGAAGTGCCTTGTGTTGTAGAGTAACAGGTAGAGTCTTGGCTAATAATGAACCTCTGTCATTGCAGCTCCATTTTCAAAGGAGACTGAAGACTATAGAAGAGGAGAAAGAAACATGTGGCCCTCCATATGTTGTTGGAATGCAACCACCATCAGCCAAAATTAAGTAGAGATGAAGGATGATTGGAATTGAAGTCCAACAACATTCTGAGAGCTACATCTTCTCATCGCTGCTTATAGCTATTACAAATTTTAATGCAACAAGCTGATTCCAAGTATCCTTTCATTAGATTCAATTAGGGTGAGCACTTCTACCCTGCTTACAGTATTGCTAGATAGTAAAGTGTGGCCCTGGGGCAATATGTACCACCCCTTCTATTTTTGTGACCCTTCACCCCTCTGGGCTGCCCAGAGTATACATTTTATGGCTGAAGAGGAAAAGGAAAGAGTGAACTGCCTCTCTTGGAATGAAGCTTTGAGGAGAGGTAGATCACCTTTTATAGAGGTTGCACCTCCCATTCCCAGTAAAGAGTTTGATGTGAATTTTTCAAAACCCAAGCAGACTTCTGGCCATGTTGGGATTTGTCTTCCCCCTCCCACTTTTGGCAGACTGTACAGCCCCCAGTGGATTCTTGGGGGGGGGGGGACTGACCCCCAACAACTACAGTTGTACATCCCTGTGCTCAAACCAGATGCATTCTCATTTGTGTACACATTTATCTATGAATAAGAGACTTTGAAGAGGCATTACTCATCAACAGCCCTGCTCTTACAAACTCAGGGCTGTAGCTTCCTTTACTGAGTCAATCCATCTATACTTTTACTTTCTCTTTTATCATTGCCACATCATAAACAAACCCTTGTCTGTAAAATTACTCTGATAGAATCTCACTTCCCTCTGCTTTTGCATTACTTTTCTGTAAAAAACATTTCTTTAAAAACAAAACCAAATATTTTGCTTACATATGAGTGCTTATCTGCTTCAGTCTCATTTCTCCTTCCTAATTCCTTTTTAGCTATTTGTAGCTGTTTACATTAGACCTTGGGAGAAAACAACCAAATACTCCAACTGGGAACAATCAATGCTCTCCCCCCCCCTCCCCCCGCCCCCTGCAATGATTCTTTTACAAAGAAGTTAGCAATTTGTTCACAACAGACAAAGCAGGTTGCTCACATGGCAACCACATCTGGAAATTATTTAAAGGGATTTTGTTATTAGACATTCCACGTTACTTCTCTGGGCATCTGGTTCTGCCATCATCTTAATTCTCCGTAACAGTCTGCTCAGTAAACACAAAGAATCAGATTTCCAAGAATCATATTTTGATTAAGCATCAAAACAGGGGCAATCTGGAATCCTATACCAGGTTGGTTGGTTCCATAACAGATGGATTAAGTCCTGAGTTTAGTGCTTTAGGGACACAATGTGAAGTAGCAGTTATTTATGACCCGGAGACATCTCATCTTATGAGTGCACAGTCCATGTGTAAGTGTCATGCTGGCATGCCTTTTTGTTGCCTCCTCAAAGGTCTGTCTAATGCTGAAGACAGGTAGAGACATTGATCATTTTCCATGTTATACTTTAAGTCCATGTTTCACAAATGGAAAACCAAACACTGACAGAAGGACGCCAGTTTCACACAGCTCCATTTTGTATAGGATGTGTCCGAACTCTGTAAATGATCACAGCTGTCGCTGGGCACAACAGAAGGGATGTCATAATGATGATGGTGACTAGGATGACCAGAACAATGACCCATACATCCAAAATGTGCTTTGGGAGGGGAAGTTGTGTGGGTGTGATAGCATCCATCTTCACCCTTGAAGGGAAAAACAGGCATTAATTTAACAGGACCCTGAAGAAACAATTCCAGTTGTTAGTGTCATAAAACCTTTCTATTTCTTCACTGAAGAAACAGAAGAGCTTGGTTTCATCTTAAGTAGAACATTTTAATTTGTAAAGTAATTTAGGCCCAAACTCCGTAGAAAGGCAATGAAACCCTATACAGTTGACCTTCCACATTCACTGGGGTTAGGAACACAAGGCCCCCATGAAAGTGGAAAAACCACAGATAAAATAACATTATTTTTTACCTGTGTGAGAACACCTCTCTAGGAATCTCTAGGTCCTCCAGTGCAACTCTGTAGTCAACATCTGCTAGTGGTTGACCACAGAATCACTTTGGAAGACCTGCAAATGCCTAGAGAAGTGTTTTCTCTAGTAATTTCTAGGTCTTCCAGCACACCTCTATGGTCAGCTTCCAGCAGAGTTGTGCTGGAGGACCTAGAAATTCCTAGAAAGAACATACTAAAGCACTTATTTATAATATCCAAATGTGATACATGTGGGGAAAGAGGGAGGTACTTCTTAGGAAGAGAGGCAGACTCTCAGTCATATATCTTAAGCTGCATGGCTGCAAAACTCTCTGTTTTATTAAGAGAATTTGGAAAAGATTGAAATTTAGCAGAAAAGGCCTGTACTCTGATACCTCTCAATAAAAAATGGTATTAAATGCTTGCTGCTGATTTGTACTTATTATAGGTGGTTATTACTGCAATTACACCATTACTGTACAGTCTGATGAGAACAAATTAACAGTCTTGCTCTTCAATCAGCAACATGCTGATTTAGCAGATGATAGGAAAGCTCTAGAGCAAATGTTTTAATAGCCACGAAGGGTGCTACTTGCCCTTTATTTTAAATTTCCAGACTGTCCCAGCAGGTCATAGGCCATAAAATATAACTGAAGCTCTTATAACTCAACGTTCTAATAATACAATTGGGTTTTTGTGTGTGTATTTACCTTGTTTGGTAAACCACTCTGGAAACACTGAACAACGATGCCATATACTGTAAATGAAATTTATCTTCCTATATGATCCTGTGCAAGCTCCTAAGAACTTTAATTGCAGGGGGCTTCTCTCTCTGCAGGTGTATCTTGTGGGAACATGTGAGAAGCCATTTTCAAAGGCTTCTCCTAGCCTACAGAACACTAGGATAGCCCCCTCCTTGCTGTTCTTCTTCAGCAAATGAAAACATTTCACTTCCAACAGGCTTTGGAAACTGACTGCAAGAGCTTTTAACAATGTACTTTTCTATCGATTTCAGCTAGCCACAACTTGGTTTCCCCGCCTCTCTCCCAACAGCAATTTGCAGTGACAGGATGTGCTTTATTGTGTTACAGTGTTTACTGCAGGCAAAGACATAATGAACTTCTGTAAGAATCCACTCTCAATGGCTTGCTGCTCTTAGTCAATTTGGTATCTATTTTTTCATCTAGCACAATGGTTCCCAACCTTTCTAATGCCGCGACCCTTTAATACAGTTCCTTACGTTGTGGTGACCCCCAACCATGAAATTATTTTCATTGCTACTTCATAACTGTAATTAAATAGATGTTTTCCAATGGTCTTAGGCGACCCCCATGAAAGGGTCATTCGACCCCCAAAGGGGTCCCGACCCACAGGTTGGGAACCATTGATCTAGCAGGTATGACTCAAGGGATCACAATACCTATTGAAAAATATAATTTGCTATTTCTTTTGCCACCTTATATATTAGCAAAGTAGCAGCATACCTGCATGAACCACATGATATAGCAAATGAATTTTCAGACTAAGTGGACTGAAATCGAATTTGCTGGTTGTTCTTAACATTTGGTATTAAAAGTCTCATTCCAAACACTCTAAATTCTAGCCAAGGAAGCAGGGGTTAGCTCTTCACACCTCATACCTGTGACATGAGAAGGTCAGAACATGGAAATAGCATGTTACAGGTGAAGATGTTACCCTTGAGGGTAATGATGTTATTTTCTTGAAAAGGATTGCAATGGCTGGTAACTGTTACATAGTTTCCTCCATGTAAAAAGCAATGTTTACTATTATTTTTCCTTGTTACACTGAGGGCACCAAGGACCATTCCTTCAAACTGGACTGAAGGTGGTGGTGGTGGTGGTGGTATTTTCTTTTCCAAGGCAATCCTCCCCGTTGGCGGCTTACAGTTGGCCCACATAATCAAGCCATTGCTTTCTCATGAGCAGGTGAAGGCAAGACCTCATCATTACAAGAGACATGGATCCTCACTACCACTCCTTCTTTCCCAACTTTTCTTGATAACAATTAAGAAAACACAATGCATGATAACAGGTCTCCCTACCATTACATCTCATAGGCTGGCAAGAATGGCGAACACAAGGGCCACATAAATATATTATTATCAGCTGAAATCCTACATTAGTGAATGTAGTGTAAAAGTTAAGCAGGCTGCATAAGACTACAGCTTCCCTCTCATCACCCCTTATTGCCATTGTTGTGTGCCTTCAGGTCATTTCCAACTTATGGGAACCCTATCATGGGGTTTTCTTGTCAAAATTTATTCATAGGAGGGTTGCCATTGCCTTCCCCTGAGGCTGAAAGCATGTGACTTGTCTAAGGTCACACAGTGGGTTTCATGGCTGAGCTAGGAATCAAACCCTGGTCTGCAGAGTTGTTGTCGAATACTCAAATCACTACACCAAGCTGGCTCAGCTCACCATCCCTGGGACTCACCATTTCACTGTGACAGCCTCCTCCCCATGGCCATTCAGTGGCTGGGAAAGAGCTAGTGGGGAGGACTGAAGAATTGCCTCTTATGTCCCCATAGCTAGGTGTAGACTGATGGCATTAAGTGCAGGATCTGCTAGGACCCTCTGGTGATCTCTGCAGATGAGGTTATTGGTCTACATCTGACTATGAGAACATAACCAGGCACTTCTTTGCTCCTGCACCCAGCTCACTGTGAAACAGCAAGTCCTGGGATGGGACTTTGGTCATTATGGAAGGAGGAATCTCAGCAATAACTAAAACAAAACAAAAATATATCTGCAGTGGTATGTCAGACTTGAGCTTACATGCGTGGCTAACATGATGCTGGACATCATTTTTCACTTAATGGCACTGTAATTGTGTCCTGTAACACCTATTCTACCTTCAGTCAGGATGAGGAGGGAAGGGAAAGGAAACCTAGAATTCTGAGCCTGGTACAAAAAACAGAGATGCAAACTAGATAGTCAAACTAGAGTAAATGGGGCTTATATAAGTGCTGACTTATTCAACAACTGGGGCCCTGTATAGACCGTCGCTTTGTGCCGGCCTGGGGGTGGAGCCAGGGCGTCGCATCCAGATGATGCATGCCCTTGATGACGCCACCAGGGTGCCAGATGGCGTGCGGCATCATGACGCCCCTCCAGCACTGTGTCCAGATGACGCATCACCGAAGGAGTGCCATATAGCCGTGCTGCTGTGGCTCTGGCACCCTTTGAGGACGCAAAAAGGAGCCACTTTCTGCAGCTCCTTTTTGCGACCTTGAGAGACCAGATCAGGGCTGCGACGTGAGGTTGCCACAGCCTCGATCTGACTGAAGAAGGGGTGGCTGCATGTCACCCCTTCACCACTGTTTGTACAGTGTTAGAAATCATATGCCAGTGTTAGAAATCATATGGCCCCTCAAATGTTGTTGGATTGAAATGCCTAGTAGCACTTGCCAGCACATCCAGTGGTGAGGAATGCTGGGAGTTGCAGTCTAATCATTTGCAGAGGGCCACATGATTCCCATCTTTGCCATACACAGTGCATTGTAAAAGGGACCTATGCCTTCCTGCCTAACCATGTAAAGGGAAGGCCTTAATTATTTTCTCTATATGCAAGCAGGGATCCATTCATACTATACATTATATTACTGATTCCACTTAAACTGACATGGTTCTGTCCTATGGAATCCTGGGATTTGCCATTTAAGGGGAGAGGTCTTTTGAATTCTCTGCCACAGAGCTCCCCTAGTGCCTCTGACTACTAGCACTTTAATTTTATACTGTGAATGGGTAAAATGTTTTTAAAACTGAAATATTAACTGAGAGGACTTCTCAAGTAAAAGAGTATGGGAAAAAGCAAATGTTATGAGTATCAACAAGATTTCTGTTTTTATTTTTTTGGAAAAATGAGCAAGCTTATACCTGCATGGTATACTCAGAGTACTGAAAAAGAGCAGGCATATAAGACTGAGAGTACTGTATATGGCATCTCTTAAGACCAATACATATGTGTATACATATACACATACACCAACACACAAATTATTGGAATGCACTTATTACATAAAATGTTCTCAAACTAAAAACCTGTGAATTCTGATTCTTGACAGTCCTTTTGCATGGGAGATCCTGCTTGAACAAAAAACAATGTTTCTGAGGTGGAATTTCCAGTCACATGCACAGTCGTTTTTGTCTATTTTAACTACAATAGACACTGACGCAAACTTCATGTTGTGGCATCTTCCACTTGATTCAGAAGCCTAGAGGCAGTTTGCCCATACTTAACCATGGCTGTCTGAGTCATGAAGTTAGTATCTTGTTAAGTAACGAAGAATCAGATGACACCAGCAATACACCAGCCCATACCAGGTGAATATGCTGGCATACTCTGCTTTGATCTTTCTGACCTTTTACTATCCTCAACAAAGAGTTGTTTTTCTTTAATCTCCCTCCAGCCCAGTGTGCTATCACTGAGGATAAATCCATTCATTCTTTCTCTATAAGAGTATGAATCAACCAGTTTTAAGAGGCTCTTTTTTCATAGACAACACACAGACAGGATTAATTTGTGTCAAAAGACTATCTCTTGGCTCATCCATTTAATGACAAATCAAAAAGGGAGGAGAAAGAAAGAGAGAATACATCTATAGACATGCCTTGTCTTTGGCTTTCTTCTCCAGTATCTCATTTAGAAATAGGTACTGATGAGAAAGAACCAGTCCATGAAAAAAGGAAAGAAAAGAAAAGCTATGTTTGTCTGTCTGCTATTGCCATTTATATCTTACACAATAAACCACTGTAAACATAAACTGTGTCTTAACATGGCATACACAATCTCTTTCTGTCACATCCACCTACACCCCCTTTCAGTGCTTCCTTTGATCAGTTAATCAAATATGTAGATCTCCTAAATCCTATTCATGCATTCAAATTCAGCTTTAAAACAAAACAAACAGAAGGAGGAGGTGCATAAACACACCAACTCCCATCTTTGTTTTCATTACCCCAGTTTTGGTGATGGGGCCACATTGCTGAAGTGAAGAGTCTCTTCTAATGGGATATAAAAACTTGTTTGTGTGTTGTTAGAAAGTGGAATTGGAACAAAACTTAGAAAAAGTACTCCTGGGATTAGAGCTCCTAACTGGATAATTTTTGGAGCTGGGGTCCTAAACAAGTAACTTTTCCATGTTCTGCATCAGAACACATGAACACTGTAATCATATAAAAAGCTATTGTACTGTTAGCTTTGAATATCTCAAGAAATGAAATAGTAAAATTTTAACAAGAAATTATGATCTTTTGCAGGGAGGGAATAAGTTCACAATACAACTGGTAGGAACATAATTTATAATGAAGACTCCTGAGAGTGAACACTGCTAAGAAATTTTTTTATCAAAAATCTACCAAACAGTGATACCTTTATTGGCAACTAAAATGCACAATATAGATGTTGCAAGCTTTTGAAGCTTCAATGACTTCTTCATCAGGCAAGGTGTTAGAAACCAAACAGGAGAAAGAAATGGAAAATGTTAGTCAAGGCCTGCATTTTGCTGTTTCTCTTCTTAGATAAGATGGTATGGAGGTTCACTCTGGGATTCAAATTTCACAGCAGATGCTATTTTGTAGGTTTTCATATCAGAGTATTATGTGGAATAAGCTCTTCCTGTGCCACAGACAGGCCAAGGCATGTTTTAGTAAAAGAACTCCCTGGCAAACATGCTGAAGTTGAATGCTATTCATCCAATGTCACAGAGATTCTACAAATAATACAGGAAACATCATCTGTGATCAGTTTTAGAGAAATGCATTAGCCTGCCGTTACAGTATTTGGAAGAAACTTCCTGCCAAGCACTAATCGAAAATCTTATTTACTCTAAGTGAAACTTGGTTATTCCTTATAATAACAAATTTTCCATGATACTGTACCTCTGGGCTGTCTTACTCACAGGTGTTCTCTCATGGCATGAGCAATTTCAGGAAACTAACTTGTTTCACTGACAGTGCAACCCTAAATATGATTCAGCAGTTCAGTGTGACTTATATCCAGTTAAGTGTGTATCTTCAGCCTCAGATGCCTTAATTTCCATTCACCTCACAAATACATCTGTAGAAATCACCTAAGCCCCTCTCTTTTTACTCATGTATGTGTTTGTGTGTGCGTGTGTGCATGTTCAGGAAGAAAGGAGCTGGGGATTTTAAGGATTAAATTTCCCACCCCTGGTGTATATGATCTTTATCTTTATATGGATGACTCAAACTCACTACAAAGTACAGATATCTCAGTTAACAAATGTGTTCCTGGGCATTACTCCTTTAAGAGAAAATTTTATACAAGAGGCAGAAATAACATGGAAAGTAGAGGGTTAGATTTCTACACCACAAAAATAGCACTCGGTACGTAAGCACCGCATGGCGCTGTGTGGACGCCGCATGGTGCTTACATAACAATGGCGGCACCCATCTATACAGGGCACCTCCATTGTTACACCCTTGCCACGTGTGAGGGTTGCGGGTGTGTGGGTGCTCCACCCCCAGGCAACCCTAGCACATGACGAGGATGTCACAAAAGCCCGTATGTACCAAGCCATTATTTTAATACTAACAATCCATTTAAAGTAATTTGTGACAGTCAATATGATATAAGGACTAGAGTGGTATACTCTAATGAATGGTCTAGGAATACTAGGTATAAAACTCTGCTTATCCAAGAAGATCAATAAATCAGACACTTTATTCAGTTTAGCATTCTCATAGAGTTGTGGTGTTGAAAAAAAGGGGCAAGACGTCTGATACCTTAGAAAAGTGATGGTGAACCTTTTGGAGGCCGAGTGCCCAAACTGCAACCCAAAACCCACTTATTTACTGCAAAGTGCCATGTCTCTCTGGCTTTCTAGTAAGAAACTCTGGCAAACTCTGTGCTGGGATGATGGCACATGTGCCCACAGAGAGAGCTCTGAGTGCCACCTCTGGCACATGTGCCATAGGTTTGCCATCACTGCCTTAGAACTCTTTGGAACAAAGGCGGCTTACAGACCACCCTTTTGGGGCGGTCTGTTCCCACCCCTTTCCCCGCCAGATCGGGCCTCAGCTGCCACATCGGCAACCTCTGAGGCCCCGATCTGCCGCTTTCCAGGCTGCGTGGAAGCGGCAAAAGGCTGCTTCCCCACGGCCTGGAAAGGGGTGTCCTTGGGGCTTCATGCCCCAAGGACACTCAACAGCGGTGGGGAACAAGAGAAAGGGGCCACCACTTGGCCCCTTCTCTCTTGTGACGCTGGCGCAGCCGTGTAAAGGCTGTGCCCAAAGCCACAAACCTGGAAGGAGCTCCGTTTCGGAGCTCCTTCCAGTGCCGTGGAAAGGGCGCCTCAGGCGCCCTCACACGGTGCCAGGACGTCACTTCCACGCCGCTCCATTTGGAGGTGGTGCAGTCATGACGTCCCAATGGCGGCGCCCATGTAGAATGGGCGCTGCCATTTTGTACATACTAGGTACGTACTAGGGTTAGCACGTCCAGAAAGGACGCCCTTTCCTAACCCTAGTAAGTACCTAGTACGTACTTTTTGCGCATCTGGAACGCGCCAAAGTCAGCATACAAATTAAGTTTACTTCACTGGGAAAGTCAGTGAAGAAATGAGACCAACAAAACCCAATCAAAACCCAATGCTCCCATCACTATTGCCACCTTCCTATCACCTTACTTGCCTCTCACTTTGGATAGCCACTACTGCTTTAATAAAAAGTGATCATGCCATCATCACCATGCTGTAAAGTATGGAGGGGTGACTCAATAGCAACTGAGATCCTCCCCTTTACCACTTCCACTTCTTCACAATCTGCAGTGATCATTGTGTTTGGTCTAATGTGCTGGTAGGAATCAGGCTGTGCAGCCCTTCAGATGTTGTTGGACTGTAAATCCCACCATGTGCCATCATTGGCTATTCTGACCAAGGCTCAACAATATTAGACTATTTAGAAGGCCATACATTTCCCATCCTTGGACTATAATATCACTTTGGGATATGGGAAGAACCCAATGATCCAAACCCTTGCTTAGTTATAAAGCTTACTGGATGGCTTTGAACAAGTCCCTTTCTCTGAGTTTTTATCTATTCACAGGGGTGCTAGGGGGCAGAAGGGCTGCTCTGAGCTCACAATAATGGTGTGATAGAAGTACAAGAAACAATACTGAGAATTAGTTGTTGTTGTTATTATTATTATTGTTATTATTAACCTTTATTTATATAGCACTGTAAATTTACACAGCGCTATAATACAATCTTTTTAATATGCCTCCCATACATGCTGTCATAAGTTGATCTTGTGATGGTATGAATGACTATTGTACAAAAGAGATCTGATTTCTGCTCTACACTGAATAGCCTGATGCTGTATTGACTGTACCATTTTGCAACACGTTCCCCCACAAAGTTTGCACATTGTCACTTTTGACGTCAGCAAGAGAACAGGTTAAGCTGGAGTCAATTCTCTTGAACACTCCAGAGATCAGAGATAGCATTACGTCAAAGCTTGTGTGTGCAGATTGAAGGCCAAACTACACCCATCTTAACGCCTTCAAGGGCTTATGGTACTTGTTAAAACACAGGCTGTTTGTTAGTGGCACGCATAGCCATTCATTACTGTCATGGAGCATAGGGGCATTTGTGTTTAAATCAACTTGTCTGCATAAAGGAAAACAAAACAATAATATCCTACAGGCCATTGCACTTTAAATCATGATTGTTTAATGACTTGAAAAAGTTTCACAGTAATGACTTTGGAGAGGATTCATGGACAGTTATTTCAGTAGTTCAGCATGTCCAAATGCATAGCTTAAGAGATTGGAAAAGTTGCTTTTTTTGGACTACAATTCCCAGAAGCTAGCTGGCGGGAGGGATTTGCGGACTTTTAGCCTAGAAATTAACTTTTCTGAGTTCTGATAGTTGGGTTAATCCACTGAAGTCCTGTAGCACCTTACAGACTTGAAAATGTATTACAGCAAGAGCTTTTGTGAACTATAGTTCACTTCTTCATTTAAAATATGCTAGCCTTTGTAGAGTCAAAAACCAATTTATTATCTTCACTGCACTACACTTCCTCAGATCTTGAAAATACTTTAATTGATATGCAAATGTCTTGCTTATAATAATGCTTTCTGCACTCAGGAAGACAGAGCTGAAGTAAATGTAATTTTCTGTGCATTTAGGGCAACTGCATTCTAAATAGTTCTAATTCTGAATTTGCAATTAAGTAGCATTGTAAGGTAGGAAAAATGTGTAAACTTGCACTCTGGGGAAGCTTCATCCAAATTTTTGTTTATCATAAATTCACACTGAAAGTATTTTTTATCTTGCTGAAGATCACCACTTTTGCCACAGAAATGTGTGATGCATTTAATATATCAGTACAAATTGCTTTGGTAATCTCATTCACAGCCTCCTCCTTGACCTGTTTTAAGTACGTAGATAACTGTAGCATAGAACTACAAAGCTAGAAAAACAAAAAGCCTAAGAAGCTGGTAGGTACTTAAATATTAAAAAGAACAGACTTGTCAACTGACATTGGTTTTCCAAAGAGCACAGAAAACATTTTTTCATTTTCTGAATGCACTGAATTCATTCTCCCTGGATCTCTCATTTTTCTTTCTTCTTTTCCTGTTTTTTCCATTAGCAATCTTTTCTTCAATTTGCCTTGCATATACACAAACATACATACTCCCTTATTCCCATTTAGTTATCCTCACACAATTTCCATCACTTTCTAATCTTAGCATCTTTTCTTTCACACAGTTCTTTCCTCTGGCACTTCTCTCCCACATCACCATTTTTACTGTATGAACAATTTTTAAAACGTCTGGACGTATCATTCTTAGAATTAAACTTCTATGTTTTAAAATATATCCCCGCCCCCATTTCTTCCTCCTTTATTTATAGGCCTTAACCCTTATTTTTATTCAGTTCTTTCATTTTTTTAAAATCAGAAGTCTTACCTATAATATAAGTAGGCCTTAGTCTGAATAAGAGCTTCCCAAACCTCTCTTGGTGCTAGATGAGAAACAAGAACGGGGAGGAGCAGTAAAGCAGCAGTGGTAGTAATAATAATTACTAAGTGCTTTATCCCTCACATTCAGCAATTACCCATCAGAGAAAGGACTCCCAAGTAAAGGATGATGTAATTTTCAATCAAGCTTGGGTCCTCCTGCCTTCATAAACACATATAGTTGTTAAAGTCTTCGGCGTTTATCACACTGAGGTTATTGGAGCTAAGATCAGGGGTGAGTGCGGGTCGAACGATGCGAATTGACATTATAATGTGAGTGTTTTATTACACCTGGTTGCCCATCCGTTGCCCTTCCGAACAGAGGGGGAATTGAATCTAAGGCAAGTCACGTGATGCGGATTCAGGCAAAGCGGAGTGAGTGCAAATTGTATTTCCACACCGGTGCATACCATGCGGATTCAACTATTCGAATTGGGCCCCTTGCACATGCTCAGTGGGGCTCTGGACACATCCTGAACCTTTGCACTTCTGGGGTGAAGAAGGGAGCCTGGTTCCATTTTCTTGGGAATGACAGCTTCACCTTTCTTCCTCCCTTCTAGTTTCCCATCCCTGGCAGCCAAATTCAAAGGGTCCTCCGTGTCAGAGCCCCCATCCATTTCAGCCACATCGACATCAATCCTCTTGTCATTCTCCTCATCTATTCCATTTACATCTCCCCTTCCCTTTGTAGCAGTTGCCATCTCTTAGGTTGCATCCACACTGGGGAGATAATCTGGTTTAACTCCAGTTTAACTGTCCTGGCTCAGTGCTATGGAATTCTGGGAACTGCAGTGTCCTGAGACATTGAGCCTTCTCTGCCAGAGAGCTCTGGTGCCTCAGCAAACTAATAACTTAAATTATTATTGTTGTTGTTGTTCTTGTTGTTGTTACTATTATTATTATTATTTTAAAAATAAATTATTATTATTATTATTATTATTATTATTATTTTAAAATAATAAATTATTATTATTTTTTTAAAAAATAAATTATTATTACTATGGGAGTTGGAGTTTGTTGTGGGGTCCTTGGCTCGAGGCTATGGAATTCTGGGAGTGCCATCTCTGCCTCCAGCCTGCATTTTCTTTCTCTTCAGATCTGTCATCTGGATCTCCATCCCTAACCTCACGTGAAGGATAGGGAATGTCACCTATCTCTAAATGCTCTCTGCTTCATCCAAGTGTATCACCCACCGGCAAAATTATTGTTGTTGTTGTTGCTGCTGCTGTTATTGTTATTATTATTATTATTATGCAGTGAAATTTTATAATAATAATAATAATAATAATAAAATTTTTCTTTCACTGCAAAAATAACCAGTGTAGAAACTGCAGTTCTACTTGGAAGTAAATTCTGCCTCCACCTTGGCCCCACTTTGGAGGACGTCCTGCCCCCCCACCCCCAAGGAGTTCTTTAGAAACTTTACTAACCTCACTCTCTCTCTTTGCCCCCTTTTTTCCCTTTCCCTTTCTCTCTCCCCTCGATCTCCCCCCTCCTCGCCAGCATGTCTCCTGTCCATGTTAAAACGTGAATGTATTCATTCAGAGGGGAGCACCAGAAGCAAATGGGGCAAAAAAAAATTGGTGATTGGCTGATGGTGTTTTAATTTTGTTTTTAATATGAATGTAGTGTATTTTTATGGTGTTTTTGTATTGTTATATGTTGTTCACTGCCCTGATCGATGGAAGGGCAGTATACAAATAAAACTTTTATTATTTATTATTATAAGTAGTTTCTGACTTATGGCAACCCTCAGGTGAAACTATCTTGGCAGGTTTCTTCAGAGGAGGTTTGCCATTGCCATCCTCTGAAGCCAAGAGAATGTGACTTGCCCAAAATCATCCAGTGGGCTTCATGGCCGAGCTAATATCCAGAATTGCATCCAGTGATCAAACCACTACACCAAATAGCATCCCTGAAAGGTGGACATCCAGACTTATAACCTCCAATGAAGAAGTGTTTGCCATTTTCAAAGGCCCACTATTCTACTGCTGAAAAGCACGGTCAGGATGTTTTCCCCCCGTTTGATCACGTCTAGCCTTTTTCCTGTCATTTATTGCCTTTGTTATGGTCCTGTCCATTAGGGCAAACAGAGAACAATTTTTTTCATCATTTGTGTGACAGCCCTTCCGACAGATAATTGAAAATGGCTATTGTTATCACTTCAAAATGATCCTTGCATGTCCAACATCTTAATTTAAAGGATTCCTCACTGGTCTTAAGTCTCTAGCCTCCTCACCATCTTGTCACCCACCTTTGGACATGTTCCAATTTCTTGATATCCTTCTTCAATGGTTGTGTCAAGAACTGGGAATATTATTCTATAAATGGTTTGACTAAGTAGTAGAAACTTGCATCATTACTTGTTGTATTCTGCAACCTATATTTTCTTTGTTGAAACAGACTAAAAATGGCTTGTGTTTTTAACTGTCACAGCATCGCTAGAACAGACTATCTGTTCTAACAAAGGCCCCAAGGAAGCAATTCATTCTTCAGAATGTTGCTTCTTCTCTAAAACTGCTTCTGATTGATTTTGGGCAATGGATATTTTTAAAAATTCCAAAAAGTTCTCAAGCATAGCTCCCACTGCTTTTACCATACAGTGGCTACATTCTGATCTCTCCCTGGTAAAATTTACCCTTCCTGACCCTGTCCTACATTTGAAACCTTGACCTGGGGCCCTTTCATACTACCCAGTTAGAGCACTATGGTTCCACATTAATTACCATGGAATCCTAGACTTTGCAATCTGGAGAATTCTCAATTGTGTGTACTGTGTGCCTTCCAGTCGGTTCTGATTAATGGTGACCCTAAGGCAAACCTATCATGGGGTTTTCTTAGCAAGATTTGTTCTGAGGAGGTTTGCCATTGCCCTCTGCTGAGGCCCAAAGTCACCTAGTGGGTTTCATGGCTGAGCTGGGAACTGATCCCTGGTCTCTAGAGTCCAACACTCAAACCACTACACCCTAGATACCGCTCCAGAAATTGCAAATCCCAGAATTCCATAGGATGGAACCATGGTAGTTAAAGTGGAACCACAGTGCTATAAACTGTGTTGTGCGGAAGGGTTCATGGTCAGAGCTGGCTATCTCACTTAGATAAACAAACAAATGACATCGTGAGAAAGTAAAAGATAATTTTTCCTTCTCCTATCTGAGTATTCTCTCTCTCTCTCTCTCTCTCTCTCCTCTCCTCATGATAAAAAAGAAAACAAGTTTACTCCTTGCCTGCTTAGGTGCATTTCTACAAGAAACAAAGACCTTCACCTTCAGCCTGAAATGAGGCGGTACATGCTGTTAAACATGTAACTCATATCTTAACCTCATGTGCATTTAAAAGAAATTATCTATAACCCATTAAGTTACATAAGAATAGAAAGGTTAAGCAAATAATGAAAGAGTACATTATGGAACAGAGTAATGCCACATTATTTATCTCAAATAACAACATTGAATGGCCACCACCTCAGGGCTCAAAATTCAGAAGGGTGGGGGGGAAAGCAAAGTTCAAATGACTGCCCTTGTGTTTGTGTGTATGGGTGTGGGCATGTGTTTGTAAAATTATTCCTAGTAACAAATACAGCAATGTTATCTGCAGATTAGAAGGTTGGAGTCTTGTGGCTCCTTTAAGTAAAACCAATTTGTTTCAGCATAAGCACATAAAACCTGATGCTGAAATAAACTGGTTTGCCCTAAAGGCAGTACTGTAGAGTCAACTTGACTGATTCAGATTCAAGTTGCTTCAATGACTCCACTTGGACTCAACTCTGCAATAAATCTCACATTGACTCAACTCATAATTTGTATATTTTTGGGAACAGACCTGCTGGTCTAACTTCATTCAGAAAAAATATGAAACGGAAAATGGTTTTCCTCCTTTCAACAACACTTCCATCTCACTGCTTTCTGTCTACGGTCACATGACAAAAACAGTATTTACTTTACATTTGCCATACGTAAAGCCTCCATTTAGTGTAGACCCGTCTCGAGCCCATTGCCTAACTGCCGCGGTGGCGAACCTATGGCACGTGAAGTCATTTCTGAGGGCACGCAGAGAGATGGGAGGATGGGGGAAGAGTAAGAACAGAAGAAATGCACCCAGCGCTATGGGAGCAAATCCATCCTCCATCCACACTCCACTACCCCCATACATACCCCACCATGACCTCCTTTTTTTCCTGTTAAAGTTGGCTGCCACACTTGAGACTCCACTTGAGAACTGAGAACTAAAAGTAGACTTGAGACTTGGAGTAAAAGACTTGAATACTTCACTGCTTAAAGGTACCACAAGACTTCTTCCTTCTTTTTTAAAGCCAATATACTTTTTTCTCTAACAGAGACTAAAGGTTGCCTTCACAAGTATGGTTGGAAGGAACACAAGAAAGGATGTTCACTACAGCTACTCCTGGGCCTTGGTACTCCCTTCCCAGGGAGGCTAGAATGGCCTCCTATGTTATATCCTTCTGTGGGCAGCTGAAGATTTCTTTATTCAGATAGGTATTTAAAAGTGAAAGCTTTTAAGAAAAGAGCTGTAAGAGGGTACAGTTTTAACTGTCTGAAATTGTTTTAATATGGTTAGCAATTTAATTTGATTTTAATTCTGCCTTTTAATATGTTTTTAATTTTATTGCATTATAATTACATTTTAATTTGTAAGTCATCTTGAGTTGAATCTTCAGAAAAAGACAAGATATAAATAAAGTTAATAAATTTAACTGATATACATGGATTCATCTAATAACTGGAAGGGTGGTTACTGTTTTGCAGTGATTGGGAGCTATTGAGGTAGTTTGGGAGTGAAAAATTGCCTGAAAGTTTTTAAAAATATTGGGGAGATTTAGCAGGGGGCCTTCCAGGATGGTCTGCAGGTCTCTAAGATCTACCTGATCTCTACAGATTGCACTTTGCCCATCCCTGATATAATTGCTTTTAACCATTGTTTTTTTTAGCTCTATTCAGGTATTTTTCTGCGTAGAAAAGCACATGGGGGAGTTAGCTCCTTGTGCACAACCCCCCCCCAACTGCATTGCTCAGTGAGTCCAAACCCACAAAGCGATTCAGACTCTTCATATCACTCTTGACTCATCTTAAGATACTGATTTTGTGAATGGAGTATACCAAAGTTGGGAATTATGATGGGAATTACCATCAGCCCCACCTATATATGGAAGGTTTCCTCAAGGACACCCCCACTTTCTTTTTGTCCCAAAGAAAAATTAGAAATGTGTATGAACAATTTTTAAAAAATCCCTTTTGGAATGAATGAAATGCTTTTAAAGGTATGCTTTTACTTACTCAGAATGTGTAGGATGAAGATGTTCTACAGGATTAGAGAACATCTTTTTACATACTGGCATCAGTACTTCTAAGAGCCTGGCTCTCATAGAGCCTCCACACCAAGGTGGGCTGATGGAAAGAAGAACTTCTAATAATAATTCTGTACTTAATAATTCTGTCAGACGCAGGGTGACCAGATGTCCTTCTTTTACGAAGCATATCCTACATTTCAACCTTCTGAAGGCAGAGAACAACAACAAAAACAACTTCCACAGTGAAGAACTATAGGGGAAAGGCAAAGAAGCAATGAATTCCCAACAAACTCTTTCCTTATGTAACAGAGATCTGGACAACACACATGTTACATATAGCTCTCAAGGCCTTTTCTTTATCCCTTTGTCCCACCTAGACCCCAAATTATTACCCAGGTGGAAAAAGTTTTAAATGTTTTATGCTTTTTGATAAGCTCTTTTTGTCATGGCCTTTGGCTAGTACAATAAATGTTAACTTGACTTGAAACGGTCTGTGAAGGAGAACTGTTGGCCTGGAAGGCCTTTTAAGAGCTGTAGTGGTTCCCCCAAATGCAAAGAAGAGAAAATAGACTGATGTCTGCTTGGATAAATCTCCATGTCTGCTTTTATTTTTAAAGCCATTTGGAGCCTGAAAACATTTGGGAAGATCATGTGAGCCTGAAAAACACAAAACTCTTATTCCCGCCAACTTCTGGAAGAAGGAAAACTCCCTCTCCATCCCCTGAAAATGTAACAGAGGCCCCATACAGACAGGCCAAAATAAAGCTGCTTCGAGTCACTTTGGCGGTATGCTGTTTCAATGATGCATGCGTCCTAAGAGTTTGGAAGCCGTGCCAAAGCCATGATTCAGTCCTAAGGACTGTAGTGTAGCTTTGGCGCAGCTTCCGGACTCTTGGGACACATGTATCATTGACATAGCATACCTCCAAAGTGACTCGAAGCAGCTTTATTTTGGCCTGTCTGTATGGGGCCAGAGATCTGGACAACACACATGCTGCATATAGATCTCAAGGCCTTTTCTGTATCCCTTTGACCCACCTAGACCCCAAATTATTATCCAGGTGAAAAATACCCCAAAATCAATACCTCTGGAAGCGTCAAAGAATGACCCTTTAGCAAGAAACCCATTCCCACAATTCTAAAACTGAAAACAGAAAGAATTAGACTTCTGAACAATTTCAGGGGGACACATTTTGCCACAGGCCCATGGCAGTAAAATACATATAAACACACTTTCCAAGGAAGAGCTCTCACCATATGTTTCCAGCTATTTGGGGTCACAACTTTCACCATCCACAACCACTGTTTACACTGGCTTGATCATAAGAGAGTGTAGTAACCACCATCTAAAATACAATTGAATCTAAATAAATAAAGACTATGGAGTGTGTTCACACTACATTCTGAGATTTCACAGAATCATAGAGTTGGAAGAGACCACAAGGGCCATCCAGTCCAACCCCATTCTGCCATGCAGGAACTCTCAATCAAAGCATCCCTGACAGATGGCCATCCAGCCTCTGCTTAAAGACCTCCAACGCCTTCAACTGCCTCTAGACCGTCCTCCCTGCCTGCAGTGGATCCTTCCACC